>NW_019174404.1:1032577-1155698 GCF_002260705.1 Seriola dumerili
CCCACCCCCCCGCCCCCCGAGATATATAAGTAATTGGAGAAACGTTCAGGAGGTCGGAACGACTCGGTATCAGACATCAGTACCTGGGAAATAGGTCAGTAGGGAGGTCTGGTAACAGTTAGCATTTAAAGAAGCAAGAAAAACTTGACTACCAAGCGCAGCCTCCCTCCTGCCGCGACTCCATCCCCGAGATATGACATTGAATGATATTTAAATGAGTTAAATCAGTTTTATAGATTTTTTTCTGAGCATCTGCATGTGATCACAATTGTTAGATCTAAAAACGATACAGATAAAATTCTGTTCTAGCTCATGAGCGGTGTTTTGCGTATTCAGCTTTGCTTTTAGCATCAGTTAGATGCTGACCGCTGTTTGTTTGTTGTATGAATGGAGATAAATACTCAATTTAGGAAGCATGGAGCAGGTGCGGAGTCCGGCAGTGAGACCAAGAACTAAGAAGATGCAAAAGCTGAATATTCAACAGTAGAAACCCCAGTAGTGGCTGTATTTGGTTTTATGAGGATGTTATTGGATTGGGAAGCTCCATAGCAAAAATAATTAGACAAAAATGGAGACAAAATTTAAAGCATCATAAATCTCACAGACTGAATTAACGAAGCAGTTATGCAATGATGTCGTTAGTTGGACGGACTTTAAGGAGGAAGGAGTTCTAGGGGTGACGTAATGGAAATTGTGGGAAGAGACTGATGGCGAGAGGAGCAGGCAAAGGCAAGGAGACACATCCAGGCTGATGTGGACGGGGCAGAGACGCCTTCGTGTTTGAGGAGGAGGAGCTGGTGGACCAGAAGGAAGAGAACATTTCATTATCCTTCACGTAATGTAACGGATAGAAGATGGTTTCATTGGTGAAGAAATGTGTTGTTCAAAGAACACAACTGTAGCTTTTATTAAACCAGATTCGAAGACGGCTGGTGGCAGACTGAAGAGCTGAAGCGCTTGAAGAGATAAGTATGTTTGAATGGTTAAAATCGTTGTGATATTCTGCATTAAATTATATGTTGTAACATTTTAGGTTTGTGGCACAATAATGTAATGGATCATGGAGCAAAAATGTAAAACATTGATGATTTTAGAGCAAAGCAACCATCAAAGTATGACAGGGAAAACGCACATTAATGAAATACATCAGGCTAGGACATAATTTAATAAATAAATAACATGAAGTAATTTTAGCGGCAGCTAACCGTTTAGGCTAATGATTTCAAACATTATGAACCATGTCTGAAATGAGGTAGTGAGAATAATGTTTTCTTCATTTAAATGAATGTGGAGATTAGACTAGGATGTTAGCATGAAGAGCCTTAATGGCATATTTTATTGAACTTTAAGCTTAAAGAACACATGAAGAGTACCACTTTATGAGAGCATTTTACACTGGTGAATGGTGTACTGGGAGTGAGTGTGCATGCGAAAGCGCGACAGTTCAGCTGAATCTTGTTGAACTAAAAGTTAATGTTTTGTCACATACAATAAGTCAGTCGAGTTGATATTTGCATTTGCTAAGAAATATAAGAGCAGTTTTGCTTTTATTCGTCGTTGTTTTAGAATTATTAATTGTATTCGGGTAAAATGACTCGTTTGTCTGTATAATCCTTAGCACTGTTTGTTTTTAAAAAGCTGTGGTCATATCTATTTGGAAGAGACAGATTTTTTTTTTTTTTTTTTTTTTTAAGGATTTTACATCGCTGACTATTCAGAAAATATATTTTTGTCTCGGCATATTTCCTCGTCATCCTCGCTGCACCTCCGTAGCGATAATCCCCCTTTAGTGTGTGGAACACGCGAACTCAGCAGGAACTTGAAGAGCCGCCCTATCTCTCTCACCACGCAGACGCCTCCCCTAACGAAGGAGAGCTAACTGCTAATGAGGAGCTCATTAACACATATGTGCCATGTTTATTAAGGCTACACACATTCACATACCACAAAATGTGCAGATATCTTTTAGGGAACTGGATTACAAAGAGAAGAGTGGAGTTGTAGGTATGTGAGGAAGCGAAGGTTTGGGCACAAGTGTAAGTCTGAGAACCTTCAAAATCAGGTGGAAACTTAATTTTATCTCAATTCAAATGACACAGTTTTATGTAAAACTGGCAGCATTCACAGGCGTCTGAATAACCTGACTAGTGGCAACACTCTGACTGAGGTCGTTCAGGTTAACTGTTTACATGAACTCTGACTGCGCCTCTGTCGCCACGACAAATGGGAGTCACAAAATATCCACGGTGGCTTGTGTTGTCTCAGTTCTAGAGATGAATTCTCTTCTTAATATAAGTTTTCAGTAGTTAATAGTTGAGCTGCACATTAATCAAATATAAATGAAAAGCAGGAGCTGCAATTTTTAAAATTAATGTGTGTAGACAGTTGTAGCAGCATACAGAGAGCCCCGGCCACACATCATATTTGCTTCGAGTAAAGGGACAATGTTTGTGGTACAGACCCAACAAAGATCATATCATCACATTTTTTTTTTTATTTCCAGTTGAAAATGATACGGGCACAAAATGACCATTTCAGTTGAAATCGCGATGGTAATATCTGCAAATAATGCGAAATTTTGGATTTTTTTTCTTGCATATCGTGCAGCCCAAGTTAGTGTCAACAGCATGTTCAAACATCTCTTATTCACGCAAGATTAGATATTCCAAATGTTTCTCGGGAGCTTCTCCAGTAAGATTAAGCCGACAGGAAAAAAACTGCCCACTGAAACAGCCAGAAAACGTTCACGTGATGCGTTCACTCGACAGGTTTGGTGAAGTTGGTGACTGAAATACAGAGACTGTTGCTTGATCTCTACTCGGAGCTGTTACATCACTGCGCGAGCTAAGCCTGCCCCAGGTCAGGTGACTTGAATTATTCAGAGCTAAAAGGAATAGTTTCGACTCTGGGAAACAGTGCTTACTGTCTTTCTTGAGAATCAATCCCACTTTCATTTGTCTGTTAGACATGAAGCTTAGAGCAGAAGGATTTTCGTTCTACAAGAAGAGGAAAATCTACCCTAGCAAAAAACAAAGCACAAAACAAAGCCACACAAATAAGTTTCATGTGTGGTAAAGTTTTTGTACAGGGGTTGTGGTGTTGATCTAGAGTCTTAAGCCCTGGCTCCAAGTTTAAATAATAATATCATTAACAACACACAGCTATATGTGTAGTAATGTATATATATGAATATAATAAAAGTGTTATATGAGACCAAATTTTCTCAAGATGTCTATCAGACAAAATATCCTGAATCAATGTTTTCAAATACACTTGTGGGGTCTGCAACCTACATGAAACAGAACTGCGTCACTGATGCGGCTAGATTCTGCTATCAGCAGTGTATCCATCATTGAGGGGCCGCCCAGGGACCATCTCTGTCCCCTTGTTCTCGCTCATTGAGAGCCAGTGAAGGCGAGCTGACATGGAGGATGCTGAGCACTACTCACCTGCATCTACAGCCAACCTCAAGCCCCCTGCTCTCTCTCTCTTTCTCTCCCTTTCTTCTCTTTTCTCTCTCTCTCTGCTTCCCTTGCAGTCATTCAGCTGCCAGGAATCCAAACACACCTGGCAGCTGGCTTCGCTGTCTGAGCCGCCTGCTCGGAGCAGTCGGACAAGTGCTGTCAGGGATTCTAAAAGATGGCTGCATTCCTCGCACACCGCAGGCACAGTCAGGCACATCGATCACGGGACGTCCGTATAAACACATTGCATCATTAGGCATCATTACAGGTCATATACACACACTGAATCTCACGGTGGAGGAGGGTTAGCGACTGTGTGGGCTTATCAAACAGTTCTGAGCACAAAGGAAACTGTGATGTTGAGATATTCATATTTGTGATAAAATTTTGGACAGTTTTATTATTAATTTTCTTAATTGTCATTTAATTAGGGAGTCATTTGTGTTAGTGAATTAATATGACTTTCATTAGAGGCGACACATCAAAAAGGTTTTACCATTTTATTGCTGCCATTTAAAGCCATAATTAACTCTTTAAAACGACAAAGAAGTACTTTATAACATGATAATGGAAGAGGTACTAAAATCATTTGTTGTTGCTGTTGCAAACGCTGGAGGCTTGTGGTCTTTTTTTTCCTATGAAAAATTTCTGGAGCACATTGTGCCCTGCACGTGTGCAGCAGCAGCGATATCAGAATTTCAAAGAGACAGAAAAAGACGCACTTTAAGCACAACGGCTAATGGACAAAGAAAGGGGGCCACTTTTAGAACTAAAACTCCTTCAGCAGAAACCAGGGACAACTCTGTGCCAAAAGCATCCTGCTGTGTTTGCCCAAACTGTGAGCTGAAGTAAATGTGGCTACACCAGGATGATGATTTAAGCTAGTACAGGAAGTGCAGTTCAGGTAAGTATTACACTGAGGTCATACCGTGGTTGTTTCTCTATACATCAAAGCTTTATTACCTGCTGGAAACTGGATTTTTCAGGCCAACACCACGACTTAAACACACTGTTAATTATGTAGTGGCGCCGAGACATTTCTTAACATAAATGTAGAACATACACAAACATTTTTGATAAGAATCCTTAAAAATTGCTTTAGAAAGTATCGTGTGGGGGACACTGTTTTTAAAAACATATTTTTATGTAATCCTTTTATTGTTTCTCTCTAAGGTCTAAAGAGCTCATGCAGTTTGCCTGATTAAAATTAAGTGATGGGGAGTCTCTTACTTTCCAGAACAGCCATGATCATGGGGGAGGGAGGACCAGGATCGGCATGGGCAGCACCACTCTGGTCAGCGGGCGTCTCCAGAAGTGCCTGTCAGAAAAATCATAAAATAACACCTTAAAAAGAAAGAAAAGACCGTTGTCTTTTTCTTTTTTCTTTTTGAGAGAAAAAGTAAAAATTGCAGTTATGTGTTTGTTTTAACATAGGTGTGAACTTAATTCTCATCATTTACAAACATGACAGTGTTTTATTGATCATGATAAATTCACACCAGGTATTAGGTTCTCAGAGCAAATCAACATACATGCCTGGCAGCTACTCTGGATGTTTCCACAACGTTCCGTCGTCGTCGACACGCTGAGCGGCCTCTGACAGCTTCCGAGTGTCTCATGAGCACCATACTAGCAGACGTTTGCACTCGCTGCGGAGAGGTGAGACATTCTTACAGATGAAAGTGAAAATTGACATATTATTATATTCACAAATGAGCATATGTCTCTTCACCTCTGCTCGGTCGTTGCAGATTCGGCAGTTTGTACAGTGCGTCGGGCGGAAGGTGTGGGTTCTTTGCTCAAGATGACTGTGGAAGGCATTAAAAGGATGAGGAGGTTTAATCCTGTCATGGTTTAAATTGTAAAGGCATCATCAGACTGATTAAAGTGGTAATTTATGAAAGAGCAGAGGATGGCTTTTTGTTTTTTTTTTTTTTTTTGTTTATTTTGTTAGCGAATGTTGATTTCGACTAGATGAATAATGTAGTTGTGGAAGGCAAAAAAATTGGCAGAACAATCTGTTTTTCTCATGATCATGAAATAATTATTCTGTGAATTAGATTTCAAACATTTTTAGCCATGCTAGTGTTGTGGCTCTAGAGATGGTAATGAGGGTCTGATGGTTGGATGTGTGGTCCCATCAGGGGTCCAGACTGAAATATCTAACCACTGGATGGTTTCCCATAAAGTTTTGCACAGAGATTTGTTGTCCCCAGATGATGATGAACTCTGAACCCTTGACTTTTCCTCATGTGGCACCATGACATTGACATTTTTGTTTGTTTTTTTGGATCCAAGGAAATGAAGTTTGCTACATACATTCATGTCCCCATCAGAATGAACTGTAATAACTGTGATTCCCATAACTTCACATCTAACCCCATCATCAGGTCAAAATCTTAATTTGTCCCATATGTTGGTTTATGACCAAATACCTGCAAAACCAGTGGTTTAGCGCTAATTAGCAAATGTGGTGAACACGGTAAACATTTCTCCATTAAACATTAGTATATAATGTTGTTGTGAGCATGCTAACATTTAGCTCAAAGCACCAGTGTGTCTAAGTACAGACCCTAGCATGGAGCTATATATATATATATATATATAGTATATATACACACACCAAAATTTAATCAGTTCATCTTTGAGTCCAAG
Source organism: Seriola dumerili (assembly GCF_002260705.1). Taxonomy (NCBI): domain Eukaryota; kingdom Metazoa; phylum Chordata; class Actinopteri; order Carangiformes; family Carangidae; genus Seriola; species Seriola dumerili. The sequence goes on from NW_019174404.1 coordinate 1,038,697, forward strand.
TGAATGTTTTTACCAAATTTTAAGAAATTCTCTCAAGGGGTTACAGAGATACTGCCTTCAGACGGCCAAAACCGTGTTTTGTTATGGTCACCACGACCTTGACCTTTGACCACCAAAATCTAATCACTTCATCATTAAGTCCTGGTTAATGGTTGTGCCAAATTTGAAGATGTTCCGTCAAGGTGTTACTGAGATATCATGTCCACAAGAATGGGACGGACGGACGGACAGACAACCCGAAAACAATATGCCTCCGGCTCCGACTGTCGCCGGCACAGAGGAATAAAAACACCTTAGCCAATGTTCCCGCTCTTCATAAAACTACATCTTCTGAGGTAAAATTAATAAATACAAATATTATTATTAATACAGAAATATTTAAAATAATTCATAACCAGTAAATATTTTCATTTACCACTGTAACACTATTAACCTAGAACACTGAATACATGATGCTGTAATGAAAATATCACATATTTGACACCTATAACTGCCACTGAGTTTCCTTCTGTGACACCGAAACCAAACACCAAAATGTAGTTCATCACCTCCATGTCACGAATCTAAACATCACGCCTCCGTGTGCGACTTTGACTCAAGCAACAGTCAGATCAGCGACGCACAAGGAAACAAAGGTGATTGATAGGTCAACAAACAGCCGTGTTGTTTCCCCCTGTGATTTATTCACGAGAGCCAAAATGAACACAAATGTATGTTAATACAGATGATCCTTTCTCCTTGACTCTAATAGGAATAAGGAAAACTCATTTTAGAGAGTTTAGTGGTGGCGCCGCGAGCCTTTTTAATTTAAGACAACAGCATTCAGAGTTATCTGTGCTAAGGGCTGCAGGGCTGCCGCGTCGCTTTGTGAGGGGAATTCAATTGACTGAGCAAATAGCTCTTTTTACCTACAAGGGATTTTTTTTTTTTTTGCAGACCAATTAATAAAAAGGGACAGATAGTAGGATTTTGGAAAAGAATAACAAATACTACAACAAACAGATCAAAATTTCAAAAAGCTGTTTGTAATTAAATGAATAAAGGCATCAAAGTAATTAGAAAATTTAATTGATTATTGAAAAGCCAGTGCAGCTAAATGCTGAAAATATGTGGCTGTAATTTGTAATTATTGGAAATAATTACATTTGTGTACATTCTAATTGTCATCTAATAACTAGTGGTACACTGATGGAAATACATCCAAGAACTTTTCACATAATTACTTCCTAAATATCACAAATAATGACAAATATTTTCAGAAGACAACAAATTAATTGTCCCCCATAAATTTCTGGCAGCGTGGTTTTCCCTCCAGTTAAGGTCTTCATAATCTAATTGAGTGACAGGCCGCTGCTTGATTAGGTTATTACAAATAAATCTAGCCTTAAGTAAGCAAACAAAATCAAGTGGGTGAAAATTCAAACAGCACTTTGCTTTCGCTCGCTTCAATTAGCCATTTTAATTACCTTTTATATAAGGCTACCAAAACAACAACAGCAACAACAATGAACAAACAGAAATCAGGTAAATGAGGCCTTGACATAGACGCCACTTTAGGGGTAATTATCCAATTTGTTTGCGGCAGCAGAGTTCTAACGAGCAGCCAATTACCAGGCAAAGGCTGCGCTGTAGAAACCTGTTGATTTAATTAGAAGAACCGCCATGGTAAGGAAGGGGGGGGGTGGGGGCGGGGGCAAACAATTTAATTATGAGCCAGCAGCCTGGGGCATTCTGGGACATGGGTCTATACCCCTGGGTGTGACTGTGTGTTTGCGAGAGAGTGGCATGAAAATCAGCTTTGTGGCTCCACACACGTCTGACAAAGCGAGCTCACAAAACACCTCTAACCCTGCAGAGCGGAAAAAACGGACTGTGAGGAGCGAAACCAACGGCTCAGGTGTGCACTCGGCTCTCAGGTTCATAAAGGATCACGGAGCGGTTCTAAAGGACGACACCACTTTTAAGCACGTCTGAAGAGAGAACAAACACTGAAGGAAATCAGGCGGGAAAAATCCAATTTAATTAATTTTTTTTAAATGCCACGTACTGACATCTATTACGATAAATTGGATTCATAGCAATGACTGTCATCAGAGGACAATCCATAAAAACTTTATTGACCCCCAACTTTTCAACTAGCGCCACCAACAGGTTGATGCTCCATGTTTCTTAGTTTATGTCACGATACCTCAAAAAAATCAAAACCAAATTCTTGTCACATGTAGTTTTGGATTACTGTAATCACCGGATGCTAAACGTTAGCATGTTCCACTAATGGGCTAATTTGTTAGCATGCTAACAAAATGGAATCAATCTTAACTCAAGGGCCACTTACTAGCTTTCATTCAACTTATTTGTCATCATGATTCCGCTGCATATATTAAATAATAGTGTGATATTTATGTTAAGATTAGCATCTTAACATCATGACATGCTAAATTTTACAGGCTTACAAAAAACTGCACACATACTAAGACACTAAATATCACAAGATCATTTCTGCATGTTAACACAGTAACTGTAAGATTGTTACCGTGCTTCAAATATCAGCATGTTACCGTCCAATAGTTCATGTGTTAGCTATAAGCACATTAACATGTTAACGTTACACCTTCAGCATGCTAATACAGTTAGCGCTTCAGCAGCCACCAAAAAAATTAAATATTGTACCGACAGACACTAATCTCCATTAACCCGCCACCATAGAGGTTTATTTTAAGTCTGCAGTATCTGTAGTCATCCTACTCTGGTCAGTTAGTTCAACATTGTTAGTTCTACAATGTGAACTCATTTAAACTAATAGATCAAAAGGCCACTTGAGTTTTGAATGGATGAAGTGTTTTTACAGAGCTTCTTGAACTCACCCACTGCTGGGAAGGGGATGAACCTCTGCACCAGCAGCCTGGTCGTTGGGCTGAAGCGGCTTGCTTTCTGGATCAACACATTCAACCCCACCTAACATCAAGATGCACACGACACTGACAAATCAGACTCTGATTCTATTTTTTGTAAATGGATGAAATGGAAGTATCTTGCATTAGTTAAAATGATAAAAGAACACAGAATATCTGGAATAATTATTTGAATAAACTGATGGTTCAGAGACCTATGAAGCACAGAAGAGCTTTTAGGTGTCAGAAATGGGAGATAAGTGACAAACATTCCCGTCTTTGTGCATAAACGATTAAATAAGTGACTTCACTGTATTTTAACACACTAGAGGTCTGTGATCGAGGAGCTATGTGCTCTTTGATAACACACCACCGTGCCTCTCCTGCCTCCGGCTCTCCCCAGCACGGCGGGGGGTCGTCACCAGAGTGGACGTTTAATTGGAGAGCTCCTGGCCCCCTCCCGGCCTGTCGTTCCGCCCTCCACAGACCCCGGGAGTTTTTTTTTTTTTTTCCCCTGTGCTTGTTGCCGTTGTCAGGCCTGAGAGCAGCAGCCAGATGAGCGCCCAGCGGGACCAGTAATTGGCTTTGTTTGAGCCCCATGTCCACACTAAGGGTTGTGTCAGGCAGGTGTGTGAACATGTATTATACTCTTGACATTTGAGTCTTTGATGACATAAATGTAAGAAAAAAAACATAAGGGTATTTTGAGGGCTGGTATTCAAAAGTTCATACTGATATTCAGCCTCTTTAAAGTTCTACATTTGTTTGTCAAAATAATTGAAAACATTTGGTTTTTGACCATAAAAGTATCTGAAACAACCGTTAGACTTTTAAACTCTGTGCTGAAACCCACATTAATGACAGCAGAGAACCTTTGGCTTGGCTTGTTAATTTCTCTTTTACCTCCACATCTATATCTACACCTATAGATTAATAAGCGCCTCAGTTATTGCTGTGTGATGACATTATTAAATCAGTGGAGTCACAGCGAACTCACAGCAATGGAGACGGCGCTCGTCACTGCTCCGAGGTATCCCTGGACAAATTTGGAAATCGGAGCTGGCTAAAGTGAAAGTGAAAAAGAAGCGAGAAAACAACATGACAGCAGTTCATGCAGCTCAGCAAACAGACAACATTTGTTGCTACATTTGGTATCTGTCCAAATGGGACTTTATCTGTCTCTCTACTACAGATACTGTTACCTTGGAGGCGTTGCGGTTACAGTAGTTAACGCAGGCGTTGTGACTCTGGTTTAACCACTGGTCAAAGTAGAGAAAGACAAAAGAAGATGAGCTTGTTAGTTTTTTTTTGTATGTTGTATTTAGCATTTTCAGTATGTCTTTGTCTGATTAAAGGTAATCCCTTTAACAAGATCAGACCACAGAGGTTCATTGTTGATCTTGGGGAAACATATCTGCAATCAAATAATCTGAACTCAAGGTTCACTTACAAGCTTTTATCCCAGTGAATTAAACCATCAAACACCAGTTTCACTGGTCAAGATGTTGGTATTTACCTGCCAGAAGATCGTTGACACCAGTGTTTGGTTCGGGAGAAGTAGGCCAACAACCTGGACAAAGATAAAACCCTTTACAAAATGACTCCAAAAGTACACATAGATTAACAAAAAATAAAATATTGGAGGCCAAAAGTGTATTTATGTCAGTGTATGATAGGTGATATGCACATAAACGTGTTTGCAATATTTTGGACAAAGTTACAATAAATATGACGACTGGCTTCACTCAAATGTGTGCACCAAAAAAGTCTTACCACTGGTGTGCCAAATGGGATAAAACCTGTTAAAAGACAGCCAGTATTATAATTTACACTGATAATTGTCATTAATATTTTTAATATCTCATCTTGTAATTGTTCTAATCTCTCCTATTTCTAATCTTTGTAAAGTGGTTACGTCTAAATCCTTTTACTTTTATTCTTCTGTGTAGATTTCTACACTCACATTGGTCTGACATGTTACACTGCGCTGGTCCTAACATGTTAATATGTGCTGCTGTCGTTTCCTCCGTTTCTCCTCCCTCGTTCATTCTCTCTCCCACCCTCTCTCTCTCTCTCTTTCTTTCTCTGACACTTCAAAGTCGCCTCATGAGAAAGGTGAGACTTTGAGACTGGACCAAAATACTTGTGTTTGCCTCTTCAGAGGCTTCGAGAACTTCTCCGTCACCGTGGGAGAGAGATTTTAATCAGCGCCCAGCTGAGTGTGACCTTTTCCAGGCCTGAGACAACCTGAAGAGCCCCGTCGAGCCGCAACAGTTCCCAGGGTGAACGACGCCTCCATGTTGGACCACATAACAAGCGCCTAGATCCCCACTTCAGCCAAGGCTTCCAAACCAAGCTACCATACCTGACATGCGAAAGGGCATGAGGATCTTCTCCCCTGTGTCAGGGTGGATGATGGCCTGTAATGAGAGCGTAATGATTAGAATCAGACGATGATGAGCACAGGAGTACACGGGTTAGTCAAGTTCAATTAGGAGGAGAGTTCTGCTGTGGGGCTAAAAACTGAAGGAAAGTTTTACGCGTTACTGGAAACTAATCAATATCATCTATGTAAATTGAAACTACTAAAGACAAGGTGATAAAAAACACATGACAAAACAGGAAGTGGCTGAAGCAGCAAAAAGATTATCGCTAAACTGTGGATTGTTTGAAAATCCTGAAACGTGTGAACTGGGACATTTTATTGAGAAACAGTGGCTTTAATTTGGGTTTTGTTTCCTGTGTTGATGCAAGAGTCGACTCACTGTTGAGGTTGCAGATTCGACAATATTCTAAAAGCATTATTCAGGTGTTGTGCATGCTAACGTGTTCAGCCACACTAGAAGCTGTGTGAGGCATGTTTACCATTTTAGTTAGTGTGTTGGCATGCTAATGTTTGCTAATTAGCATTAAACACAAAAGTGCAGCCGAGGCTGATGGGAGTGCGAGGAGTTTTGCTGGCATTTAGTCGAAAAACAAACTATTTGATTTTGACCAGACGATGGGAAAGTTAAAAGCGATGACCAGAGTTTTTACAAGTAACCATGAAGGGAACATGAATGTCTACATCAAATATCATGGAAAATCTGTCCAAAAACCCAACATATGTTAACCTCGTGGTGACGTTAGAGAAAAGTCAGGAGATCATAGAAGTCGTGGGCTTCATCTGCTGGGGAATGTTAATGTCTGTATAAGATTTAATGTCAATCCATCCGATAATTGTTGAGATATTTCAGCCTGAATGTGACCTCAAGTTTGAGTTGAAGGCAGCAGATGTGATTCTGTGCAGATAAGTATGATGAGTGTTATAGTCCATTAGTGCAAGTAATATGATGTCACAGTCCCAGTTTCTCTCTAGTATTATGACAATGTTATAATATAAATATATCTATTAAACATGTGTATATTTGTGCTATTACAGTTCATTCTAATTAACATCTATTTGTTTGCACCTGAATCAGCTGTATAAGCACTGATGCCAGTCTGAGTGGCTGAGGCCTTTGATATTGACGTATAACCTCACGTCTGCCTGATGCATTAAAGCAGCATGAGCTTTAGATCTCTCCTTTTTTATGATTTTTTTTACAGCATGTTTTCTTTTCTTTTTTTTGTGTGTGTGTGTGTGTCGATAAGCTTTTAAAAGTATTGTCATGTGTGTGCACCAGAGACAAACGACAGCACACTATCCTCTCCTCTGCCGTGAGATAAGACAGATAGAAATCTCTTTCCCCTGCTGCTTCAATGGTGATGAGATCTGCTGACTGGCGAGGAACGGAAGGCGTCCTGCTTCTTCCTGATGCTCATAGACTGAGTCTCAAAAGCTAAAGCATCATGTATGAGGGCACTATCATGTCTGAATATGGAGATATGGCCCCATAGCATATACATAGTTCTGTAAAACGGTCCATAACACTGAAGAGCCACTTGCATGTTTAACATGTGGCAGCTGACATTAGCCCCTTTCTGATTTAGGCATCACTTGAGATCAGATTTCACTGTCCTGCTCACGTTTGGTTTGATTGTGATTTGATACACATTTGTACACAGACAGCAACAGAGGGAATAGGCACTTTTCACAGCAGACATTTTGACTTGTCAGAGTAGGAAAAGCACAGGAGTTACTAATAAACACGATGGCTTCTTTCGTTCAAAACATCTCAAAAATATGGCTGTTGCTGTTGCTGTCTCTATATTACTGAACACAATTTTCTGAGCAACTTGTGCCTTCAGTTCAGTGACTTCAGAAAGTGATCTTTCAAAGTTGGCACTTACTGCTAATTAGCACTGGAGTTAAAACCACTCGCCTGCTTCTGTGTGTGTGTGTTTTTTTTTTTTTTTAATCTACTTCCCCATTAAAAGCCTTTTTTAACGCTGCGCCTCCATGTTTCTGTTGACTTTCTGTTGTTGTATACTTGTATAAACAGGTAACTCTTGAGATGAAGCACAAAGACTGGTGTCAGTTTTGTTCGCCAATTCAGAATCAGAAAAACTTTACTGATCCACGCAGAGAAATAGTTTTGTTATAAATGCTTAGCACTCAGTTATGAAAGAAGAAGTAAAATAATAATAATAATAATAAATTCACCATAAGTGAATCGAAAACTGTACAAATGCACATGTGCAAAAAGTAATGTGCAAAAAAGGCAAACATGCAAAGTAGATTAACAGTAAATGAATCATAAGGTAAATGGAACGAAAAGTATAATGTGGCATTCAGTGTAGTTTTGTGCCACAACAACCAGAGGTGTGTGTGTGTGTGTGTGTGTGTGTGTGTGTGTGTATATGAAAGATCTTACCTGCTTTATTTTCTGAGCTTGCCAAAGCTGTAGAGAAAAAAAAAAGTATCAAACAGTCAGTTAATGACCGTGTTTCATAAATAAATAAAACTGAAGCCTTTATTTATTTATCTGTTCATAGCTATCCTTGATTTTCTGACTGAATCAACATACTTCCATCACAAAGACTCACTCATCAGCTCAGGTTTTTGAGTCTTTACCTGAGCATCTGTCACTCCTGGAGGCAGAGTCCCTTGTTTGAACCGGTCGAGCAGCTCAACGCTCTCCTGAAGTCGTTTCTGAATTGAGAACAAAAAGGATAAAGTAAAAAGTTAAGTCAGGACAGTTTTTTCATCATCTCAGAAATGTTTTTTCTCTTCCACTATTTAAGCCACCATGACTCAACGTGCAGTAATTGTGTTTTCATCATTCATCTTTCATGCTGATTTTCAGTTGACAAATGAGTTAGCTAAAAGGTAATGAGCCGCTTTCTGTGGTGTGATCATTGTCTTAATGCTGAGCAAAATACAAGGTCATGGAGCCCAATTTGTTCTAATGAGCTTGCCATCTGTGTGTGTGTGTGTGTGTGTGTGTGTGTGTGTGTGTGTGTGTGTGTGTGTGTGTGTGTGTGTGTGTGTGTTGTTAGGTTATTTTCTCTGCATTTGTGTGCACAGTGTTAGGTGCTGCACTTTGCCTTGTGTGCAAGTGAGCTTTGTGTGTGTTGTGTGTGTGTGTGTGTGTGTGTGTGTGTGTGTGTGTGTGTGATCCTATGCAAAAATCACATCAAACCCTGTTCAACTCTCGTCATTAGGGGCAAGTTGAGGCTACGCCTGGCCCAGTAGGGTGCAGGATGTGTGTGTGTGTGTGTGTGTGTGTGTGTGAGCGCACACACTCTCTTCACCCCTCACAGCTGCCCCACTTGTCCACACCTCATCACATCCCAGGAGCTACTGCCGCTATTACTGTCACCAAAGAGCCCGCTAACAGCTTCATTACCCAGGGCACCAGAGCACTGATTACCGCAACACAACCGAGACCTGGGGAAATGTTAGGACGGGCAGAGCAGTCCAGCGTTTAGAGATGACGGCCCAGAAACCAAAAGGTCACAGATTTGTTCCCGGCCACAGAGAAGAATAAGTATGTTAAAAAAAAATTGGTCACATTAAATGATTTTAAAAAGTCACAGACATTTTAAGCACTGAAATGACCAAGTTTTATTCCTCCTCCTTTCATGTAACATTACTGTGCAGCCATTTTGGTCTGGAAAGAGACTTTGTCAAACCTTGTTAACTTTGCGTTTAAATAAAAGGTAAAATAAGAACTGAAAAGTCAGACTGTATAACCGCCTGTAACCTCAGGAAGTTGCTTCCTTGTTCTCTGCAGGTTTCATCTGAACGTCTCAAAAACAGTGAACGGAGAGCAGCGTAACACCAAAGGCAAAAATACATAACATTTTCTATTTCTGTTACTTTGTATTTTTACTATTTTGCAGTTCTTGGCTGGATACTGAAATCTTGCCATTCTGCTTTTGTGGTATTCATCCAGGAGCTCTGCTGTGAGCTACTGTAATTCTGTTAATGCCACTTCTGTTCATGAGACACTAACTGCATGTCGGCCTGTCCTGAAAGAGGAATCTCTAGTCTGTCGCTCTAAGGTTTCTCCCATTCTCTTTTCTAGTGTTTTTCTGTTAAGTCCATGGTCTAAGGACAGAAGATGTCATCCTTAGACCCCTGACAATCTGTGCAATCTGTGCTTTGGTTTAATGTATATCTGAAATCATGACATCACATCAGGCTAGCCTCAGTTTCACTATAGCTTTTGTAATACAGTGCCATCCTTCATTTAGAATTTATTTGATCTGTCTTTCGGACAAATTGGCATCCACTGCAGCAGCTATAAGAAACTGAAACCTTGGTGATTTTAACAAAGTTTATCAACATTTACTTTGTGAGCACAGAAAAAGATCTTCTAGGGCTTATGGGAAATGGTGTTTGTTAAAGGCCACTAACATACATACAGAAAGATTAGATCATTTTTCATAAAACTACCATCCTTATCCAAATATATAAAGTGAGCCACGTGACACACTGTTGAGAAAGGTTCTGTTCCAAGCCTGTATTTTAGTTATTTAAGTTGTTAACAGATGTCAGTGGGATTTTGAATGAGGTTTTCTTACTTCTGGAACAGAACCTGGAAGTTCTGGTTTCACTTTGGTTCTCAAATGAACCATCTGGGACAAACTTGTGATAAATAAATAGGCTTTATATAGACTTTATTAGTGTGATTTCTCCAAAGATTCTGAGTGGATTGTGTTTGTTTGCACACTTTAGAGTGACAGCGTCTCCATCTATATATAATCCCTCAAATACAAAACAAAAGAGAGCTAAACGGCAAATAGCAGTACTCTGATAAAGTCCAAATCCTCAGACCAGAAGAGATAACCTGGGCTGCATTACTGAATGAGTTACTCTTAATCCACTCCCCAAGAAACTAGCACTGCAGTGTCGTTCAGCATGGTACACAGTCCTTGTCTGCTCAATAGAAACTGTCCAATCAAAACACACATTAAAAGATGGTTCAGTTCAGTTTTCATCAGACCAGATCCAAAAAATCAAGTTTGTGTACCTCTGTCACAAGGAGGGTGCTGGGGTCAATCACATCCAGGAAGTGTCTGAACCGACCAAAGAACGTTTTCTAACAGAGGAAGAAAACACGATAAAAACATCATCCACATTAAAGGAAAATAAAACATTCAATTTGTTTAGGTGGCCATTTATATGATTAAATAGTCATTTTTTATCTAAACATCATTAGGAGATGCATTATGTGGTCTTTAAAAGTTTGCATTTTCAACATGCAATCACAGAACTGCAGAGTTGGGATGAAAAAGTTCAGAAAAGTTCTATATACAGGTAAAATAACTCTATATTCTGTTCAAACATCTGCAGCCAAATGAGATTCTGGATTGTTTCTGTAAGCAGAGAGAGGCAGACAGATTCCAGCTGACGCTCAGTAAACAGTGATATAACAGCGTGCCAGCTGTTTTGACACACCAGGTGGAGGCTCCTCATTAATACCTCTGACAAACTGTTTCTTATCTGCATCTTTTAGGGACCCAAATCCACTCACACCATTTGCAATCAGTTTCTATAATGACTGTACCAGAAACACCTTTATTCATTACCGAGCATAAGGAATAATTCCAGAAATATACCAGCACACCATTCAGCCCTGAAAGCCACCCATCCCCATTCCTCCCCAACTTAATTTTAATTACACTAACTGCTAATTTGGATGAAAATCTGGTATCTAGCTCACTGCTGTGCCTTGTGATTTCCTGAACATATGGATGCTTGGTAAAAACATGGCACGGGGGGAATAGCTCTCTAAATCTGTTAAAGTCTATTTATCCACCACCACTACCTTTCCAACTTCACCAGTTTGAGCTGACACTGGTGAGCAGTGGAAACCAGGGGGACTCATCTTACCTTTACTCCAAGGTTAACAGTCGCTTCATTGGTGACCTGTCTGTCACCTAACTGTTCCATTTGTGGTTTAATTGCTGAATTTAATTATTATTTTCATTTGTTTTGGACCTGCTCTCATATACATTAATCAATCCTTCCTGAATGCGTTATATATTTTGAACATGTGTTGTTTGGTTTCCATGTCAACACCATGTGTCCATCTAAGCACTAGTATATTATTAAGTTGATAATTATACAGGCTAAATGTCACATTCATAAGAGTAAATTTACCAAATAAGTTTTCACTTTTTCTAAAGACACACTAAAAAATATATGCAAACAACTCTTACTTTAGAGAAAGTGGTTCAACTTGCAAATGTGTTGTCAAACATTTATTTTGTTATATTTGTTATTAGTTATTTTTCAAATTAAATTATTTACTTTCTGAGACTAAATCAGAGGAGATGTTCCTGCGTTCATGGTTCCCAGGATAAGAACCCATTAGAACTTAAAGCCAATTCGCCTCTAATATTTCATGTCATGTCCAAGCTGACCCAGAAGCTTAAGTGCTGATGAAGATCTAGCTTCCAGATTTATATTGGTGTAATTTTGGCATTAGCACCTTGAGAATAAAAGGATCCGTTGGTTTAAAATTGTTTTAAGAGATTTGACCGGTGGTTAAAATTGTCTTACAGATGGATAAACATTTGGAGTTATATTAGAGTAATTTTGGCATTAGTATATAGAATGACAAGAGCCGCTGATTTAAAATGTTTATAGAGTTGGGGTTTTATCTCGCGCTGCGTTCACGGGACCAAGTATTTTTTGAGGCAACACATCATGTCCAAGCTGACCAAGAAGCTTAAAACACGGTGAAAGTGCTACATATCAAGAGTTGTATTACAGTTTTATTTATATTTGTGTCATACGGGGCCACTGGCGCTAGTGGAAGTCGATTTAAAATTATTTTGGAGAGAGATGACCGTTTGGATTTTCTCTCGCGCTGCGTTCAAGGTTCCAAGTATTTGAACTTTACGCCTGTTCATAACATGTCCAAGCTAACCGAGAAACTCAAATACGAAGAACGTGCTGGTTTCGACAGTGATAATGTTAGCTTAATTGTCTTTTCCCAGACATGAGTTAAACAAAACGCTTTTCACGTACACCGCTGGTAACCAGATAGTTACTTTAATGCTAATGTTGAAATGCTAGGTGTAGTCTGTTTACAAGATACAGTAGATGCTAAAAGTACAGTTTAATTACCTCAACTACAGCGTGACACTAGGATGTGTAAAGGCCTGTTTATGTGCAGATAAAACAGACTGCTGTCTGCACACATGAAGTTGAGTTCCTGTTACAGACTTTAGTCGAAGTGAAAAACAAAAGTACCTGGTCGAAACGAGACTTGCCATACTGAAAGGTCGGATATTCAGACATGCTGCTGCACACGCACACCAATCTACACCAGTATTCTCCCTATTCACGTTATAAAACCTTTCACAAACACTTCATGGGGCTGCAGCTGACGGGCTGGCGGTCAATATTCAGCTGCTCACTAGCCGAGTTGCATTACGGGTAATGTAGTTTTTCCAGGGTGCTTTAGAAAGGGCAGTATATAAGAAAAACGGACTACACTTCCCAGGAGTACATGCTTTGTTTTCATTGATTTAAAGAGGATGTCAACAAGTAAAGTGCAAATGCATAAGTTAAGAGTAAAACAGACCAAAATATGAGGCTTTTTGAGTTGAAATGTTGACGAAGCACTCAGGTAGGTGGTTGTGTTCAAAGAGGATAACATAGCCCCCTAGTGGTGTCTTTGAATTAAAGTCACCAGTATCGACTTGGGCAGAGGTTGGACAAAAAAACATGAACACCTTACATTAAAATTCAATACAACAGCACAATTAATAATTCTACGGAAAATAACTCTGAAAATTTTACAGTAATTTTCTGTTTTTCAAAATTGTGTACAAAAGTCTGTAAAATTACAGAAATTCTCTGTGAATTAACAGCCAAACTTCTATTTTAAGCATTTTGCCAACAATAATGAATTACATTTATTTCCCATTATTTTAAAGAAAAATTACTGTATTATTTATACGGCATTTTTTCTACTTTCTTAAACTACATACAAATCTATGTAAAATGACAGCAATTATCTGTAATTAATAATGTAGCTTGTTGTTATAAAGGTTAATGTCCATACCAACAATTTAAAGATTTTCTCTGTAATTTTAGGGTAAATCTTATTAGTTTTACATTTATTTGAAGTACTGGAATGTATCCAAGTATGTACTGGAAGGAAAGCAGGAAAATGGTTTATCTCTCTCTCTCTCTCTCTCTCTCTCTCTCTCTCTCTCTCTCTCTCTCTCTCTCCTATGGACAACTTAGAATGCTCAATTAATTAAATGTGTTTGTACTAGTAATCAGAGTCCCTGGAAGAAACACAAGGAGAACATGCAAGCAACACTGCAAGAAAGAACCAGGGTTGAAGCTGAACCCAGGCACGTCTTGTTGTTGTCTTACTGCCTGGACTTTACTAGGCTGTGTATTTGTGCATGCACTATATACCATAAAAGAAAGCAGTACAAATTTGACAATGACCAATTCATTTGCTGTGGCCACCAGATTTCCATCAGCTCAGGGAACCTTGTTCAATAAACAATAATAACAGAATCACTTTAACTCATCTTAACATTTTGTAGTTTAAATCAACCTTTCTAACCTCAGCACTGATCATAGTTTAGATTCAGACTTTAACATATACAAATCGCTTCTACACATGCATAATATTTCCACATGCAGAAACCTGAATTTGTCATGGAGATTTATTTTACAGGTTAACAAATGTTGATTTACAACTACAAACACTGGAATTATTTGTTATTGTCACTTTACAAGCTCAGAGTCATTTTGACTTTTGATTTTGATTTTTGATTCTGCCATCCCTATGAAAACACATAAGGAAAAATAAGGACATGTTAAGCAGCTCCTCTTTTGACTATGAAATGTTTTTGAAGCATTCTAAGGACTTCAGAACATAAAAGAGGAATCAATCATCCATTTAAACCTTATTTAGCATATACTGTAATATAAACAAGACTTTATGAATAAATCTGAACAAATGATACATGGGAAGAATTTGTAGAACAGATTTCTATTTATATATATATTAAAAAAAAAACAACAACAAAAAAACAGTGGTGAGGCAACAGAAAAGACACAGAAAGAGGAAGAGCTTCAGTCAATGTCTGTATACACATACAAAGCACAAAACTGTAAAATTTGGTGCTCCAAATTCCTGCAAGTGTGTGACACTGAGGTTACAAGTAGAACTTAAATTCAGGTGTAAAAATATGATCAAAAAGATCTCTGACACAGGTTATCAGCCCAGCTCGGCCAAGTACCGTTAGCATAGCAATCGCTAAGTTATCAGCTAACGCTAGCACTAGCTGGCTAGCTTGGTTAGCAAGGTGCATCTTCACCTGAACTGTGATATTAACAGGGATGCTAATTTTGGCTAGCAAAGAAATAAGCTTAAAACAAAATGTACTTACCGGAAAAAATTAAACCACCGACTCCACTTTTTAGAACAACTGAACGCCGAACAAGACATTTTCAGGCAGACATGTCGGAGCTACTGTTGACGAACTCAAAATACAACAAGTCAAATGGCGACACATCGCTCTGACCTCATATCCGGATTAATCTGTGCGTCAATCACGCAGTAGCCACGCCCTAAACCCACTCTGCTTTAACGTCTATTTTCTTTTAAATAGGACCATAATTTGAAAAATGAACACCATGTTGTATTGAAGAAAATTTCAAACTAGCGATTCAGACCATAAACACATAACGAAAACGTGCTGTACTGAGGTAACAAATCAAGTGACAAGTAGGGCCATTTTCCCATAGACTTCAGTACAATCGGACTTCTTTTTGCAACTAGTGGAGTCGCCCCCTGATGGTATTTCGATAGAATGCAAGGTCTGGCACTTCCGCATTGGCTTGGATTTTTTTTTGTGATGTTGTTTGTGTTCATGTCGTTTATTTCGGATTAAACAATGCTATAGACAGATAAACAAATGTCATTAACTATGTATGTTTACACTGCGTCATTAACGTGTGTTAAAGTAAAAAGATAACCGCGATTAGCGCGCTAGCCATAACAGCATTTTTTTCAATATATAAGTAGCTAATTTTACTGCGTGTTGCTAGGATGTGTTAATGTTGTCAGCAGGTTTAAAGCTTAAACGAACTCGGCATGAGAGGTAAATGAGTAAAGTGAATGAGTAAAGTGACTGAGGAAACTGTCCTGTACACACTTGTACACTTGGACAGAGAGGACCAGGAAACACATTGAGGAGCAGAAGTCTCCCGCGCAGCTATCGCTTGGTCTGGACTTGTCTCCAGCCTACCACTCATGGTTCCCATCGCCGGGCATCACCCAGTTCCTCATTGTTCACCCATGTCCCAGATGACAACTCAGAGATTTGTGAGTAATATCTAACATGCTATTTTGTTTGTAACCAAGTTAATTTGTTGGTCTAAGACACACACACTGAGCAAGAGAGAGAGAGAGAGAGAAGCCAGAGCTAACTGCTAAGCTAAAGTAACAATCAGTTCTGAATAGCATGTAAACAAACGCTGAATCAGTGAAAGTCGCTATAAGCAGCAGAGAGCTGTGGGTGCTAGAGCAGAACTGGTAAGTTTAAATGTACAGCAGGTAGTTAGTCACTGTAATGAAGAAAACAACATTAACTGTGTTCAGATAGAGCAGCAATAAACTCTACCGGTAACAGAAACTCCAGAGACTAGCGATGAGACACTGCAGTGACGTCAGCACGTAAACGGTCACTCACTGCTGTTAATGAAAGGTAATGTACTCTTTGATTACTAATTATTGGAATCAGCCCTGAAAAATCTGTTGATCCCAATTGCTGTTAGTCAATTTAGGCTAATTCTGTCCTTGATGTGTTATTCAGTTAATACCAAGCAATACACCATGAATAAATCCAAGTTTATGTTAAGTTCTATGTGCTTTTATACAGTACATAATATATACAGTTCATCATACTATTTGCCATTTAAAAAAAAAAAAAAAAACGTAGCATACAGCTCTGATCATAGGTGCTATCTTCATCTCTAATGTGGTGTTCCTTAACTAGTTATGAAATAAGTACAATAAAGTAATTTGATAAACATGACCTACTCTGTCTCTTTCCAGTCTGCTGAGATCAAGAACTGCCAGGTGAGATGCTGTGATGCATTGTGGGGTTTTTAGTATCAAAGAACTTCAGGTCTTCTTTCAGCCTTGCAGGTAGCACTCTTCCAAACACACATATTTGCACCTGATGCAAACAGATTGATTTACTCACTGGTGTTAAATGTCTTTAGTTTGATCTGAACTTAATATAAACATTGATGTGTGTAGGTTAGATGGCAGTCACTGTACTAGAACCTGGCGTAAAGTGCAACTCAAGTGTCTTTGCTAGTTTCGGACTGATGCAGTTGTAATTTTTCCATCCAGTGCACACATTGTTTAAATAGCCAGTTGAACAAAAACCTGGTCTTAAGTAAGTGTCACAATATATCACCATTATTTTAAGAGCACATTGTCAATATGCGCCTACATAGGTGGGTGCACAGCGTTTCTGTTCAGCACAAGCAGAGTTCTGAAGATGAGCTTCAGGTGTTTGATGTTTAGTCCGGTGGAACATTAGGATGCAGCCACAGAAGGTCAGAGCATTCTTTGTCGGTACAGATCATTTAAATAACATTTGTTTAAGCTTTATTAAAGTAATGGTAAACAAAAAAATAATTAAATAATACTTTTTAAGGACTTTATGGTAAATTTTAGTGTCTCCAGTTATTTCTTTTTTCCCTCCAGATGCTCCAAGGATCCAGCTGATTACTGGCAGTTTGAAGGTGTTTTCTTCATCTGCCAGGTTGCACCGTCACTTCTGGTAAAGATTCATTGATCTTTGTGGAATGTTTTGATTTTACTTATTAATACACTGTATAGTTGGGATTCTGACATAAAAGATAGTGTAATGTTTGTCCACATATGTTGTCAGAACTATATGGAGAATACTGTGGAAAACAAGATAAAACTGAATTGGAAAATACAAGCTAAAAAACAACAGACCACAACCCCCCTCTTTCAGAGGTGACATCATCACCTCCTCATTATAGTAACCTTAACAGGCCAGATAGACCAATGGAGAAATGCCAGTTTTAGTTCTTCAGATCATCCCGGGGCTCTGAAGAACTATTTGTGAATAATTGTAAATTTACTTCTGAATATATTAAATAAAGGTGTTATAAAGTCAATAGTGGTGTGTTTTCTTATTTGTAATTAAGTTTCCAACCCCACTTCAGTTGAAAGACTACATACAGAGACTTTACAATTTAATTTGCATTTTTTCAGTATATTATATTTAATGAGAAATGTAAGAAAATTGATCTGAATCTGAATAATTAAATATTGTATTTAGATTGTGCTTCTACAGGTTTTTAACATTACTTTACATACTTAAAGATTAAATGTTAACACAAATACTGCAAGTTGAAGTTTGAGATGATTTTAATCCGTTTTACACATTATTTTTTACTTTATCTTCCAAAACAAAAGGTTTACTTTACAATATTAAGCATGTGTTAATATTTAATTGATTGACACTTAATTTTATTATTAGGAAAAAGTTTCTCTGCTGAACTATGAGTGGCATCACTGTATTGAACGTGTTTGATCATAATAAATTAGGAAAAATCTGTAAAATAACAGTTTTCCTCTGTAGAAATATTAATGAAACTTTCCGTAAATTTATTGTTTTTACACTTTATTTGAATTAGGATATTTTCCTTTTTTTTTTAGTGTGGCGTTTCTAAAATCCTGGCTATAGCCCTGCTTATGATATTGTTAGTGCCCTATGATAAGATTTGAACTGCATTGAAATTAGATTAAGATGAGTAGTTTAATTTAAAGTTGTTGGATTATCCAATGTCTACAACACAAGCTTCTTAATTCACAATATCGCCACTGGACTATATTTTTATTGGCTCTCCTCACAGGTAAAACAGGTGCAATCACAGCCTTTGTCAATTGATTACCAAACAGTTCTGACTGATTATGTGTTATTAATCAATATGTATATCAGTTAAACAAAGATAGGTTAGACCTGAAGCTTACACTGCATTAAAGAGTTGGGTTTTGACATTTTAGTAAAATATTTTCAAAACTTTTTAAAATAATTCTGTTAAGATGTACATGCAACAAAATGTGTAATTAACTTTACATAAAGAGCTCAAACCCAAACGACTTAAAAAGAACTCAAACTAGGAGGTGGTTTAGTTAAATGACCCTAAATGTTATGTACATTTTTCTTTGCTAATAAAAAGAAGAAAGAAGGAGCTGTTACCATCCTAGAAAACCAACCCTAAATGCAAACATGAAAACTCCTAAACAAAACCCACACAAACACACCCCAAAGAAAGATTTACAACCAAACATACAGTGAGCAAGAAACACAAAATATTCTTTATTAAATATACAAAATTTGTGAAACAGAATTGCATCACGAATTGTAAACTTTCCAATCTTACATACTACCTTAAGCACACTCCACCGGCTACACAATCAAGGACAAAAAAATACAATCAATTTAAACTTAAATAAAAACTTTAAAATGGAAGACATGGAAGGAGGACGTTTATTCTTGCGCTTCATAAGTGCTGAGTCACATTAAATATGTCTCTACAGTCATCTATGCACTTGATATTGCGATCGCACAGCAGAACTGAGATGATGAGACGGTTTTGGATGATTTCTGTATGCTTCAAGCTCACGGGCTAGTCGTCGTCGTGGTGTCAAAGTAGGCCAAGTGCTTAAATCACAGAGCGATTAGAAAGTGCAGTACGGTGTAAAGTAGATCTAACTATACCGATATCAGGCAGACAGGTACAGTAGAGTTATGTTCTGATGATTAAGTAGTGCAAGAACATCCACAAATGCTGTTAAAAGTGGCATCATATCAGAATACTTTATGGTGTATCAATCTGCTCCATAGATTAAGTTTCAAGGCTTTTTTTTTTTTTTTGGCATTTCACAGGAAATTACTGTTACTGCTCATTTTCTACTGGTATGCATACAATTTAATTTTGTGCAGTGATCTAAAATAAAAACATCATAAAGCATCAGAGGAAAGAAAATAAAAACTTTCAGTGAACAGATGGCTTTTCCTTTTCAAAACCTGCCCCAGGCCCCCGACGAGTAAAATGAAGTGCTCGAAATTTTTAATGATCGTTAAAACAAAAACAAAAATAAGGCAGCATTTGGCATTTCAGTACGGCATATATGCGGTAAAAATGCAGTATATATCCCTTTATAACACCTGAAAGCAGTAGCGCTATGCGTGCTTGAGCAGATGTGACACACAGACACTGAGGGAGTGGGAGTCAAGTACCAGCATGTCGCAGGCATTTTCTCGACGTGGTGGAAGTCGTGTCGATAACGCACACATGGGAAGGCAGAAGCATGAGATCAGAGAAGCTGTGATGGCTCATCTTGATACTGTTCGGATTCTGAGTGATACTGTCTTCACCTGATAACACCATGACCCTACACAACAATCTGTTAGCTTATGTGGCTGAGCATTATGGGTAATTTCAAGACATGCCCATAGAACAGAAAGAAGGAAAAACAAGAGGCGAAAAAGAGGAGGGAAAAGATAAAACAGCACTTGTCGCGCGTGGAAAATAAAACCACTCACTCGCTGGCTAAGAACACTTTTGAACATTCATGAGCTACAATCAGTTCCCAGTAATGTGCACGTGACGAGGCTGAACTCTCACACCGCTCGTTTGGTTTGTGGTTTCAAAAACTAGCCAGAGCACTTGATATTTTTATTAGGGAACATTTGTAGAGTGTCAATCCAAAACAACATGTTAACCACCTGGGAAAAGTGACGCCAGTCACTCACAGAGGTGTAAATCATTACAGGAACACCTCATAAGAAACATGTGACTCATCAAATAGAAATTTTATTTATTATCTATTTATTATAAATTTAATTTCTGTGGAGTTTTTTTTAATAAATCAAATAGCTTTGGGTTTTTAACAGTTAGACTAAATGATCAATTGATTGATGTTAACTCTGATTTCCTTCCTTCTAGACAGCCACTGGTTTGAGTTCATTTCAGTTAAGCATGAAAAAAAAAAAAAAAAAAAAAAAAAACACCTGCAGAAACTTGAAAGTTGCTGCACTGAACATTTTGTTGCCTTAATATCGTCAGTGGCGTGTTACCGTTGTGTGATACAGGATTTGTGAGCAGGGATTTGACTGAAACCGAATCCTGGACGCTACAAAATCCAAAGCCTGATGGTCAGGTCCTACAACTGTCATCAATTAGTCAATTAACCAATTTTTCAAGCCAAAGCGACAAATGTTTGATGGTTTAAGTTTCTCAAATGTGATTTTTCTTGTCTTTTTGTTTGTTAATTTGGACGAAACAGAAACCTTGACAATGTCACGTCACATTCTAGGAAACGCTTATCACTATTTTCTTTACTTTTTGTAGAGCAAACAATTAATCCATCACTGCCGGTTCAAACTGGCCCTGCTGTCAACTGCATTGCTAAGACAAAATCAACAAAGCTGACAGATGATAGATTCAGGCTTCAAGTCTCTGCAACTTGATTTTCATGCTGCACTGAAATAAACTAAATAAACAGTCTAAAAACTGATGGTAGCACTTTAAAGGAAGTTTATATTTTACATCGTTATGGATTGAAACCCTACAATTTCTCTCTTTTCCGTTTATGTGATAGAAGTGACGTGTGAGGTGAAAAGGAGGGATCAGTGTTTCTACAATCAGGAGCCCAAAATGGAAGAACCTAGGCTGTAAACCCTGTGTGAGCTTAAAACCAACTGGCTGTGTGAACCTGAAAACAACCTGAGGACCCTCTACATTCAGAACCGCCCCGACCCAGACCCTTTTAGACGAGAACGTGTTTCAGTACAGTAAAGCATGCCGACTGGAAAACATCGCCTCGACATCTCTCAGTGCCTAAATATTTGTATCAAAAAGGACAGCATAGCAGTGAAAAGACTAAAGAGCTGTTGTGGAGGTTAGAGTGAACAGATGAGGACTGGACTGCAAACCCCCCGCCCACCCCCCCACCCCCCCTAACGCTTCGTCACTTGAACTTGGAGCGCACTTGCAGGAGAGTGGGCTTCTGCTCCATGATGCGCACCAGCAGCGTGTCAATGTAGTCCTCCAGATCTCTGACCTGCGGCTTCAGCTTCCTCAGCTCCACCTCGCGCTTGGTCAGCAGAAATCTCTGACGCTCAAACTCCGCCTTCTGCACCCCCACCCCCACCCCCCCTAACGCTTCGTCACTTGAACTTGGAGCGCACTTGCAGGAGAGTGGGCTTCTGCTCCATGATGCGCACCAGCAGCGTGTCAATGTAGTCCTCCAGATCTCTGACCTGCGGCTTCAGCTTCCTCAGCTCCACCTCGCGCTTGGTCAGCAGAAATCTCTGACGCTCAAACTCCGCCTTCTGCCTCTCCAGCTCCGCCTCCCGCTGCACCAGCAGGGCGACCAGTTCGCTGTGGGTCAGGTGGTAGTACGAGCCCGCTCCCTCCGTCAGAGACTGAAGACACAGACAGAGACACAGATGGACAAGAGGACAGAAAAAATCTTCAGCTTCCTGTCGATGGAGTTTAAGTTTCTGTAGGTGGAGCCATTTGTTTGTTCACTCGCTGCTTATTCTGCCTACAATACATATGACTTGTCTTCTTATTGTCTTCCTGGTTGTGTATTTGAATGCATATTTAAATGCATTTAAATATACACTCTGATCATTGTGTGGTCTGATATAAATACATATATGAATGTATATTTAAATCCCGGAAGTTTTGCATCTCTGCTATTAATATTTCTTTTATTTTCTGTACTGAGGTCTCACTTGTAAATGAGATCTGTCTCCCTATATCCAAATGTAATATACGCACATATATTAAATTTCCATATATTTCATATATGGAAATATGAAGTAAAATCATACATGTACATATATATAAAAATTATATCTAAAAAAAACCTTGTCAAAAATGTCATATATGTATTTAATTATGTATGTATGCTTATATTGTAGACATATGTTGTATATACACTGTATAAATCCACCACAAAGCTTGTTGATAAAAAATCATCATATACATAGTTTTATTATATTTAAACATTTTACCGTTGGTATTTCCTATATGTTACAAACTTATATCTTTATATATGCAGATGATGTATAGGTGACATATATGGCAACATCACTCTTGATATAGGGACATGTATGTCATATATTACACTTCTGTATGGGTCAATGTGACTTCCTGATATTATTCTTCATTATTCTGTGCAGCAGAGGATTTATCCCAGCACAGACTTTTAAGTACAGAAAATGTTTTATGAACTGGATTTTGCGCTTAATCAATATTTTATTGATGTTAAATGAAATGAAATTAATCAAAGTGATGTGTTTTTTATAATAAGAAAAATTACGAATTTAAATTAATATCTATCAGAGACAGAATTTTAATGTCCACATTACATAAAATATAAATTGGATGGATTCTTGCAATATAAACAATAATGTATTTCATTTATCTTTTGTTCCTTATGGCAATAATAGCCATACCTTTTATTTCCATTTATCAAACTTTAATTATACATCAAAGCAGAGGTATTAAAGTGTAAGTTATGAGAGTAGAACCTTTTAACAAGAAAGAAAACAAATCATTATAGTTTTATGCAGATACGACTGATTTAATAGTTATTGTAATAATTGCAAATAACGATACACAGATTTTCTTTTTAAATGTGCTACTTTTTCCATTTACTACTCCCATTAGTACGTTTACCTTCCTCTATTTTAATGTAGGTAGTAATTGAGATAGTGGGAATTTAAAAGACAAGTGACTTTGTCATATAAAGTCATAAAAATCTAATCTGAAATGCAAATAAATACAATAATTACTGCTATTTTTCTCTGTAGGGCAGCACTGCAGTGTTATTCACATTATTATGATACAAGTATACTGCACCTTCTTCCTTTCTGTCTCCTGCTCGCTGAGCTGGCTGCTCCTCCCCGGGTGGATGGTGGACTTGAGCTTCTCCAGGCCGGTGGCCAGCACTGACCGGCCCTCAGTCCGCTTCTCCTCAGCCAGTATGGCAGTGGTCAGGGGCTTCACTGGGTGGGGGCTGGAGAGGACATCCACAAGAAATACATACAGTCAGGTATGCCACTTGATGCAGCCGCAACACCTCTCTGGTTGTTTGAGATTTATACGGACGACTTTCACGCGATGCGAGGGACCCGATCTGGTCGCCACACTGGAGGTCTACAACTCTTGGACATTTTTTAATCTGTGTATGAAATGATCGTGAAAAATTAAACAGATTAAGAGGAACAGAATTTAGAAAAATAAATATCTGACATCCATTTTTTCCGCCTCTGTTGTCTGGTGTGATTTTCAGAGTAAAATCCTCTAAAGGGCCAACTTGTATTTCTGCCAGAAAAGATGATTAAAGGGATAAAAAATTAATAAAATATACTTTTGTTACACAAAACTATTAACTTTTCTTAACACCTAAAAATCCTTCAAATGAAATAATGTGGGGAGGAAAACATCACTCTTAAGTTAAAGAGTCTGAGGCCATGACTTGTGGCGAGGGGTCACAAGCTAATAGGGTTACAATTGTGCTTTTATTCTGAAAATCGCACACGACACAACCCTAGTTTCCTTTGGGAAACTTTGATGTGAAGACAGACAAAAGACAAAAGTATCACAAGATTCAAAAACTCCCTCTTCAGTATATTAAGTTTTGTGTTCTGTTTTTTTCCTGACATGGGCTAAAAAAAGATGTGTTTAATTAATTAAATTTGCCTGCTGGTCATTAAGCTGCCAAACAGCCAGAAACCAGCTCAGTGTTCAGGTCAACCTGAAAGATATTTCTCAAACTACAACATCACAATAACACAGGAAAGACAGTTTCCTGTGACCTACATTTACAAGGAAATCTATCAAACATCTCACTTATTTACTTACTGCAGTGACTGCATGCACACGAGCACAATCTTTGTCACATATGCGCGTCTTTCTTTAGCCCAGGTACGACAGGTTTACTCATTATTTCAGCACACCAGACTGTCCTGTGGACCTCCAGGGTGACAACAGACTCAGAAGTTAGGGACCAACCTTTTATAATCATTAATTTTAGTGATCAGGAGTAAAAGGAGGTTAGACAGGTGTAAGGCTCCTCATTAAAGAAAATACTGGTGAAAATTGAAATTAAATGAGCTCAAAACTGAAAGACTTAATTGCATGCGTCGGTGCAATCAAACATGTAGAATTGTGTTAAATGTGTTATTACCCCGAGGTGAAAAGGAAATGCTATCAGTGACACAACAACACCTTGTTTGCCTCGTACGAAGCCTGGTTTCTGGTTGAGATTTTGGCAAATGAGTGTGGCTGTGTGAGAACATTGGGTTTGGCCCTGTGGGCACGGGGGATGGTGTGTGTGTGTGTGTGTGTGTGTGTGTGTGCGGGGGGTAGGGTGTGTGTGTGTGTGTGTGTGTGTGTGTGTGTGTGTGTGTGTGTGTGTGTGTGTGTGTGTGTGTATGTGTATTTGTGTGTGTGTGGGAGGGAGGGGGTGTGTGGTAGGAATCAGGGAAAAATAATAACTGCTAATTGGCCTGAGGCTCTGTTTCCCCTCCCGTTACCACAGAGCCAGGACACACACAAGACACCTGCAGAGGAGTCCTGTTAACACCAGTGTTGTGTGTGTGTGTGTGTGTGTGTGTGTCTCTGTGTCTGTGTCTTAACAGAGTGATGAAAAGGAGAAGGTAACACCACAAATGGAGAAACCCCTTGAGAGTTGGCGGCACAGACGAAAAGCTTGCGGAAGCAGAGCAGCAGAGGGAGATTGAAGAAGACGACAGGATAGAAATTTCTAGAAGTGCTTCCCCCTTTCCACCTTTTCACCGAGCACTGAGCATGTGCGACCTCACCTGTTCTGCTGATTGGCTGCCTGCTGCTGCTGCTTCTGCTGCTGCTGTTGCTGCTGCTGCTGCTTCTTCTCGGGCTTTGGCGTAGCGGCTCGTGGTGACCTCGCCGAAGCATTGGCAAAAGGAGGGGAAGAACAGAGCGCTACAGGGGAGCTACTACTTTCAGGAGTTAGAGGAGGAGCAAAAGAGGTCAGAAAGGGGAGATCAGGGCCCGGTTGAGCTAAGGAGGACTCCCGTATTGCGCCGGGATCGCTCCCAAAAGTGGGCAGGAGGAGCTCGTCAAAGACAGATGTCAGTGTGCCTTCAGACCGGGAGCGGTGTAGCGTAGCGGACTTGGCCTGAGGGCACATTGAAAACTCGTCATCTAAGACGACTGGCCGGCTTTCAACGCCTCCTTCGCTGAGCCCCTTTGGATTACAGCTCGTTTGAGAGTCTTTTGGCGCTGCAGGGAGCGCTTGTAAACCAAAATCATCCCCTATCATGAAATTTGTCTCGAGCGTTGCCGTCTTGTCGTCAGTTCCACAGACGGATCCGTCAGATCTGTCGGTTTGGTTGATTTCTCCGTTAGCTGGCTTGGGAGCGCTGGTGGAATCTTCTAGGCCCGAAGCGGCGTCCGCAGTCGCCTGAATCTCACTCGGCTCTCCGCAGAGCGTCGAGTTTGCCGAGTGTAAAGTCTCGTTCGGCTCCGAGGCGCTGGAGCACTCACAGGTTTGGTAATCCTGCGAGTCGGTGCTGACATAGAGGCTTTGGAGGAAGCTGCTGGAGCTCTGATCGGACACCGGAGTGCGCAGTAGTGTGTTGTCAAAGTCTTGTCCGGGACTGGTATTGAGGAAATCACCAAAATCCCCAAATGGCACTGGAGAACACTGGCTAGCTTTCTTCTCTACTAAACTAGTGCTCCCAAAGGTCGAGTCCCACGAACTCTGCTTCACATCAGGTGAAGACGTTATGATGTGTAATGATGGGAGCGTGGAGGAGAGTTCGTCACCTGGAGTCGCAGGGATCTTCACATTTACAGAGCTACCGCTGAACGCCTCTACAGAGCTGTTGAATTCACTGATGCCTTTCTCTCGACTTTCAGACACGTTGGATTTTGGTTGTGGTTCAGACAGGTTTGACAACAGGTCAGGGTACACGACATTAGAAATGTTGAGCGTCTGAGTCTCGGCACCTTCAGTTTCCGTCTCTCCTGCAGCGATCACGAGCTGCTGGTTTATCGGCGCTGGGGACTGTGGTGCCGACGCCCCCTCCGAATCGTTTGACTGTACCCTTTCATTGCTGTCCTGCCGCTGAATAACAGTTCTCTGGGCCGCATCAAGCGAAGATCGATCACGTGACCCGTCAGTAATGTAACCTTCAGATTCTGAGGGCTTTGAGTTTTTAGCCTCAACTGACTCTGAGGATTTCTCAAAGCCCAGGAGGCCGCTTTCAAAGTTCTGAGCATCAGCTTCCTCGGAGGAGGAAGCAGAAAATTTATCTGACGAAGAAGAAAGACAGGAGAGGAAATCCTCCTCTGCTGAACTGCCTAGACCTGAAGAACCAGGATCTGGGGAGCTGCTGCTGAGCTGTAGCGATGAAGTGTGACAGGGGGCTCGGTTTATATCAGTGAAATCGTTAGTTAAATCGTTTGTGTTAGTCGTACTGTTAGTTTGATTAGTTTCGGTGCAAGCATCGAGTTCTGCTGCGTCAGCAGAAGTGTTCAAAGTTATGCCGTCCGTCTCAAAGCTTCTGTGTTCTGGGATTGTTTCAAGGAAATGTGCAAATGTGTCAAGATGATGTGCGTTAGTGTTGGTCACCTGACTCGTGGCTTTATGAGCTTCACATACGACTTTTCTGCAGGGTTGATGATGTAGTGCTTCATTCACGTTTGTGTTGTGATCAGCATCTGTGATGGGAAGTAGTGTTCCTGCGTTATCGCAGTGTTCCAGCGGATGGTCACCGGGTGTGTTTTGCTGTGTTTTGCAATCTGTGGTCAGATCTTCGGGAGACTGCAGCCTGCCCGCCGCAAACGCTTCAAAGGATTCGTCCCACTCTGAATCCGGCTCCAGCGCCCCAGACAACATGAAAGGGTTGGCCGACTTCTTGCTTAAAGGTTTCTCCTCTTCCGTGGGAACAGGAGGAAGGGGTCGTTTCTCGACTGTGGCCATCGGGTCGCTCTTTGCACCTGTGCCACTGATGGAGCCCTCCGTGGTCGGGTTAGCGTTACTCGCCCGCGGAAAGAGCTGCGCTATGGGGGGCCGGGAACTGGAGAGATAGGGCAAAGGAGGCAGTGAAGGTTTTAGGGGCGGACAGGCGAGCATGTCGTCATAGAAAGGGTTGCGCTGGAGGAGAGAGAAGAAAGGGTTGCAGGGGGATATGTGAGGCGGGGAGCTCTGTGAGTGGCAAAAGGGGTTAGTGTGATGCAGCGGAGAAACCAGAGAGGCGGGAGGCACAGGGGGACCCGGGGGGTGGTGACTAGAAGGGAGGGGTGGTGGGTGGGGATCAGTGCTGGGCTCTAGTTTAGGTGACACCACCAGGCTGTGAAAGGAAGGGCACACAGTCCTCTTGATTAGTGAGGATTGTTCACACGGCGGCACTTTTTTTTTCCTGTCTCAAATCACATCTTAAATCATATGTTTTTACAGACTGGGTTTGTCAATAATCAGTTTCACCTACAGTGATTTATTCAAAATGTCCAGGTTTGTCACTTATAGTCGAGGTTATATTGTTGCTTCATTCATAAAACACCTTTAAACCTTCATTAATTAATTTCCTTCGCCACCAATTCACACATCTACCAAACACAGAGCAACATTAGCATTCATGATCATCGTTTCCTGCCACCTGATGACGTCTAATACTTACTTTTCTTTGACTCTCCAGAAACTCCTAAAGGAAATATCTTATTCTTTAGCTGCTAAATGCTCCATTATGTTCACTAGCTGGTCGCTAACTCTGTCTTGTCTGTTGTTTGCTGCTGGGCACATTAACTATTTAGCTGAAAATAGCCGTCTGTTGCCACTTGACATGGAAAGAAATATCAAGCCTCAGGCTGCAAGACCAAAAGAATGAGCTGAAAGATGCTAAAATGCTCTATATAGCTGATTAATACTGAAGATTACTGGATTATTTTGCTGTGGGTTTGCCACTTCTAGTTTGCACGTTGTCATTTAATCAATAATTAATATAAAAATCTTGAGTGGTGCAGCTTTAACGCCACAATTTGAACATTTTAAAACTTTAGCGCCCTCCAGTGGGAGCCTCTAAAAAGACACTGTGGCAAACAGAAACCTGTCAAAATACTGGGAATACTGAGATGAATGGGTTGAAATCCTCAGATAAACCACCAGGATTTTATATTTCTTCTACAAACTAAAACTAAGAGTTGTTGGAAAAGTCTTATATTCTACACATAGTGGCTTTAACTGTATCTGCAACTACTTGTTGAAATCATATCTTCCAAAACTGTGCATCCAAAACATCCATCTCTGTGCCTCACCTGTGTTTTCATTGGCCCATGATGGAGTATTTTCTAAGAAAAGTTGATGCAGCTGGGTGTAGTGATTACTTAGTGCTGTCGCTGCCAACTTGGCACTTCCCCCCCCTGCAAGGATGTAAAAGCATGTGGGTGTGTAGGCCATGAAAACGTATAGTTACAGAGCTGGCAGAAAGGTATTGAGTGTACTATGGTCCAGAATAGCTGACCTCGCTTTTATCAGCAGGTGCTTATCAGTCCAATATTTTCTTTACGCTCAGTGCATGAAATCAATATGACGCTGTGCTTGTTTGTTTTGATTTTTTGGTCTCGGTTAAGTAAATTGATAAAAAATAAAAATGAAATAAAATGTGTTTTTGGAGACCTGTATTTAAGATTAATTTTTTAAAAGAAACCGAATACAAATTGTAGGAGCAATGCACTCACAACAAGAGAAAGTGCAGGACACCAGGTGACAACTCCCAAATAAATTACCCACTTAGGAATGTGCTTGTGTTAGAAGTGGAAATAAAATGAGAAGGGGTTTCCTTCCCTCCCTTCTCCCTGCGCACACACACACACACACACACACACACACACACACACACACACACACACACACACCCTGTAAAAGAACAAGGATTGTTCCAGCTCTCGCCGCCATCTTTCCAGTGGAGCTGACATCGTTACCGAACCATGTTAAAGCGCGCACAATGCTTCAGCTTGATGGAGCTAAACTCATGAGAGCAGCTCCCCTCCTCCATCTGCATTGCAGATACCTGCTGTAACCAGAGACTGAGACTAGGAGCTGAGGAGGGATGTGTACTGAGCTGGAAGCAGCGTCGAGCAGCCATGCTGGCACACAGGAAGTGGAAAGTAAACAACTACTCTAATAACCATTCAACATAATGCCTCCTCTCTGAATATAAAGGAAAAAATGAACCCTCAGGTAACTGTTAGAGTTCTCTAAATTGGAGTGAACACTACCCTGATATTATTTACCTCCAAAAGGTAAAGGAGGTATTATGTAACCGATAGTAAACACCACCCTTTAAAAGGAATAGTTCAACACCTTTCTGAGATAAGAATCAATGTGTTTTGAGAATGAAGCTGAAGTTGAAGCTATCCCATTAAAGCTGACCCATTATCATGTTGCATCTTGTTTCTTTTTCTTTGGTTTTAAGTTGGAAACTGAAATGAATTCCTGCGGTCTTGTCATTACAGTTAAGTTTTCTAATACTTGTGTCTGTGCAGAGACCTGTATAAAACTTGGCTGCACCAATCAAACTGCACCATAGCTGGAGAAGCTGCTGATTCGCCAAGACATAGTTACAGCACAAGTGTTTGGGAAGAGCATGCAGCATGTGGGGTCAAAGGGACACTGCACACCATGAAAACGTCATCCTAACAGTGAGGTGTCCTGATTTGGGGCTTTGCTGCATCTGGCGGCTCTGGACAGCTCGCCGTCAATGTCAATGACAATGACCCTAAACAGGTAAATCTACGACAGAAGGACTTCAGACAAAGAAAAAAAAAAAAAAAAAACACCTGTCGGAGTCGGAGCTCAGACCTGAACCCAGTAGAGATGCTGTGGAATCAGCTGGAAAGAGCCGTTTACAACAGACATCTGTGCTGAAGCAGGAAGTGGGAAGAATGGTCAAAACTTCCTGTTTGAGGTTATTGGTGTATTGGTTCAGCCAGTTATTAAATCCAAGGGTTTTAATAACTCCACTATGTAATTTGCAAAGAAAAGTAAAAAGATTTTAATTTTAAAAGTTACAAAACTTTGGTTGGTTTGCTCTGGTCTGATTCAGTTTAAGAGTTTGTAAACTTGTAGGTTCAGTTTGCTTTCACACAGAGAAAAATGTGAAAGTGAAAGTGAACCAAAATGCATCATTACAAACCAGTGAGAACGTCTTCTTATTGGTCAGACTGTCTGGCGGGAACCTAGGGTCGGATCAAGTTCAGAACTCTTTCACACCAAAAAACGAACTGCTCTTGGGGCCGGACTGAGACCACCTCCTGAAAAGGGTCTCGTTTGCCATTGCTTTTTCTGCACCAGAGTGCGTTTGCTGTTTTCACACCTGCCCAAATAAACCGGGGTTCAATGTCAGTGGAGTTAAAAGCGCAGGTGTGAAAACGCCCTTAATCTGGTTTAGTTTCATCTTTGCTGCTAAAATATCAGCCTCCACATCACACACACGTCTTCATGCCCATATTTCTGCCGGAATAAAACCCAGCGTATATACAGATCACATGCAACTAGACGCCTCAGTCTGTGACCAGAGATGCAAGGAAATCCAAACAGCGCAGGTACAAAACTCTCAGGAGGCTCATGAGCACGTCGGCTGCTTGATTCAATTCATATTCGCACTGAAATGATAATTCATCACGTGTTTGATGCCGCAGCAAATGAACCTGTCAATGTGTCGTGAGTCGTCTCTGTGATCACAGTGTGTGTCTCACCTGGGCTTGCTGTGCGAGTCCTTTGATCCGAACCATCCCTTGTGTTTCTCCTCAGTGGCCTCATCAGTCCCGTCCTTGGCCTGACTGATTCTCCCATGGGAGAAAAAGTTCCTCCTCTGCTTCCTCCCCTGGCTTTCTAACTCCGCCGTGGAGGCGGCTTTGGGCAGAACAACCAGTCCCAAACGCTCCTCCTCCTCCTCGTCTTCGCCCTGCATGGGGCCGCTATGCTCCAAAGCCGCCGCTATGGCAGCCTTTTCCTCCTTGCCGGGTTTGTCAAAAGACCAGCGACGCCCGTCTCCCACAGGACCTTTGGGGAGGTCTGTGGAGGCCCGTGGGCTGAGGTTCTGTAGAGACATGGAGAGAGGCAAAGACTTCTGCAACAGTCCCAGGCCTAAAGAATCTGCAGGGTTTCCTGAGCCTGGGTCCAGGGGCTGGACGTTATAAGCATGGCTTCCGTTAACGCACACGGTGGGCTGAGGCACTGCTATGGATATCTCACCGGCCTCATCACCAAACTCACATTTGAGAGAGGACGACTTGGGTGACGTGTTCGCCGTGTGTTCTGCAAAACAAAAAAACAAAAAACAAAAAAAAAAACAATGAGGAAAAAGGAGGAAATGAAAAGAAACAGAAAAAACAGAGAGATAGAGGAAAAATGATGCAGGTAATCAATGACTTCACTAAATTAAATTTGCAGGCAGCTTTAATCAGGCGATAAAACCTTGTAATGGCTTTGACTGACAATTCTTTTCACAGCAGGATGGGTCAGTATCTACGGCCGACACAAGTGCAAGAGTGATTGGAAATGGATTAATTTACCAGTGTGTGATTACTGAATCAGTTCTGCTATAATGGGAACTGTTGCTCCGCGCTTCATAGTACAACATCTCTCCACCCTGCTCTCCAATCAGCTGATTTAACAACGCAGACGTCTCTCGGAGGAGCTCACGCCGCCAACAAATCTACACCAAATACAGCGGCTCCTCCTCACGAGGGATTTACACTTTAATGTAATTTATTATTTGCAGGCTGATTATCAACTTGTTTCAAAACAGCAGATGCAAACATTTCCTGAATATATACGTTTACATTAAAAACCTTCCAGTCTGTTAGCTGATTAGCAGCAGCATTTTCTCTATAGTAAAACGTCATATTTACTCAAGGTGAGATGAAAAGTTTGACTGATTTCACATTTAATAAATTAACTAAAACAAAATCCTATAAATATTCGTTCTCGAGGGTCTATGACGTCGTTCTGTGACAAAATGTGGTCAAATTTTACTCTAATTTATTTAGAAGTTTTTTTTTGTCAGTCAACACAGAATTAACCAGCAGCTATTTTGATTTTAGATTAAATCAGTTAGGTCAAAGATATCAAACTAAATTTCTTTGGGTTTTGTTCTTTAATATGTCAGGCTTGGCTTTGTGGAGTAGCCATTGGCCTGTTTTAATAAGTTCTAAGAATTTATGACCCACACTATCAATAGCTCAATTGAGAAAATAACGAATTGATAATGAAAATAATCAATAGTTGCAGCCCCTTTTAAACCCTTTTGTAGCACTATGTTGTATTAAGATTTTCCTTTAGTTCAATATTTGAGGGTTTTGCATCTTCTTCTGTCTCCCAATGGACTTCTTTATGCTAAGCTAAGCTAACCACAAAGCAATTTAGTGTATTTCCCCAAAATGTCAAACTTTATTCCTAAAGTGCTCGACTGTTGCAAATATAGTTGAGCATTTCAAACTTTATGAAATAATCAGCTAACAAACAAATAAATAAATAAAAAAGGGAGAAAACAAAACCCACATGAAGTTTCATTAAGATAAAAATAATTAAAAGGTTGAAAGTGGAGTATTTTAAAGCCTCTTCCTGTTTCACACTCACCGCTCCCGCTGCACGAACATACTAAGAAGTTTCAGTTTCGCAGTCCGTCCAGTCCACACGCTTCCTCAACAACACTGACACAAACGCAGCTTCCTCTTTAATCGTGCAGATCTCACACAGAGTTTGAACATCAGTCGGTGAAGTGGAGAAACATGACGGACGCAGACGCTTCGACACAGGTGCTCTGCGTGGTGCAATTAGGCAGTTAACATCCCATCATGCTCTGAGGCAGGTGTAAAAAAAAATGCTGAGCAGGTGAGATGAGTCGCCCATGCTAGTTTAATCCACTGGACCACGTTACATCACGACTAATCACTGGCTTATGCTCCATGAAGAGCCGACTTTGGATTCTTTGCACAGTCCACCTGAAACTCACTACAAAACACTTTGAAAAGTAATTTGTTGGTAACTCTTGGTCAATTTTAAATCCATAATCTCAAACCTTTTAACTTCTGTTTGTACCTGCTTTAATTGATTTTGTTGTTACGTTGTTTATTCGTTGTATTTGTTTGTTTGTTTTGATTGATTGTTCTTCGTTTATCTTGTGTTTTTATTATTATTTCGTATCTGCTGGATGTTATTGTAAATGATTTTCGAGTTTAAATAAAGTTATGTAATCAAAGTTTTTCCGAGTGATTAGTTTCATCCCATGATGAAGACGCGTCACCGAATGGTTTGATGAGTGTGAAAATGATCAGTCACCAGATCTCAACCCAACTGAACAACTAAGGAATAATTTGAACCACGATGTTGGACACCGCTCTCCACCGCCGTCACCAAAACACCGAATGAGGGAATATCTCAAGGATAGAAACCTACTACGACACTTTACACTCTGTATTTGGGTGTTGCTGGGTAAAACAAGGAATTCAGAGATGCCTCTTCAGGCTCCTGGAGAATTTTTTGTCCTATTTTCTGACATTTTATAGACAGTTAATAAATTAATTGAGAAATTAATCTGTAAGTGAGAATGGTTGTCAGTTGCAGCTCGAGGTTGGCTCTTTGATGTTTCTGTTGAGAGTGATTGAGGTAAACACAAGAGGTAAAGGATGGACGACTGTGAAACTGAAATCTGCCGTTGGACTAAATGTGCAGTAAGTATTATAATTAAACATCATTCAGGAAGTGATAACAAGCTCTCTCCTACAGATATAATCTACACACCCCAAGGTTTGAATTCAAACATGGATGCAATTTGTATCTGACCTCTGGTGACCCTGAGAGGTCACTGACCTCAGCATTGAATTTCTTTCCAGTTTTTGCCCCATTTCTCCATCATAATCATGTATATCTTTGCCAAAATTGCATAAAGATGCTTATTTGCTGGCGTGGCCATGTAATATAATTTTGCTTAGAGCACCAATTTTGCAGGGGGACTGCAGACCCCCCCCCCCAATTTCCAGGTGTTAAGGTAGCTATAGCTGCTGTGTGTTCTATGGAAGTACATGACTAGCTAGCTAGCACATTAGCAGTCATTCTAATCAGAAGCTAACATGCTAGTTTGGTCTGGACCAGGAGGCTCCGCCCTGTCCCAGAGGTCAAATCTGAACTGCCTCCAAGTCTGAAAATAAACTTATATTATTATATAACCTTCATATTCAAGCTCATCTGCTGCTCTATTTCTCAGAATCCTGAATTTAAACTCAGAATTAAACTCAGAATTAAACTATGAATTCTGAGATTAAAGTTCTTTAAAAAGAAAAAAAAAAAGATTTTCACATGTGGCCCTAATCCTCTTCCGTACTGTCCCGCTGGTCGTTCTCACCTGGGCTGTTGTCTACCGTCAGGTTGCTGCTGTTACTGGGCGAGTTGGAGAGGTCAGACACCACCACACTGATGCCGGCTGTGGGACTGAGGCTCCCACCCCGCGACGACGACTCGCTGCTCTCCGAGCCCAGTGATGTGCTGGAGCGAGTGTCTGATGACTTCCTCAGCTTCCCTCTCAGGAAAAAGGTCCTCATCTTGCTCCGCCGGGCCTCACCCCCCTCGTCGTCCTCATAATCCTCCTCCCCGCCTCCATCGCTCGGCAGCCGCTGCCGCAACTGAACTAGTGACCCGTATCCGCCTGGCAGGACGGCCGAGGAAGAGTCCTCCTCGCTGGATCTCCTCTTCCCCTTCATGCGCTCTTTCAGCTTGCTGAAGGTGGAGGCACCCTTGTCCTTCATGACGAGGTCGTACATGCTGGCTGTCAGGTTGTTCCGGGTGAACTGGACGGTGACTTGGATGTCTCCTCGCTCCTTCTCCTTCTTGCCTGTTTTGGAGTTGAGTCTGTACCACCTGCAACAGAGAACAACACATCCAATCAGCAATACTTCAGATTATTGATTCACTGCTGAAGTTTCTGGTTCCAATTTCTCAAATACAAGGATTTGCAGCTTTTTTCTCTGTTTTTATATCATTGTAAGTTTGATGACTTTGTTTTCTAAGACAACACATTTTTCATGATTTTATGGCCTAAATGATAAAACAAAAGCTTGAAATCCTCTCACTTGAGTCACTAACAGCTGCAGGGAATTAAAGAATATGATGTTGAGAAGAGTGAACTGCTCTGATTCACGCCTGGCTTCTTCTCCATGGCAACTGTGGTCGAGGATCATGGGTATTGTGGTCTTTTGATTTCTCAGAAACAAAGTTTGAATAATTCGAAAAAGCTGAAACATGAACCGTGACCATAAACTTTAGGATTATTGTCACATTATCTGGGACAGTGCAGTGTTTCTGAAGTGTGAAGTAGCATTAAAGGATATTATTTAAAGAACAAAGGAACAAAATGCTGAACGGTGCAACCCCTCCCTTATGACAAAATTAACTCACACATTCAATGCAATAATGATTCAATAATAAGTGCAACAAGTGAGATTTTCAAAACATGGCTGCATTCTCTAATGAGTTCAGTGTTAAATTACAAATTTGCACATTTTTCTAACAATTCTTTAATCACACACAAACTTACTGTGAGACGTACTGATTAAATAGCTTCACTTGAGTCATCTATCAGTTCAGTATTGAGCGAGGTCATGAAGTGAGAGTGAATGACTGTACTGTCATCGTGAATGGGGCTAATCTGTGTGTGTGTGTGTGTGTGTGTGTGTGCGTCTGTGTCCTACTAACAACGCAGAGCTGTGTGTGGCCGGACATCCCACAATACCTTGAGGAGGCCTTTTGTTTTGGACACCAGTCCGGGTAAGAAAAGAACAGTGAAGTAAAACAATGCTCATGTCTGATTTAACAGTTCGTGCCCTACATTAACATGACAGACCCCACCCCCCCAAACTGACCGCGGATCACACACCATCTGTAAATGCCTTTACTGGACAGGCACAGAGGAGCAGTTCTTAGAAACGCTGTTTACCGGTGGGTGGAAGAGTGCCAACGAGTTTGCCTCACCCTGACTCATGGGAAAGTCTCATCTGTTTTGTTGTGACTGGTGTTAAAAAAAAAAAAAACTGACATGAGTGAGAAAAAATCCCCCAGTAAACATGTGTTTCTGACACTTGGTGCTGCCAACGGGAAGTTCTCTCTGCGCAGGGAGGATGAAGAGAAAAAGGCCTGAAACCAAGACCTGCTTTTATTTTTTCACTTCCTGTGCTGCTGGGTTATTTTCACCTCACACCTCGACCACAGTAACCTCTTTGTTCATGTATAATATAAGCATTGTGAGGCTGAGAGACACACATCTCACAATAGTTGTCTGATTTTGTACAATTTTACGTAGTTCCACGTGATATCCAGGCTGATTCGTTGACTCCATATGGAGCGGATTCACATAAATAAAATATCATTCTATGACGAGTGAAAACCGACTTTTAAATCATCTAAAATACACAGAAAAGAAAAAGAAACAGAAGTGATGACGGAACTGAATAATGTAGAAATGCAGACATCTGAACCAAACACAAATCCCTGATGTGAAATACAGTTTAAATTAAAACATTTGAAATAGATGTCTTCAACGAAATCAACTGCCACATCGTTTTGTAATCGCAGCGTACGGTTGTGACACTCTGAAATGTAAATGTAGTAAAAGCAGCAGTTATTGCACAAATATAAAACAGGATGTCATGAATGGGTTGGAGGGAAATTAACCCCAAATGCTGCTTCACGAAACGACTGCGAAGTCCCGTTCGGGTTGAGTCAACAAGAAAATCTAAATGTCATGTCGCCGAGCGTCAAGATGTGCAACTGCAGAAAGTTTTACAAGAACTGAGGTTTAAACATAAAAGACGAGACATGAAAGCTCCTAGATGAAAGAAAACCTGCGACGAGAGCAAACCCGCTGAAGTGCGAAAGGAGCCTCGCACATTAACTGCCCTATCTAAGACACCAGAGAGCTTTTCATTCCCGCCCTCCCCACCACAAGATCCCCTTCTTTTTTTTTTTTTCTGTAAACCCACAGTATGACTGCGCAGAAACACAGAGAGGCAGATTAACACAGGTCACAGCCCAAGCACAGTCAAACAGCTCCACTGAACTCAGAGGCGGCCATTATTCACACCAATATATTTATTAATTTATCAGTTTCATACTGAGTTTCCCATTTATCCTCCACAATAAAAGTTTACAACAATCTCAATAACAGGAAACTAAAAAATCCTTTTACCTTAGTTTTGCAGTTAAAAACCTTCTTCCCCAACTACTGACTGCAAGACACAGCTAACAACGTGCTAACAGTTAACAGCTATTGGATGTTCACATTTAGCATGTTAGCATCCTAAAGTAAGGATGTTATCACGATCACAGCCATACAGATTTTATATTTTAACAATATGGAAATATGATTCAAAACGCACATAAAATAAACTGATGTTTAAAGCATGAGCTGTGCACGTGACCAAGTATAATGTCAGGTTTGTTTATACAGCTTGATCAGAGTCATTATTTTGAAAAAGCCAACTAGAATTAAGTTTTAGATTATTCTGTCATAAACATTGGATAAATTTAAGTTTTGAGAGATTATGATTAAAGTTTGTATATTTTATATCATGTTTATGTATTTGGGATTCCTGGCAGCTTCATACCTAAATTGATTTATGGCAGAGTTTGTGCTGAAAAAGGGTGAAAAATGGATAAACAACTTTAACAAATGCGTAGAAAGTCAGCAAAAATTACATCTAGCTGTTTGATTACATAGGAAAAGAGACGAGGAGCAAAAATAGCGCAGTGATTGTAGGCTGTCATCCTCCTGCCATGCACGGACCTCAAGTTCAGCCCTGAAAACACCCGAGAGGAATGCCAGTGAAAACAATTAGCAAACAAACTCCTTTCATTACAAGTGAAGAATCACAAACAACAAGCAGGTGGAGCCCAGACGACAGAGGAGGGAGGAACGCTGAGGCTTTTTATAGCTGCGCAGGAACAAAATGACGTCACATCGCACATAAATATACAATTATGGAAATGTGCCACACGAGCGGATGTGGGGAATGTAAGTAGCTTTCATTAAGAAATCCAGATACCATTCACACAAAAGGAGGGGGGAGGAGTGGCACTCCTTGAACAGTGGCAATAATCCAGGTAACCCAGGTAAATTATTTACATTTCATCAAATCAAATCCTGTTAGCAGATTATCAACCAATGTGTAAACAAAAAAGTAAATTCCTAAGCTCTAAACCCTGTTCTCTTCTTCTTACATGGAAGCAGCTCAGATTTTTCTTTAGGCTCTTTAAAAATCATACACCAGTGCTGCTGCTGCTGCTGCCGCCGCCGCCGCCTCAGATGCCTGTTAGGCGTGGACTCGAGTTTCACATCGATGCTCCAACAATAGTATCCGCCCGTCCTCCTGACACGGCAGCCAACACCCTGTGAGCCAAGGTGGGGCTCACATTCCAAACACAGGACCAGGGAGCTATGTGCCGGGGTTTCCCCTCTGCAAACGTCAGGCTACTACTCATTGATTCCACCGTCCACACAGTGTCATTTATTTAAAAAAAGGATGTAGCCTCTGTTTGTATTTTGACAAAAGCATAGATTGAAAACTTTTGCTTCTGCTGATTAGAAAATGTTTCCAGCTACTTCCTTGATACAGTTTTCTTCGAAGACTATGCAAAAAAAAAAAAAAAAAAAAAAGTTACAGGCCTATATATAAACACGCACCTGGGCTTGTGCGTCATGTGATGCATGAATAAGCCTGACAACAACAAATGTGAACGTAGCAAACAAAAGGACTAAATACAGAAACTGCAACACAGAAGAAATCAGCAGCCTACATTGTGAAACCCACGTACTCAGAGCACAGCACAGTCTGTAACAGAGGAGGACCCAGTTTCCCCAAAGCACCGTCCCACACAGACGCCTGTGCACTTTCTGTACACACTGTACAGCATTCTGGGTTAAAAACATCCACTGGAAAGTTTTACGAGGATCTCTGTGCCACAACAATCCTCATAACCAAAATGTTCTGACTGCTTCTTTTTTTTTTTTTGGGGAGTTTGTGGGAGTCTACACAGATTTTTTTATTTTCATAAACAACCCCATTCCAGAGCTGCAGAGCATGGCGGCATATCTGCTTCCCCATCTTGCAAAAACAGGAAATCACAACACTCCACCCCGTCCCAGCATGACACCATCTCCTCATCTCGCCCTGCTCCCTGATCCGCTGAGGAGCAGATAGGAAAGTTTTCTCTTCCAGCTGACATCTTCGTCCAGGCCTCGGCTGCCAAAGTACGCATCTTCTGTTGAACAAGTAGAGATCCCTAGAAACCGCCGTTCAAGGCAGGACAGGGCTGAAATTACAAGACAAGTAGGCTATCAACCTATTTTATCCAGCGTGCTCTCCGTCTCTGTGGGATCTGGGAGCCTGGGTGGTATCAGAGCCGGACACAAGAGACTGAAGTAAAACTGGTGCCAAGGGCGCAGGATCTGTGTCGACTGTAGCACTTCATTCACCAAATATTTTGGTATTTAAGGTATATTGCTCTGAGATACACTCTCTTTTCAGCAAAGGGTTTACTGAGGGGAAAGATCGATGCACTACGACTTGAGAAAACACAAGCAAATGAGGAAAACATCTTTACCACGCCAACGCATACAAAAGACTAATAGAGCTGAGCTAGCAGCTCTGTGAGGCACAGCAGTGCTTTGCGCTAAATGCTAACAACATCGTGCTAACATGCTGTGTTTTAGCAGGTATAATGTTTACAATCTTCACCATCTTAGCATGTTAGCATGCTAACACCTTCGAAACCACCACTAAACACAAAGAACAGCCGGGGCTGATGGGAACTGCAAGTGTTCTGCAGGTAGTAACTCACAAACAAGGGTCCCCAGAGACCCAGGGACCCAGGGACCCACAGACCCACAGACCCAGAGACCCACAGATCTTTGTTGCATGTTGTTCCCAATCTCTCTAACCTAATTTTCTGTTATCTATCCACTGTCACACTCACCCCCTCCCCCCAAAAAAACAATACAAAATACTGAGGCATCGTTTACCATCTCGTGATGATTTTGATTTTAAAAAGGTCTGAACCTGAACACGCTTCCTCACCGCTGCACAAAATGAACATGATACACCAGACAAGGTTTTCTATTAAAAGAACACTGTCTAAATCAACCTAAATCTAAAGCATCCCATATGCACTGACCCACAATCTAGATTCTGGTGCATTTCGTGGTGTGGATTTTGGCAGGAATTGTCTGTCAGAACCACAAAAGCAAAATACAGATTGTATAATGATATAATAATGTGACTGAACTGCCCCTTCCTCTCACGTCATTCCTTCCCACTGACGCTCTGCTCATGTTACCGGTTTCTATTTGGCCGTGAGGCGTATTTTGACCTGTTTTCACTAGCGAGTCACATAGTTGGCACGTAAGCTGCAGTTGTGGTTGTTGGCAGTTAACTTTGCATTTTTCCTATAAAAATCAAAGAAATATGTCGATTTAAGACTTAAATTCTGTTGGTTGATCTACAGCAACCTGTACAGCGGTGTCAATCTCATCCACACTTGCCATTTCATGAATATAGCTAGCTAGCTAGGAAAATGATGACACCTCCATTCCTAATGTCAGGTTTATCAAAATGGTCACAACACCAGATCTATTTTTAAAAAAGCTGAAGGGATCAGAGACGTGGGGTCATTCAGAGGCCTGGAAGCCAAAGAGAGGGGGACTCACAAACATTTGAACTTTCAAAATGTGTTTCGTGGTAGGGTGAGCAGGCAGTTGCTGACTGCTTCTGCTGCCAAATAAAATAAAAAAAAAAGCTGATTCAGCAGAAATCCTGTTACCAGCAAGGGTCAACTAAAGGCAACGGCGCTGGACAGACTCTAAAAACTACAGCCACAGATGCTCAACGACAGCAGGTAAACGGTGCCGCTTCGCCAGAGCTACCCAGCGGACACTTCCTGTTACATCTCTGTCTGTGAATTAGGCCAACAACTCCTCCAGGAGCACTATGGGTAACGGTGGTACCGCGGCCTGGATTCCTGCCTCATCAGCAGAACTACAGCAGACAGGGCTGCGAGTCCCAGACCACATTCCACATCTGGATGCGATGAGCTGTAACCTCACCAGCAACCTCCCTCGTAATACCTTCACACAAACACTGCACTGTGTCTTAAAACCACACATCGTCAGGCGAACGTCAGGGATCAGTGACAGGAAGCCAGGGGAGGGTTAAGTTACCAAGTTTTAACGTAGCTTAACACAAAGGGTGAACATCAGGTCTTCAACAGAGGTAATTACAGTTTGCTGAAAGTCAGAAAAACAACAGGGCTCATGGGTGATTTTCCTGTTGTGCTTCATTTAACAGGCCTATTTTCTTGAGATCACACAAATATCTTAATGATGAAGGGATGATGAGATAAACTTCATGATCTTATAATTATAGGATAATTATTTTGTCACAGAAAAATATTTTGACTCCATGCCGAGATCATAAAGCAAATAAGTTGTGGTCACAAGACAGCAACACAAACCCTCCAAAACACCTGAAGAAAAATGTAATTAATGATATGCTGAAAACCCACTGAAGCAGGGCTGAGCGTTTCGATGCTTTATGTGGGTGTTGTTTACCCAAGTGTTAAGCA
The DNA here is from genome assembly GCF_002260705.1 of Seriola dumerili. Classification (NCBI taxonomy): domain Eukaryota; kingdom Metazoa; phylum Chordata; class Actinopteri; order Carangiformes; family Carangidae; genus Seriola; species Seriola dumerili. The sequence continues at coordinate 1,080,731 of NW_019174404.1, forward strand.
ACAGTAAAATGAGTCAGTATGCAAAAAGTAGATCACCAGAAACAAAAGCAAGTGCTGCAGCTAACAAAAGCATCCCAAGATAACCGCTGCAACAAATAATCAACTTTGTAATTTGTTCTATTGGACGTCGCTATTATTGAGCAACTCCAAGGCCAACTTCTGCAGATTCCTGTGAACACTGTGTCCAAATGTTTCTGTCAGAAAAGCAGCGAAATCAGAAAGACTGTAAACTCACTGTAGGTCGCTCTATCCGTCTCTTAAATAATAACTAACACAGTCAATAAAAGTCGGTTAAAATCAGCCTAAAAAGAGTGAGAAAGAAGAGTGTCCTGATGAACACCAGACAGTGACTCAACAGTCTGACAACACTCATTAAATTAAACTTTGATAGTTGATATGGAGACTGATCAATTCATTGCTAATACTTAGCTAGCAACCAAGCTGACAATTTATTATATAACAAAATTATTGAGATAACTGATTCCTGATGTCCTTAGTTTCATAACATCATGATGAATTAGCTTAATCCTGAAAATACTGAGAGATTTGCAGGATTCATTGGCTGATATATGGATGCACAGTGAGCATGAGTTACATGGTTACAAGTGTCTCATTAATGCTATCTTAAAGTAAATTACATTTTGTGGCAACAAGCCCCTTATTTCTCCATTTTCTCAGTTTCATGGTCTATGAAACTGAGAAATAAAGGATTTGGGGTTATTATTATTATTATTATTATTTCTAATAAAACAATAATAAAAACAGTAAACATTACAAGATTAAGAGGTTAAGTTGGTCTCTAAAAAAATTATACTGCTGCTATCCTCCATTACATTAGCATGCTGGCTAGTTGGCTAGCTAAAAGAGCTCCGAGTACCCACAGGAGCAAAGACTAAGGCAGTTTAGGCTGCTGTGTCACAGTGACCTAGATTTGGAAATGAGTCTACATCTTCAGATTGTTCTGCTAATAACACCAGTAAAACGCCATCTACCTAAAATCACAGCAACTAAACTGTCTTCATTTCACTGTACCTCCAGATATCTGACCCCAACAACACAACCTCTACATGACTCAGGAATATAATGTTCACTGAAGTTAACCTGAAAAATCCCCACAGATAATGTTTTCAAAATTATTTCATCGAGGGATGACTTGTCAGGTGGTGCTGTTACATAACCTAAAATGTCCATTAGAAGATATTCTCTCTTGGCTGCAGCTACTGAAAGTCTGTTGGCTGGTAGCAGAGGATTTTTCTAGATGTACATCACACACTTCGACAGAAACACACACAGACAGACACACACACACACACAGTCCTTCTGCCTCACTCAGCAGATGGAGGTTCAGTTCTCAGGCCTGCCTCAGTATCACTCAGGCCTTACACAACATCAGAGGTTTGCTTTCCATAGACAGACAACATGGCAGAGAACGTGAGACAGCAACAGAATAGAAAGGACTGGTTGTAATTTAACATCTCAATCATAATGTGAAGAATCCTCTGCAGCAAAAACAAAGAGCTGAATCTTTAATTTATCCTCTTGAGATGAAACTTAATTATGAAGGAAATGACAAGGTCAATATTTAGCAAAAAAGCTTTGCAAAATTAATATTTTGTTTATAACATGAGTTGCTTGCTATGCTTGCCAGTCTTGCAGTGTTTTTGTAGCTTCCTCCTGACATACCCTTTAGGGGAATTCACCCAACGCCCACCTTTTCTGCTCAACGCTAGTTTAACATGCAAATTCATCACGGCCACTGCATCCTCCCATGCCAACCGTTTGAGGGCAGCTGTTCTGACCTCATTTAATGTAGAAATTGCTGATCAAGATCGGACATGTTGGGACACGTTTTAAACCAAGCATTCAGGCGTTTGTTTTGCTAATCTGATTGCTAGTTTGTGAGGTTAAGGTTGAGGTTGTGAGGTAAATAACATTAGTCATTTACAGTGATTCTCTGATATAACAAAGAGGTACCACAATATCAGTGTATGATATTGGGTTTTTTGTCTCACTGTAAAGCTGTAAGTAATGATTATTTTCATCAACTATATATATACACTATAAAATAGGTAAAATTGCCTTCACAGCCGTATGTGCCGCCTTCAAATAGCTTTTGGTTCAACAAATAACCCAAAATCTCAATATATTACATCTACAAAAATTGTAAATTTACAGCCAGCAACCATCTATTTAACAATTGAAATGTCTGTCGCTAGCATATTAGCTGTAGCGAGATAGCTACTTAAAAGAACATTAGCTCCATGACTTGACGGAAAAAAGTGTCATATCTGTGGGTAGCAAGCTAGTTAGCCGCCAACACGTTTTCCTCTTGTGTTTTTGGTTTTGGAGAGGCTAATGAAAGTCCTCTCAGTATCACAGTTTTAGAGCTGCAATGAGTAGTTTCTTAATTGATTAGTTAATTGGCAGAATCTTCAACTATTTTGCCAATCATCAGTCATTATCTAACCAAAAATGCAAAACATCTGTTTTAACCATCTCAAGGATTTGATGACTTTTTTTATGTCAAACATGACAGTAAATATATCTTAATATCTAAATATAATATCTTTGGGTTGTGGACTGATGGTCACACAAAACATGACATCTGAAGACAAAATTAATGATTGAAAAAAAAAATGAATATAATCATTTTCAGCTGTACATCGTATTAAAGTCAAAGTCGAATTGCAAGGTTTTCATTTTCTTATTTTTCTCTCAAGTCTAAAAATCATCAGTCCATGACTGTTTTACCCATATTCGGCCGTTAAACTCATCTTCTACAGCATAACCACATCCACATTTAAACCTCATCTTTCATTTCCACTGACTGTGACGGGAACATGCTGATTCAGAAGTACACTGTATGGAAACTGATGAATCCTGGAGAGAATAAAATAAGTCAGAGGTTCAGAAGAAAAGGGCCATTTCGACCTGCCATGTCTCCATTTGCTGAAATATACGACCCCGAGCACTACATCACTGTGAAGCCTCCACCTCCCCTAAAGGCCTTTAAAAATAAATAAAATATTAGAAATTGTAAACTGAAAGTCTTGGCAGAACATTGGCCGACACGCACCTCGCTCCTCGACCCCTGCAATAATAAACGTAACGCTACTATCACAGAAAACCCCTGTGACTGCATTTTATTGTGTGTTTTTAAATAAAAGAAGAGCACATGATCATCTGTGTGTAAATATGTTTGTGTTGTGGTGAGTTGGTTTTATAAACTCCTGATTTTCTTTCCCTGCATCTCACCTGAGCAGCTTTATTGATTGCACTTTTGTGCACGTTTTTTATTATCAGATTTTACTGCCACCGTTCATCACTCCTTCTAGGTTTTTATCACCATGCAAAATAAAGCTCACCTTAAACAAAATGACAACCTTGAGGAACCTATTATTACTCAGCCGCAAGATAACACAAATCACACAGCTTTACTTAAAAAAGAGTTTTGCTGTGAACAGCCCAAAACCACAAATCATCCTGAAGTGAAAACACGCCACAACACCGCAAGACTGTGTGGTCATGTGCTGTTGTGTCTCCATCTGGTTCACAGTCTGTAAAGATGAATGAAGAATGATCTGATTGTATTACAAATTTCACTTAGAAATTTTTAAAATCACATTTCGGTCTAATTCTGATTCTGTGGCATATTTAGTGTGATCTGTCTCATGTTGTTTTCCTGTAACTTGCTGTTATTTCTGACACTTTATAAAAAAGATATTTTTAATTTCAATCAGGCTTTACTGCTGAGTCATCACTGTGACTCTACATCGAACCTTATTACTTCACTCTTTATGTAGCTAGGGCTGTCACATTGCTAAAATCAATACTATATGTTTTATATCTTCAATATGCATCACTACATGGCGAATTTACATATAAAATAATCAAATTAAGACTTCATCAGCAGATGATTTAAAGCACATTTATGTCGACTCATCCACGTTGGCTTAAAAGTGTGATACTGTTGAAAGCTCCACAATAAGTGAGTAAGTGGACTTTGAGTGGAGATTGTTCTGTCAACTGCCGTTACCAGTGTGCAGGATCAACTCAAATCAAATTAGTGTTTAATTGTGTTTCTACTCTTGGGCATTACTTCAGACTCTGCACACATGGAAAACCACAACTTTTAATAACTTATTTTCTTACTTTTTAATTCGTCAATCATAATATTAATTTGGACAACAAAATTTTGTAAATCAAACAAGACAAATTATGATTCCACCATGACTAAATGTCTGTGTCAGTGTCCCGTGGAGGTTTAATCATTTCTTTTTTTTTATTGCCGGGACACGTTTAGCACAGTATTTGTCATATCTTCTTGTGCTCATTTGTGTTTGAATTCCAGGAATAAATGTCTAGGATAGTCCAAAAAAATAAAGACAAGATGCAGTAGGATTAAATTATTTCCCAGCCCTGTATTGAAGTATCAGGAGTGGTTCAATAACTAAAGATAGGCAATAAATGATTTGCCAGATTCAAAGTTCTCTGACCTACAGTACTTATATAAATCATGGGTTTGTTAACTTAATGCCATATTTAATTTGGGTAAAGTTCTTTGTATAGATGTTTGTATTAAGACAACTTTAAAGACTAAAGCACTCGAGAACTTTGACGTTGGTAAGTTCTGTAGAAAACACTTTAAAGTGTCGATATTAACTTTTAACAGAATAGAAACCACATCAATTCTCTTACACAAAGACAAGTTACACATAACGCACTGTTGCTCAATTCAATACGCTCAAGAGTTTTGTTGCGATAGCCTTACTTGGTCCGGTATGACCAGCAGGTTAGCTTACGATGGCAACTGTGGGGAAGTTTTTAAATAGATCCTCCTGTATGAGAAACACTAAGTCAATTCACAAATAATTCTTCTGCTGTTACACTGTTTTGTCGTTGATCATTATCTTGTTTTTCTGAACGGTGCAGGAAGTTTCAGAGAACGCCACGTGGAGGCAATGAATGTAACAAGGCACCAAACTGCTGACACATCATCAACACAGGCTGACGCTAACCTTCAGGTGACCAGGGGGCCGACATGAGGAGGAGACTGGTTCCCCTTTCAGCTCATGTTCACGGGGTTATCCGAGTGAAAGCTCAGCCGGTCAAGTCCGGGTGGTAGTCCCGTCTATCAAACTGCCATAAAAGGGCATAGAAACTAAAAAGAGGGTGAGAGGAACGTTTGTGTTCATAGTGAAGCCAAAATATTCAATCTGTGCTCAGTCGACGGGACATGAGGATGAAGGAGGATGTTTGAGGTCATGTACATACTCTGAATATTCCTGTGGTGCTTTTATTTAAAGGATAAATCCAACTGAAAACACTATGACATAGCTGAGTCAAGTTTAACACAAGTATCAGGAGATCAGACGATGATACTTGCTGTAGTTGTGGAAAAAGTCATTTAGCTTCTGCCACAAATGTCTGGGAGACTGTAAACAAAGTGCCATCACATGTCATCGCGGTCTGATGATAGGAAATGTTTTCGTTATCCAGCACATCAGCAGTAAACAACAAAAACGTCCCTCTAGAGTCTTAATTTTGCACCAAACAGGGAGAAATCAATCAGAAAAGAAGCAGAAAGTCCCTTTTTTTTTTCCACTGACAGTTGCCTCAATTGACCATAATGCACTGCTGCCGCTAAAAATGTTTGAGCAAACAGTGCAAATCTCACTGTTCCTTTAGCTCATGTCACTATCAAACCTACAGATGAATGCAAAAAGTTCCAGGGATGTGTAAACAAAAGCTGTGTTCATTGCTTTGTTCTTTTGTCCTATATGGATCACAAATAAGAGTTATTGAATGGTGGACATTTCCTGTAAAGATTTGAGCTGTGTAAATGTATGCAACAAACTTCATACGGCTTCTTTAAGTCCATGCCTGTGCTCCAGTCGGTGGGCTTTTGTTTCTGTAAAACAACATGTTATTCTAAAAATACCTCGGAGCTATCGGATCATGAAACTGTTGGATAATCCCTGGAATTGGGACAGGCATTAATCCCCCCCACCTCTTGCTCTACGTCATGCTTCTGCTACCGGGAAATAACATTTTAAGAACCCACAACAAAACAACCAAACCCAAGCACCTAATGTGGGAACCCCCACCCCACCCACCCACACTAACACACACACACACACACACACACACACAGACAGGGGAGGGGGACATGGGGTTTCTAGAAGCTCCGGCTCTGGGGAAGCCTCCAGCGTCAGTGGGATGTGTAGTGGTCAGACTTTATGTTGGTAGCCTATGTCTGAGGGAGGAGGGAGGGTGTGTCTGCAGGGCCCTGATGCAGCATCACAGATTTGACAGCTGTGTTTATGTGTGAGAACAAACTGTATGGCAACTATACAGGACAACAACAACAACAACAACAACAACAAAAACACACTGGAACAGACAGAAACACCCTGATGAGTTCACTGAACGTGGGAAAACAGACAAAGCAAAAGCAGAAGAAGAATATGCATGCAGCTTTAGGTCACATAGTAGCTTCATTTGCATGTTGTAACCCCACACACACACACACACCCACACACTACATGTATAGACAGTTGAACTTACTCGTTTTTCACGCATCTACTCTCGCCAAAGAGCTTATCCAGCTGGATCACAGCCTGTCCGAGGAACACGTCCAGCCCGATGAGCGCCCGGTGCATCACGGTGAGGATCAGCTCGTTGCTCGCGGCCGGGTAGCCGCACCGCCCGCCGCTCTCCAGCCCGCCGGGCTGCAGCTCGAACGAGCACTCCTCCTTCCACTCCGGCTCGGTGGTCTTCTCCACCACGCAGGTCGAGTATTTCTCCTTCCCCAGCTGGATGATGGTGTACACATCGCTGGTGCCGTGCTTGCCCTTGCCCCGCAAGCCCCTGCCTCTCAGCACCGTCACCTGGACGTGTGTCGGTAACCATTTCTGGTCCTCCTCCACGGTTAGTGAGGACATGTCCCCCTCCAGACAGACAGACAGACAGACAGAGACAGACAGAGACAGACAGACCGACCGTCCGACCTGCCGCTCACGCCGAGACGAGGCGAGGCAAACCGGGGAGAGGTGGTGGTGCTGTCCGCCGCTTCCTCCCTGCTCTTGGTGTGCACAGTCACATCAGCTCCGGGGTCGGCGGGCGGTGCCGCATTATGGCTGTCTGTTGTCTCTGCAAAGTTGCCGTGGTTGCCGGTTGTTTTGTGCCCTCGTTGCTCCTGCGTCTCGCAGCAGTGTGCTCTGCGGCAGCAGCAGCGTTCGTCCACCGCACGGCGCGTCCCTGCCTGTCTCCTCCTGCCGTACGGGCCTCTCTGCGGGCAGCGACGTCACGCCTCTATCCTCCTTCTTCTGCAGGACGAGGAAGTTCAACACCGACACAACACATGGCTGCGTGCACGGAGACTACAACACACGCCCGTGCAGGAATGCGAGGTGTAACATCTGTTACTGGACAGATTCACCTCCGCTCCTCCCTGAGAATGTAAAAATCATATGTGATGACTGTCCTCAGTGCAGATTAAGGCCTCTATACCTCAATCTGGGAAAACATGCTTTGGTTAAAACTACATGAAAAACTCCCACATATTCACACAGCACGTGTTATTTAACAGCTGATACAGAGCTGCATTTAACAAAAAAATAAATCTGAAAAGTACTTAATTAAGCAAGGCTGGAAACCAATCAGTGAAATCAGGCAACTGCCCAGGGCCCACACTTCCTCAGTTTTGCTTTACATAATTTGATCAATTCCTTATCCTTTAATTAATAATAGACTGTTCACTGTATGAAATGTCAGAAAATAGTGAAAATGGCAAATTCAAATCGGCTTTGTGAGTGAAACCTGAGACACAGGAGTCATTTATTCACTTATTCTTGAAAATGAGCAGTATCAAAACAGTGCCAACTCAAGGTCCGCCTACTTACTTTTCCCAGGGCTTTCAACCTGGCCACATGATCTTTATCAGAGATGGTGTTTGTAACTGTAGTAGCTGTAATTATTTCATCCATATAGCACATTTAAAACTTATTTTCCATGCTGACATATAGAGTTAAGTATTAATGTTTTACTCTTGGCAAAACCAACACAATTCATGGTCCTCTTACTATAGCTTTTGACTGTATCACATGGTCTTCATCATGGTCAAAAACAGAATTTGGGTTCTGAAATCTTTCAGAGGGTCCATTTATGACGGATGATGATGATATTTTCAATCCTAATATTTCCTTAACTACAGTTTTTATGCAGTTACACAGACTATTATGTACAAAACCTAAATGAATAAATAAACTACACTCTGGTATGAATGTTTTATCTATTTAATTATAGATCCCCATTAGCCACTGTGCTATAACAATGGCTACTCTTCCTGGGGTGCCCTTGAATTCATAAACAATTCTTCAATAACAACAGATACATTAATACACCTCCACACAATGAGTCTCACAATACAGAACACAACAACCAACACAAAACTAACACATACAATAGCTCTATAGAATAATTTCATTTCTTAATAAATGAAAAAAGAAAAACCTTTCCACAATTCAATCCAATAAATCACAAAGAAAAAGACAAATAAAAATAAATAAGTGGGATGAAATATCTCCTTTGTATTTGTAGAGGCTGAATGTACAGTGACATCCGGTTCCCTCAAGCTCCGTCACTGGGTCGAATGTCTTATACAGAGTAATCAGCAGCCATTTTTACTGTCCTTCTGTGTCTTGACTCAGTTTTAGTCTCTTCCGTCTCAGTCCACATTGGTGCTTTGCTCAAAGGCTCTGTGGCAGAGGCAGAAACATTTGGCAATAAACCGAGATGATCCTGATTGCTCTGGTCAATCCTCGCCCCCCCACCCCCCCACGCCGCTTGTCATCATTCATCTACAGTCAGTTTCTGCAACAAACTGACAGCGCGGTGGCACTTCCACTCTTGAACACTTCTCATCGATCAACTGTGGCTCTGACTTCAACTCATTTGAACGTTGCTTCAGTGAAATGCATCAAATTATATTAAAAAAAAACTGGGGTTGGACTTATTATAAAAGGTGTAATACCCTCCGTCTGTTACACGGAGGTTTTCAGTGCTTGGCTTCGTGCTACTTTACAGAAATGTGATGCAAGTCACAGTGAGGTATACAGATTTTTAAATTTAACTTTAAACTCAAACCAACTCAACTAAAAACGAGGAGCAATCGGTTGTGTTGTGTGTGTGTTGATTGTTTTATTAGTCAGCACTGTGGGCAGGATTTTCCAAACCAAAAGCATCAAAGGTCATGACATTAAGTCAACCACAGACGTACCAGATTCACCGTGCTAGGTGATATTTTTGGCACATCCTGTCAGTGTTTTCACGCTACTAGATTTTTTTCCAGAACATGACAGCAAATATCATGATTGCAGATTATCTCATATTTCAGTAGTTTTGAAAATAGAAAAATTCCTTCAGGGTGTAGAATACAGATTCAACTTTGCCATATTCATGTAAAAGAGCTCTAACTTCTCTGTCAGTGCCACCTTATGTTTGCTGCTTCTTTTAATTGCCTGCATTAGTGTCCCTCTCGTTCTCTGTGTCATTTGTCAAGCTGTTCCCTGTCTTCAACTTCTGATGCCAGCCAAATCTTTTTTTTTTTTTTTTCCTGGTTTCTTTTATTCCTCTCGTCCTTCCTCCTTGTTTTGTTTTTCGTCCTTCCTTCACCATCGAGACCCAGTTTGCCTCTCGCCAGCTGTCATTGTGAGGAAGAATCTGTCCCCAGCTGACTCGCCTCTTTCACTCTGTGTGAACTTGTCTGACCTGCTGCCGTGAAGGGCCTCGTACGGCCCGGGGGCGTGTGCGGTTACATTGGCCGAAGAGTGAGTGATGGGAGGACTGGGCCGGTTAATGTTGCTGCTGGTGTTGGTAATATAATACTGAACTGTGCACAGCTCATATGTGAGAAAATCAATACATAGTGAAGGATTTGTCCCTGAGGAATGTGGACGGTCTCCGCTGTAAACCTATACATCATATCCCTATCTGTTTATTGAAACACATTTTAAGGGAATATTTGAGCACCAAATTTTACACAAAGCACTTTGTCTTTCACGGTGTCTGTGCGTTACCTCACCGCTGGTCATTTCTTCGGTTTTATTCACAACGTCTTGTTTTTCTTTTTACAAATACAAAACTGCTGTTTGTAGTATTTTATTGTCTTTGAGGGTAATTTGAAACACATTACAACAGTTGCGCACAGCCCAGTGAGGGACCAAGCTAGCCACCGTGGCTAGCTTCCTGTCTGGGCTCACGGCCCGGTGAGGGGATCAAGCTAGCTGCGAATTAATTGAATTATTTCATTATAAAACTGCAAAATAACAAGTGGGGCTGGCTAGCTATCATTAGCATCTAGCATTAGATAGCAAATGACAAGTGGGGGGGGGGTGCTTGTTAGCATTAGCATTAGCAGCTAGTATTAGCATTAGCAGCTATCTTATTTGCATTGTTCATTGATGAATTCATTTAACAATTTCATTATAAGATTGCAAAATAACAAGTGGGGGGGGGAACTAGCTAGCATCAGCATTAGCAGCTGGCATTAGATTGCAAATAACAATGCGGGGTCTAGGTAGTATTAGCAGCTAGCCTTAGCATTAGCAGCTAGCTTGCTGACATTGTTCATTGATGAATGAATGAATTTCATTATAAGATTGCAAAATAACAAAATGTAAAAAGAAAAACTTTCTAAATGTACTGTATGTCTAACTGACTGATTTGTCCAACAGCCATCTCTAGTATTGTTTCCCACCAGGCAGTTTCTCTAGGATGAGGTATAATTCAGGCAGAGTTTATGTTGTTTCAGCTGCTTTTACACCTCTGTTGTGTGTGTATTAAATTCACTCACTAATATTGACAATAACATTTGAAACCTTTCTCTGTGTCTCATCCAGGACATATGGAGACACAGGCGACACCTCAGCTGCATTCAGGACCCACCAGGTGTGCAGCTGTACACAGAGACTGGTAGACTGACAAAGGGCAGGGTCAGCCTACTGGTTTCCACCTTAACCAGTTCATCACAGGTATATACGTGTGTCTCATAGCTTGTGATTAAGTATATTGTGTATTATCATTTCATGCAAACATAAAATTGCCAGTGCCAAATACTTCCAAGCTCCTGGCAACACCTGCCAGACAGAGCAGGAGGAAGAGCGAGTTGTCTTCCCTCCCAGATACCAGGAGAGGCAGCCAAGGTGACAGTTCAAGGCAGCGACGGGGAAGAACGCCTCCTGTCCTGGGAAGGAGAATCTCCAGAGGTGATTTTTACTTCAAATATCACTGTTTCCTCTAATGAATATCAGATCTATATTAACACACACTGCTCTCTGATTATCTTTCAGCTGTCTTCTTGGACTGAACTCAGGTCCTGCAAACTGGGCCAGTGTTAGCCACCTGGTGGAGGCCATGTTCAGCCAGCTCTGCCTTCTTCAGCCAGTGGCCGCGTGGTCCAGAGGAACCATGAGGACTTGGTGGTCCTTCATCCTCAAAGACTACATGGCCATTAGAAGGCAACATACATTTGCACTTTGCACAAATAGGACAATGAAATTAGGCAATACTCCTGGTATTTTTCATTATACAGCGTGAACAGCTGTAGAAGAATTATACTTCATGCACGGACCGTTGATGGTTGTGAGCTTGTTCGTCATTAGCCGACGCTGCCTAAACGCTGTTAACGCTTTGCGTGTGTTATTGTCCCACTGAATGAAGACGTGCAATTCAATTCAGCGCACCAAAGCGTCAGTTTGATGATAATAAGGTAGAATATGTACAACATGAATAAAATATATAGGTGAAGCAGCAGAGACTTTTAAGAAATGCAATAAAATAGAAATACAAGATCCCAAAACGTCAATGATTTGAAGGCAAACCAATGAATTTACTAATCTGTTTTTAGTTTCATGACAAGCTTTTTTACCACATTTTATTAGAAATATAAACAAACCAAAGTATTTTGCACGAGGAGACTATTGCTTCTTAAAGAAACCAACATTATATGTGTCCTCAGTTGCATTGAGGTACATCACACACTCTAATATAGTGATGAATCCTCTGTGAAAGAGGAATATATGCAGGGATGAGAAGAAAAAGTGAAATATAAAATGTATAAATATATAAATAAAATCAATTAAAAAAAATATCTGCATCCCTCAAAATAAGAGAATAACAGGCAAAAGAGCAAAAAGAAATCACTAGAAAAAAATCACCCACAATAAGATGCGATTAAAAAAGTTTAACAAACCTAACTAACTAACTAACTAAGACTAAGTCTGTCTGAAGAAAGTGAAAAAGCTTCACTACAACAACATTACAGACGTTTAAAAGCTTCCTGTAGGACACAGCAGATACTCTAAAGCTGGTGTAGGAGATGTACTACCATCCTCAGGGTCTCATCAGAGGTTGTTAGAGGTCGCTTGTTACCAGATTATAAATCAGTCAGTTGCCAAGCTTCACTCTAACCTTTGGTCTACTGCCACCCACATATGAAATTTTACTTTATGGGCCAATTTGTGTTGACAGGAGGAAGCTCTTCTTTCTCCGAGGGGATTTCTTGGTGGGTATTTTGACAGAAGCACTTGAGATTTTCCACTCAGGTAAAGACCGAGTAAACAGACGCGGCTCTGAAGTGCCAACCAAGGAGAGGGAGGCAACGTGGGCCACTTAACAAATCTTCCTATATCCAGGGGTGTAGTGCCGTTTGTTCGAGTACCTGAGCACACCTACATGTACGTTTTTCTGTTTTATTTTCTAAGGTTGTGTTACCAAGTTTACGTACATAAGTCAACTATAACGGATTTAGTTCAGTATTTCAGTGATTTCTGATTTCCCTCACTTCAATGGTGTTGAGGCTGTAAATAATAAGAGAAGAGAAGAAGAGAAGATGAGGGGGATATCAGATAAACAACAAGTAAATACAATTGATAATAAAAATAACAATAAATAAAGCGAATATAGCAAATAAAGAAGCGGTAGTGTCGGTATTTCTTGACATTGAGAAAGCGTGTGATGAGCTGTTTAACACTCTATGTGACGCTGGGATTAGAGGAAGAATGAGACTTAATAATTTAAGAGTGGCTGTGTTGAGAAAGGTGAGATCGACACCTGGATGTAACTGATGAACTTAATCAACTTTGTCAAGCAACTGTTGTTCTTTTGTTTGCCTGATGGAACATAAAGCAAAACACTCTGGAAGTGCTTTCAGAGAACAACCATTCAGCAAGAAGAAGAAGAAGAAGGGGAAGCTCAAACTCAAGAAGAAGCTCAAGAACCTCATGCTAAAGGAGAGGAGCTCAAGAAGAAGAAGCTCAAACTCAAGAACCTCATGCTGAAGAAGATAAGCTCAAAAAGCTCAAGAAGAAGAAGCTAAACTTCAAGCAGCTAATGTTAAAGAAGAAGCTCAAGCTCAAGACAAGAACTAGCAGCACATTAAATGTAAGAAGAAGAAGAAGAAGCTCAACTTCAAAAAGCACAAGAAGAAGAAGGAACTCAAACTGAAAAACCACACGTTCAAGTGGCTCAGGAGGAAACAGAAGAAGTTCAAGCTCAAGAAGTAGAACAAGTAGCTTAAGCTCAAGAAGAAGAAGCTCAAGAGGCTTTATATATTTACATATGTTCCTAATAAAAGAGGTCAGGTAACACTTTACAGGAAGTGGAAAGGTAATGACAGTAACATTTCATCGTACCTACTTTGTCTTCATTTAGAATCTGGAAAATATTTACATATTTCATCCAAATATTACAGAGCAGGCTCCACTTTACAGGCCATGTGGCAGCAGTTACATTATTCTTATTACTGTGCTCTTATTTATGTTGAAACTACACGTTTCAAACAAGCAGCACACACTACACTTTACAGGCAGTGGAAATAATTACGGGTAAACTACGGTGACATTTCCACCACTTCGCCACATCGATCATTTGCTTCTCACTCCTCGTTTCATTATTAGACAGTAAAAACCATGGAAATTACAAATACGTGGTCTTACCTGATAACAGCCTGTCTTTACAACGCAATAAGGAACTAACAAACTAACAAAGTATTATGTTAACCTCTATGGTAGGTTGTACAGAAAAACAACCCACCTGTCTTAGCCTGTATGTGGAATATACTTCTTATTATAATATATAATAATGACCAACCCTCTTTATTCTGCTTTTACTTTACTTCACTAATTATACTACAAATTGTCATTGTACTGATTTTTCTTGACTGTTATTTTCTTGACATTTTCCTCACATTACCACATAATTAACAGCCTGTAAATTAAAGGTTTTTTACATCATTAATAAGTGCCTCCACAAGTAGGGACTTAATCTCTTATTCTGTCCTCACGTTGGTTAATTTCCATTTCCAACAAGTGTATAATATCTGCTGCACAAACACAGAGAGGCAGCTGAATTAAACCAGACAAAGGTTTTCAGTTTTTCACATTGTAATATTAATATTTTGACCCCCACACAGCCAGGCTATCACTTCCTTGTACAAAATCAATTTGTCCACTGTGGTCACATTATTTCAGATACCAGGAATCTGCCCATAATGTTTTATAGGAAGTTAATATTAGCGGAGGCAGTAATGAGGCCGGATAATAAATTAGTTTTGGAGCAGCTGGGAATGCGGGTTTCAAAGGGAAGGTGATTTTTTTTTTTAAACTGAATAAAAATGTTTTAGCTTTTTCGCTTCAAAGACATTATGATAAATGTTCCAATCTGAGTTTCATGGAATTTCTGTGAGTTGGAAGATGCTGCAGTAATTTTTTTTTTTTGCGTTGCCAAGATAAAGTTTTGCCCGTAGAAAGCTGTGATTTTGGCAGAGCGAAGAAGCCGGTTTGGTTGGTGGAAGTCCAGATATCTGTAACTGTGTCCTCCGTGCAGTGAGGGCAGCAGGCAGACGCCGTGGTTGGTCCAGACTCGCGTCAAACAGAATTAGCGAATGAATCTTAATGTTGTGTTTTAACCTGTGGAGTAACTTTAAAAAAAACAAACAAAAAAAAACATTAACATGTAAAAGCATCTGACCTCAGAGTGACCTCGATGACACCAGTAAAATCCTTGTGCTGTATCCATGCAAATCAAAACGCAGTGAATGTGCAGGAATGGCTGACACGCTTTGCATGGATTATGTGGGCCCGCCGAGGTTTTACCCACACAGATGTGACTTTGATTGACATTTGGAAAATCAGATAAGACCCGCAAGTATTTCCATATACACTCAACTTTTATTCTTCTTTCTCTGAAGTTTACATTCACTAACAGTTAATGGAAGAAAGTATGTGCATTTATTGAGCTGAGGTACTTACATTTCATATTACTACAGTGTATACTTCTATATTGATATACAAAAACATACGATAACAATCCAACAATATATAAAATAGTAAATGTTAAACAGTTAAATAATCCAATTAAAATCCAATGAAACACTCGCAGGAGCTGTTTTTCTACATTATAAATACTTTTGCTTTTGTTTTTTAAGTACATTTTGCTGATATGCAACACTATCACTTTTCATGTACTTTTGAGGATTTCTATATTGCAATATTACTTTTACTCAAGTAAAGAATCTGAATATTCACAGTCAGTGGAAGAAACTTAAGTACATTTATTCAAGTACTATACTTGGGAGTTAGGTATTTCCATTTCACATTATTACAGTATATAAGTTATATATTGATATACAGTACAATATGATGCACTGTCACAGATTAAACAATCCAACAATATATAAAATAGTTAATGTAAACAGTTAAATAATCCAATAATGATCCAATAAAATAATATATATTAGTAAAACACTCACAGGAGCTTCTTTTCTACATTATGAAGACTTTTATTTTTGTTTTTTAGGTACATTTTGCTGATAAAGACGACATCCTTTTACCAAAGAGACATTTTCATTGCAACACTATCACTTTTCACGTGCTTTTGAGGATTTTTATATCGCAATATTAAAACTTTTACTCAAGTAAAGACTCAGAATATTTTCTCCACCACTGAAATGTAGACATTGGATTTTGCAGATGCAAGCTGAGGCCTGCAGCGCCCTCTGTTGGGCATCACACAAAGTAGCAGTCAGAGGTTTCACAGCGGGTGAAGAATCTGCATGTTAGTTCATTCTGCACAGTGAAGCTCAAACATCCAAGTGCAGAAACAATAAGCAAAACACATTTCTGAGTGGAAGGAGTCTCTATTGTCATTGTTGTTGTTGTTTTTCTTATGACAATCCCAATGAGCCGTTTGCTTAATAAAGATTGAATGAATGAATGAATGAATATATTGATTAACATTTTTCTTGCAACTGAGAGGCACTAAAAACCAGAGTCAAATTCCTTGCATGTGTAAACGGATTCTGCCAATAAAGTTGATTCTGATTCTGAAAATGGTTGTTGTTCATGTTGATTGATTCATAATTTAATCTAATTTAATTTTTATCAACTAATGTTTCAAAGGTAAAGAATGACATGAGCAAGTTGAATATGTGCAATTCCATGCATCCTGATGAAGATCATGTGATACGATCCAAAGCTCCAGAACAGCCACTAATGGACCTTGTGAAGAGATTGTTTTTGTTAAATTCTTTCTTTGTGATTTCCTGATTTAATACAGAGCCAAACCGCCTGTTATATCCTGATGCAACACAGAAGAATATGAGGTTTAAGGCTGCTTAATATCACTCGACATCTTCTAATCACACAAGAGACAAAAACCTATTTGAGAGCCATAAAGGCATCTAACAGGCTCTAAACGAGGGGCTGAAATGTTTAGCAATATTTTTTGACAAAGTAATCTGTCTAATTAAGATATTATCCCCGCCAATCAGGAAGACGACAGAGAGATTTGGACAGAAAGCCCCCGTGAAGAGATCAACCCGGAGCTTAGGGCCTCATCAAAAAGAGATTCCTCAGATACTCCTCGTCTATTCTGGTAGCCGAGCTGTCAATCATCCCCTCATCAGCCTCACAGATTCATATCGGGATCCTGACACCGACAGCTGTTACATAACCACAGCTAATCCACATGTAAGATGGAGCGCTGTGATTGAACACACATAAACACACACTCTGAGTAGACAATAAGAGCCAGCAGCTGCCACACACACACACACACAGACAGACACACACACACACACACACACTCACTTTCCGTGGAGCCAAGAGAAACAGATAGACGAGGCCCGAGATGGATTCAGTTCAAGCACCAGAGTGCAAATGGCCTACTTAGAGTTTAAACTGGGCAATTAGAAACCTAATCAGGGCTCACTGTCTCACCCCTGATGAATGTAATGAAATGCTCGTGTCCTCGTAGGTGACTCTCACACCGACACTCGCAGGGTCCAAAACAGCTGTGACCGCCTGTAAATACACCTTACATCGGAAAAACGTGCTGACAGAAAATAATTCGGCACACAACTCATGAACCGTCTAAAATAGAGGAAATCCAGACGAACCGATTCAACTTTTACACTTTAAACAACTTTTTTTTTTTTGGACCAGATAATCTATTTTCATTGATACTAATTGATTGATATAATAATAATTTATAATTTTAGGATGGTAGAATACAACTTTATTGAATCTTTGGCTCACCAAGAACAAGTGACTCAAACACTTAAATAACAGTATAAAATACACACAATACCTAAACCAAAGCAACAGAGATGACATCAAATACCTGATTACCTCTGATTTATTTATTTATTTATTCGTTTATTCAACAGAGAAAATCGTAAGGAGAATGAGAATCTGGGTTTGACGCTGATCGCTGGTTAAACTTTTAAATTCAAGTTCAATGCAACAGATTCAGGATTTAAAAAAAAAACAAACAACACTTTAAATCCATGTAATTAGCATTTATAAGTAATTATATATAAACTTTTATACACTAACATAGTTGTAGGTAGATGTATTTTAAGTCTTTATTAAAGTATTTGTCAACAGCTATGACTCCACCTATGGACACCAGATGCTGCTGTATAGACAGGTAATGAATAGCAATATAGTAAAAACAGTTATAATTAAATAAAATAATTATAATAATTATTTAATTGTATAATAATTATATAAATTATATGTCTTCATAGGAGAAGTTGACAAATAAAAAGAGGCTTAAAATGTCTTTATAGCTCCTTACAATGACATTAAAGTCTGTTATGAACCATTTCTTTATTTATTGTTATGTATTTTTATTATTATATTTATTATACAGTAATACATGTTAAATACAGGGAGTTAAAGTGTTGATTCAACTGTATGGAGGATGCCGTTATAAACTCCTAGACGCCTGTGTCAGTATAACGCAGTATGATTGTATATCCTCCTGCTGGTGAGCAGCAGCTGTTACTGGGCAGTGAATACTGGTGATACTGGGATTTATGTAAATCCAAATATTTAGACTGTGCGGAGGAGATCAGGTATCTGCTGGAGATGAGGTTCCATAATGAGTTTTTATCTGGACTGAACGAGCTCCAACGTTTCAGGTCGGAAGCAGCTTTCTGATACTAAAGTATATCAGGTTTCTTTTTAATTTTGAAATCGATCAACCAGGGGCTGAGGAGTGAAAAACATTCTACTGCATCTGTGGTAATTACAAGTGCACAGTGGCACATACATTAACACAGGTATATACAGGTGTTCAGATAGCTGTTATGCAAAGCAACGTCTGCACAGAAGCTGGTGGAGTTCGTTTAAATTGTGAAATGCAGATCAGCCCCGTGTTTCATTGTGTTACGGTAGGTGAGTGTTATCCTCACTAAACAGCACGGCGACATTAATTCAGTGCCAAGAGCCATGTAGCCCACACAGCAGCACACTCCCAGCCTGCTGCACAGTCTGCTGCGTTCAGGTGCAGTCAGTCACTCCGCGATCGTCTCATGACCCCTCAGAATCATCTTGAGTAGCTACAACAGTATAATTCTGCTATTATAATCTAATTAATGTCATATGTATTATTAAATCAGTCACGGGGGGAGTATTTTTCTGCTGAACAATTGCTTTTACTGTGGACACTTTAAGTACACTTTGTTGCTTATAAGTCTATACTGTTAAATGCAGAACAAGTAGTTTTACTTTGCAGTATTCGTATTTTTACTTAAGTAAATAATCTGAATATTTCTTTCACCACTTGTTTGACATATCAGCTCAAATGTTTCATTTCTTGATTATAAATTAGTTTGTTTTATGAATTTGGTCAAAATAACAATTACAGCACAACAAAACTGAGCACACCCCTGGTCAAGATCACTAAAATGTTAAGCTAAGGAAGAATGGAGCCAATTAATTTGAACAATAGAAATGACCAATTCAACTATATTAAAGGACGAGCCACAACAAAAGTCGGTGCAGCTTTCCTTCTATTGAATATATCAACATTTTGTTTGTCCGCCTTTAGTTTTGATGACAGATTGAATCGTCCTCTGCACAGATCTGAGGAGAAACCTTTTCTTCAGGTATTCAGGTAGGTTCAGGTATCTCCTCACCGCGTGGAGCCGTGTTACATTAAACACAAAAAGGAGGAAAAAAAAGCTGTGCTGTTTGTTTTATAACCCATGTTCATCCAATTAGTCTTAATTGGAGACCACAGGTGTAATCAAATTTGTTGCAGTGATCACAGGTGTACTAATTTCTTTGTTGCATTGAGGTTACACTTTGTATTTTCAAAATCTAACTGAACCATTTCACATTTAAATTATGTTACACTCAGATTTGTTGAATACTGTGAATCATACTTAAACAGTTTTACAAAATAAGTCAGTAAAAACTCTACTCTTGTTTTACATCATTCATGTGTAGGCTAAAGAAAACTCTCGATTCCCTTGTTTCCGACAGCGCCTGAATGCGGCACGTCTCCCGCGGCCTGTGGACGTTTCGGCCGCGAACACGGCGCAACACTTGTGGTGAACAGCTGGCGAAGAGCGGCGTGTTTTTCTTTGCGGGCTCAGTAATGCGGTGTTGGTTTACCGGCTCTGGGGATGTGGGCTCGCTCTTTGTAACGCTTAACCACAGACTTAGTGCTCTTTGTCCGATTTATATTTTAATTATCTGCTAAACTGCAGCTGAGGGCCATGTGGGAAAGAGCCGGGGACTGACCCCGGCAGCTGCCAATCACCCAGCAAGGAGGTGGACTCAGGAAGAAATATTCATGTGCCTCACGGACACATTACTTTTCATATTTACAATACAATCAATACAATATTAAAGATTTTAAAGGCACAAATAACAATAATTTAACAGAAATAGGTGATGCAGTTGTCAACAACATCCTATAAATAAAGTTTTGTTTTCTAAAAAAATATATGAGATTAATGTAATTGTAAATAAGTTTGTGTTTGACGCCATCTGTTGGTGGTGAAATCACTCCTGAAACAGACTTAAAGTGGCAGGGTGCATGTTGTCCAAGTCAAATATCTACATTTTCTTGCCACTTAATTAAATCATATTAAATCATATAAAATAAAATGTTTATATTGTTACTTTTTTCTTTTGGTTTCTCTTCTAAATGTTTGAAAAAGTGAGTAATCCACATTTTTCTCCCATTTAAAAAAATAAATCCTCCTCATTTCCTTTTTGGTAATCTTACATAACATAGATGATAAAGTGTTTTTGGAATAAAGCAGAATACTATATTAAATAAAAATACATGTAGCTAATTAAAAAAAGAAGAAGTGGAAAGCTAACGAGTCAATTCTGGGTCGTAGTTATGGGTGGATCCTTCTGACTGGTGATTTGATCAATCTCAAATCCAAATATATTAAAATGTGTCTTTTCTGTTATTATTTTTCATAGAATTACAACCTCCAGAGTTATTTAATAATAATTAAAGCTTAAAGATTAAAAAGTAGAAAACGAGACCAATTAAAGCCAAGAATCCCACTGTGGCTGTGACATATTTTCTTTTTTAGTAATTGTATTTAGCTTATTTTATTACGTCTTGTAGTGTCTGCTCCTGTAACCATCTTGCTGCCACGTACCAACCCTGAAAAACTGAACATAAATTCTACCTACAGTGACACTTAATACGTCTCTGCCCCTAAAGACGACCAACAATCGTCTCAGTGGCAGCAAACAGAGATCAAAATGGGCGAAAACAAAGACGATAATACGTGGAAATCTCAGTCTGCAGCTCACAGAGGAAGCCCTCTCCTGCTGTCTGCTCGTCTGTGGTGAATATTAAGTGACGGCCGGATGATTTGTCCTTGTGTTTGTCCTCCTCTGATACTTCCTCTCTGGGCGTCACATCCCCCATGAAGAGGCTAATCTGCTCCCAGCGGGGCTCCTCCCAATGAAGAGCTGAGAAAAAAACACTCAGACATACGAGTCTATTGTCCCCCAGAGTCAATACAAGCCAGTCAGCAGCGAGAAACCACTTCTCACAATCCGATGTATTCATCAGTTCCACATGCACTGAGATTTTTTTTAGGACTAATATTTAAGATGGCCGAGTTCTTGTGCTGATATTTTGTGCTGTTTTTACAACAATAGTACTGTAACTTCATTTGTGTGACAGGGAAAGTGACGGCAAACTAACCATAAACTAATCTACTAATGAATTGAATAATAATACGTTTTTTCACGTTGAATTTGCAGTAATAAGAATGACATTACCGCAGTTATACAAAACACCCCGAGAATATGTTGCTGGATTTGACCTTTTCATGCCAGAAAAAGACAGAAAATGTTAAATTCTGTTCAGATCGGAGACGTGAAAATGATCTGAAATCTTATTCAAACTATTTAAACTCTTACAGTTGAAACTCACTTCTTAGTTTTAACACATTTTTTTTTTTTTTGGAGATAAAAAGTCCAAAAACAACAGTTAGAAAAGGCCTCGCCTTTACGACCTGTGTTTTGTTTGACGGCATCACAATCATCATGAGAATATTTTACCAACTTTGACCATTTCATGCCTGAAAAAAAATCCTCTCAAAATACACAAAGATTTATATTCTGTGGAGGCCGGAGAAGCAAAACTGTCTGAACGTCGATCAAGAAAAAATGAGAGTTGAAGATGCAATTTCAACCCTTTCTCCCGGTAATTACTTTTATACACAACTAAAGTGAAACAGCTAATACATAGATAGAGGATAAAAGACTGATGTCAGTATCAGCCTCAATAGCCCAGAATGCAATGCAGAGACAAGACAGGTAAAGTAACACTAAGGAAGTCAATTACAACACTTGATCACAAAATAACAGCTGAAATCTATATTTTGCATGTACACAAGGTCTATTTTATTTTATTTTTTCCACTTTTAAACAGCTATCAGTGTGAATTTTGAAGACATTTTCTTACTTTTCTGTTTGTCTTTTACAAAGGAAAAAGGAGAGGACAAATGCAGAAAGGTGAGAAAATGTAATATGCTAAATATATGCAGAAATATAGAAACTTAATAGCATCAAAAGACACAATAAAGGTTTGCATCTGCAGCTATTCTGGATTTAACCTTCATGAGAAACTAACCCAGGCCTTGTTCCCCAGTAAACTGAATCTGAAGACTGTGTTCGATCAGGTGAGTCTTTGGTCACCAACGCGTCCAACAAGATGACTTCTTTTTT
Organism: Seriola dumerili; assembly: GCF_002260705.1. Taxonomy (NCBI): domain Eukaryota; kingdom Metazoa; phylum Chordata; class Actinopteri; order Carangiformes; family Carangidae; genus Seriola; species Seriola dumerili. The sequence goes on from NW_019174404.1 coordinate 1,103,293, forward strand.
TTTTTATTACAAACAGCTTCATAAACAGAATGAGAAGGAGAGCTTGTAGAGAGCGAACAGCCTCCCTGCAGTCTTTAAGGGATTGAGCTAATACAGTGGAACAAAAGAGAGAAGCAGATCTAAAGTGGAGCGAGCAGGGTGACTGTTTGATGTCCCCGGGGAACGCAGAAATCATGTAAGCCCCCTGTAATTTACTGTTTGGGGTTGCCTGGGTAGGGTTAATTCCCATGAGGACCTTCTCCCAGTGGTTTTTTTATAAAGTCGGGATTTGTAAAGCTGCTCTCGTTGACCCCCTGCAGGTCATGAGGGCAGAGGAGCGACGTGACCCTCCTCGGGACAAGACTACGAGTTTGTGCGTGAGATAAATGTCTGGAGAAGAGTGGGGGACTTTTAGAAACACTTCACACATGGAGGACGACAGTTCTTTTAACATTTGTAAAGGAAAATCTGGTTCATTTTAAGCGAGTGAATGTGTCTTTTATGGATCTCTGATCAATGTAACAGGAGAAATTCACCTGGGAGATATTAAAAGTGCATAAAAGCTCCATCTAGGAGGTCTTAGGAATATACAGAAGAAGAGCTGGGAAGTTAGAGTCAGAGCAGAGAACAGCTGTGGTTCTGTCAGAGCTGTTTGATGGACAGGTGATCTGTGCAAAGCTAAAACACCACAATAATAAAAGTTTTGGCACATGAACTACTTTAACTGAACACTGCTTTTGCATTCAAGACTTGTGTTGAACTTGCTTGTTTCATCTTTATTTATATTTCTTTTTTTCTTGTTTGTCGTCATGCAGCAAAACACCAAAGCAAATTCCTTGTATGTTGAAAACCTACTTGGCAATAAACCAGATTCTGATTCTGATATGATATAAATGCAGTTGAATAAGGATCCGTCTACATATTACCTCATATACGCAGCTTTTCATCTTCCCATGATCCTTCACGACAGGCCCGTCTGTCCTCCATCCAGTCCCGTCCCGTCCCGTCCCGTCCCCTCGACTTTGAGGCCGTCCAAACGTGCCCGAGGAGTCACAGCGGGTCTTAACTGTCACGGTCAACTCCTGGCTGCTGCAGGAGAAAGAGAAGGTCAGGATTACAGAGGGGCTGTTTGCTCTCCGAGGCCCCCGCTAACCTTCAACCTGCCCTTCCACACTGACACACTGACCGCTGCTATTGACGCCGTCATGAGGCGCCACAGCGCCCTGAACAATGTCAAATCCCCCTTTATATTCATTGTGATACAGTGTTATGATCTCAAGAGAAGTTTATTTGTGACATTAGCATCAGCAAACAGCAGCATTTGGTCAAATTCAACCTCATCTATTGCACTTTTTCCACAATGAAGACGTTCAGCGTAACAGATGTAAAGTTCATGACCCACTGGCTGAATCTCAGGATGTAGATATGTTTATATACAACAAAGAAATCTTCTTTAAACTGTCGACTTTTCAGCACCTAAAAAAGATTTGTGACCACCGTATATTTTTCATTTTAACCAGCAGCAGTTATGAAGCGCTTTTCCAGGATATAATATAAACTCCTAATTAAATGTAAGAGAGAAAACATGATTTCAAAAGAGATAAAAATATGAAAACAACTAAAGCTCAGTTTTCTGACCTAGCTGATTTTAATACTGTTCTGCCTTTTACTCACAGTAACATATTTTTATTACTTACTTTATGTGTTTCAGTGTATTTTTTTATGTTTATAAAAATCAGGTAAATAAAGTGTAAAGTTCTGTCTCTATTCCCATACAACACTAGAAAAACATAGAACCAACACTTCAGATATTTGCATCCAACCCTAAATCACACTGTCACAGTTAGTTAGCAGGAAGAGTAAAAGAAAAGTGTGTATTACTTTTATTTTGAAAACCTACCGTAGCTGATAATCAAGGTGAAAGAAAAGTAGGAGACATGTTTAAATCTCCTACTTGTAAATCTAAAATCCCTATTTTGTATGAATGTTAAATTATTATTTTTCCAGCAGTCAACATCTGAAATAATATATTTAATATTAATATAAAGCTTGTTCACTGTCAATATCTGATTGTTTTTAACTGGTTCCAGATTATAGTTGTCTTTAATAGCTGCACCTGTAGCTGATTCTGTTTATTTTTATGTGTCCAATTGATGAGAATACACATGTACACATACTGAAAAAGAGTAATTTTTCTCAGTGAGGTTGTTCTCCAGACGAATCGTGGCATTATTAGAATATGTATAAATGTATAGAGCGCTAGAGTGGTTATAAATATTTCTAAAAAATGTGATTTGTTGACAAAGTGAAACCTGTGAGCTTACAAGGACGTAATTGGCCGTGCAGGATCCAGTCGGGGTCTTAATGCTGCTGAAATGACGACAGAAATGATGTGTGATGGTTGAGCAGACATAAACAGCACTAATCTGCTGCTGAGATGGACTCTAATCTGAATTTCAACAGTGGCCAGTGTCAAAGCCAAAGGCGTTTGTCCGTGTGCATGCATTGACAGGATCTCTGAGGTTATTTGTCAACACCACTCGTATAGCTTTGGTAATCTCCCCTCCTGGTCTATATAGACTGATTGATAATTGATCCCTGTTCAAACAGGCTCTCATTGGGCCACAGTTGCCTTTGAATGCCAAACGAGTCATCCGGCCTCGTCCTCTCACAGCAGCCTAATCCGATAAACGAATGGGAATGAGTGTCGTCCTCTGCTGATGTCAACCTTTCACTCTGCCATTTATCTCAGATTGTTTACTGATGAGGCCCCTCGCAATGGACAGGGTCACTCACTGAAGCCTGCTGCTTCTGTCCAAAGAAGAAAAACTGGAAAAACACAACAACCTGAGCAACAACAGCTGCAGCTAATAATGAAGTAATTTGGTTTCATTACTAGTTCACTATATAAATATATATATATATAAATGAGCATGAAATTATATGTTTTAACCACTTAACTACAAATCAATGTTTTAGATTTTTACACCACTTTGGTCCAGTAAGAAATATCTCAACAACTACTGGATGAATTGTCATGAAATTTGGTCCAGACACTCAGACAGACTCCCAGAGGATGAATCTAAATTATTTTAGTAATCCTCTGACTTTTCCTCTAATGCTTTGTCATGAAAGTTGGTTCAGAAATTCATATTCCTTCCCAGGGATGAATTGTACAAACTTTAGTGATCCCCTGTGCTCATTAGGAAAAGTTAGCATGCTAACAAGCTAATCTAAGGTGGTGAACATAGCAAACATTATGCTACAGTTGTCAATGTGAGCATGTTAGCATGCTACGCTAGCGTGGCTGTGGACTCGGCATGATGCTCACTGTGACAGATTTGATCTAAAGCAGGTTTAAAATCACTATAATTGAAATCCAAAGCTGTATAGAAACAATGGATAGAGAAAAGGAGAAAACAGTCTCACCACAACATCCATTTAGTAGCTGTTCTGGAGCTTTCTATCACAATATATAATGTAACTGGAACCAAAGGGACAATTTGTAAGTTGCTGCTGACAACAAACTGCCCCAAACTCCAAACAGCAAACAGACACAGTTGGAGACGAGCTGGTGAACATAATGTAGTATTTAGCAGCTAAGGAGCCAGATGTCGGTAGGGACCAAAACAGAGCTAAAAGGAAAGTGAATACTGGATTTAGCGGAAACATAAAGTCGAATAAAATATGAATTTGCTCCGTATTATCTTAAAAAGTGATAATATGTCAGTGTTGTGTTCATAGTATGTTTTTGGTGTCCCTAATGGCCAAAACAAAACCAATTAATGCAGCTTTAAATGGGAGAAAAATGATGACAACTACCCAGCAGTAAGAGCTGCAGGAGAAAACAAAATAAGAATACAGGAAAAAATCTTGTTATAACACATATTACATGTATGATTACGTGTTGCGGAGGACTTATATTAATGTTTTCAGGTCCAACCCGCCTTCACCCTCCTGCCAGTGTTCAACTTCTCCTCTACCTTCACAGTGAAGAGGATAGGTCAGCGAGTGATCAGTCCAGGCCCAGAGCAACACAATTTTATTTGTAAGGCGCGACACAGAGAATGACATTTAACTTGTTATTATTTCCCAGAGAAGATTAATGATAAATTGTCCATTATTTTTCCTTAAAAGTGAAAGATAAGAACACAGTCATTTGCCCCAAAGCCAGAGTGCCACCACTATGCAAAATGACAGCCAATTATTGGGGCCTAGTTTGGGATAATGACTTTACAATGAATCTTTTGATTGAAATGTAACTGGGTTGGCCCTGGGCAAAGAGCAAAAGAAAATGAATAGAAAAGTTACAGAAACAATGAGCACTATATAACTGTGTTCATCTCTGTCTCTAGGTCTCTCGCCCTCTCTCTCTCTCCACTCCTCTTTAGAAAATAGCTATAGGAGAAAGCCAGAGATATGCATATATTGATGAAAAAATTATTAAGTCGCAGAGCGCTTGCAGCAAACATAAATTAGCATATTCAGGGTAAATATGCAGACTATTTACGATAATAAGACCGGATTATTCAATTCAATGAATGTTAAATAGATGAGGAAATGGTATGTCTCTTATCTAGTCAAAGCTTCTATTCATTTTAATCGCTTCCCAATTGAACTCTTCATTTTATTCTCTCTGAGTTATTGTTCCCATTCCAGCCAGCGATGGCACCTATGGGTCCTGGGAGATTTCCGCCGGTCACGTGGTTTAAGTGGCATTCACCTTATTCTCGGCGGAAATGGAGAAAGTCGACGTCACCCCGAGGCCAGCATCATGATAAGCCCCTTTTCATTATGCACAGGGGCCGATGGAGAACAAGATTAGCAGGGCCTTGTGTGCATAAAGGCGAGAACATACAAGTCATCTAGATTAAATAAAAACAGCTTTTTTTCCCCCCCTCAGCACAGGTCCATAGACAAAACACATTTGGTCTCTTATTGCGTGCGTTATAACTTTAACTTTAATCAGTTTGACTCTGTGTGTATTATTATAATATAGCCTTTCAGACATGCATGCACACAGACACACACACTGCTATTGCTTTTCTTCTCTTTCGCTGATTTCATAAAACATCATGAGACACATTTAAACTAATTATTATTATTATTATCATTATTATCATGTAATTTGCTTGTTATTTCACACTCGCTGTACAAATAAGTGATTTCAGTGATACACAAGCTTCTTAGACGGACAGATTATTGAATGTGTATTGACAACAAATCCATGTTCATCTGTCTCTCAACATTTTATCACCTTTCTGCTTATTCAGCCCCAAGGCCATGTGTTCCTAGTGAAGACATAAAACTTTAAAATCAGGTCATAACTATATTTTTACTGATACAGTTGTAACATTACTAAAACAGGAGTAAATAGTGCATTTGTTGGGAACTATTTTCAGCTGTGGATTAATACACATTTGGTATTCTATAGTGAGTGTTTGGGGCTAAAGGACGTGTATGTGGCATTGATTTTAATACACTTCAGTGCCCATGTTCATAGTAATGTAGGGACATGTCAATCAGTGCAACAGTGCTATTTTTCCAAGACATGCTATTTGAGGCATTTATATGTGGGAAAATATTTGTAAATAATGTATATTTTGCTGACGTGCTAAGGATAAGTAGCTCTAAAGTTTAATTGCATATAGGCTTAATTAAGACAAGTAATGCCTGCAATCAGCTCTGGCTTGTGATTGGTTCAAATGTATAACAAGCTGCAGTTTATTGAAGCAGGCATCAACTATATGCCTGGACTCTATGGTTTAAGTGAGCATTTTCAAGAAATGAGGTCACACTAACACATGACATGCTTTTAAGATTCAGCACTTGTTGTTTTATGCATTAAATATAAAGCACATAAAGATTAAGTAATTAAATCTGCTTATTGCCTTGTTGCATTATGAGTAAGGTCAAATGAAGGTAAAAACAAAGGTAGGGGAAATAGTTGTTTATAGTTGTTTGTAGTAGTGAACGCACACTCAGTCTTTTATAGGTCTGATAAGAGCAACTTGTCTGCTCAGTGCTTCATCAGGTTTATTTTATCTGTGCTTTCAGCAAAAATAATATATAAAATAATACAATTTCTGAATTTTTCCATCCAACTGGTCCACCATTTAGGTTTAATAAACATCTAATTCATGCTGGTGGTTTCACTTTCTCTCATTGGAGCAAATGCATATCAACTGTTTTGACAAATTCCTGTGTTAAAGTCTCCATCTAGTGGCTGAGAGGCTGGAAAGTTCTTGGACAATTTATACTAACTGTCATCTGCTGCCATCTACTGTTGGTATCAGAGTACTGACAAAACATCTTCTTTTCTTTTTCTTTTTTTTATGGACCTTGAGGTAAGATAGTTTTGTCATATTCTGTTTCCAAGGCCAAGAGTGAACTAATGAATTTGACACCAAGTAACCTCCATCTAATTTTGGACAACCATAGACTTTCCAGCTTCCTTAAAATATAAAATACTTGAAACACATAAACATGAAGGTTATTTACCACCATATTATAAACACATTAAACTGAAGCAGTGTTGTGTTCAATTGCTAAAACGAGATTTTAAACAATAATATAGCCGCAAACAACTATTTTTATGCAAAGATATAGTGGAGTAATAGCATCCTGGGCACAGAAGTCATACCCCCTTTGTGTGTGTTGTACTTTGTTTCGGGCATCCTATGGCAGCACGTGCATGGTAGTGTATGAGAGTCCCTCCCCCCCTCAGGTGAGATGGCAGTACGGGTTCAGGTGAAAGCTACTTACCAGAATTCCCTCCACTGAAGAAACCGCCTTTTCGTCCAAAATGGCCTCCAACAAACAAGTGGACTGGCAATGGCGCTAACCCCAGTGGGCCGCCAAAAACATTCATAACGTTTTTTAAAGTTTGTACCAGCTCTGATGTTGTCACTCATCCGACCGTGGAGGGCTCCAGCTTGACTGTGAATTCGCCTTTCTTCTCCTCAGTGCTGTAAGTAACTTGATGGCCACATATTCTTACATGTCATTTTTTATCATGGATGATTAGAACAGGATGCCGGATCTAAAATGGCGTCCATTTAGTTGTACAAAACTTGCTCGCCTGGCGTACACCATGGATGTATCCATGGTTTTCATTAGTCACCGGCTACAGAAGCACGATAACTTAAGCTAACATACTGCTACCTGTATTATGAAGACGTTAGGCAAATGTTGCTATCGCTAGCATAACACAGCAATGCTAGCGTGGGCTAACGGTTGGGCCTAGATCGTATTTTGTTTGCTCTCGTGTGCGTGCAGGCTAATTTTACCCAGTTGTGCTTCTTGTCGTGTGTTTAACGGCCGCTTTCACTGGGCTTTATGACACTTTGCTGAGAACGTGTAGTGAAGGGATGTTGTGGCCAAGCGGAAACCGGAAGTATGGCTGACGGTGCTTTTGTTTCGGTCCGAGATGCTGGTGGTCTGGTGCGACACTTTGTGGCAGTGACGAGCGCTTACAGAACCTTGTTTTGCAGCACTGTGCAAAAGCTATAGACAATGAAGGTAAAGTGAGGATGCTTTCAGAAATAATGTCATGAACAGTTTTTTATTTATCAATTAACTTACAATACAAAGTGCAGGAAAATCCTAAATCAAATCAGTATTAGCTGTGACCACCTTTTTCCCTCATAACAGCATTAGTTCTCCTCACTACACTTGTGCACAGTTTTTCAAGGTATTGGCAAGATGGTTGTGTAATAGAAAAATCATATTCTGCATTTTGTGTAACCTGGTTCTGCACTTTATATGGTCTGACTTTGGAAGACCCAGGACATGAATCTGTCCTCACATATATAACTCCTCATCAGGTACTTTGGATCTGTTCTTACATGTGCACTCCTTATTTGTTACTGTCTGTTACAAACTAGGGGGTCTTTGTCCTTGAGCACGCAGTTGCTTTTTTTTTGACAGTTAGCTTCCATAATTGTTAACAAAAACAGATATCCTTACCACCCCACCCCCCCCCTTCACTCTTCTTATAGAGTTCAGGTACACTATTTGTTTGATATCAGTCTGAGATTACACTCTGTGTGACTGTACACTGATCCTTTGCAAAGCTCTTATTAAAATATATAAAGACAACTTGATCATTTTGTCAACTGTTCATTTTCAGATTTCCACCACAGTTGTTTTAAGCATCTTGGCATCTTTATACAATGACTTTGACTTCATGATGTTGAGATCAAGGCTCTGTGTGGGCCAGACCATCTGTTGCGGGACTCCTTGTTCTAATTGTTGTAGAAGATAGTTCTTTATAACTCTGGCTGTGTGATTGGGGAACTTGTTACCATGCTGCAGGATGAATTTGGGACTGATCATGCCAAATTTTAAATTGTCAAGCACCTGGATTGAAGAACTTTTGTCAGTGGCATGTTGTGATAAAGGTTTTGCTTTTCCTTTTTCTGTCACATGGGGGCACTCTTCTATTGGTGTTTTTTATAATCTACCATCACTGCTGGCATGAAGCCCAGTAAACCTCACAGTATCCTGAATGCAGACTGCCAGAATTCATAACCTTAAAACCCCTCCATACTAAAAAGAAGTCAACTACCTTTTATCTTGCAAATCAGATTTTACCTCCAGGGGTATGTGAACTCTCAAAGACCAAAATTATTCCTTTCAGTTTAATATCATTGATGCAGTAACTTAAATGTTTTATTGTAAGGTAGGGCTAGGCAATTAATGTAATTTTATTTTTGATTAGGATTTTGTCTTCCAACGATTATGAAAACAAGATAATCAAGATAAAATGATTATTGTGATGTATTCTGTATCACAACAAATATCAAACCATCCCCCCATCCACTTCCTGGTTACATTTCAGCATACATTAGCAAGGTACGTAAGAGTGCATCATCTGTTGGTTCAGAGACTTTCTTTATATAATCAAGAGAGACCACGCCCCGTTTGGCTTCCATCCCACGCTCGGATATCTTTAACTTATATTGTATGTAACAGGAAAAACTACAGACTTAAATAAATGCGTCTTGTTTCCAAAGTCAATGAGTAATCGTGTTAAATAAATGTGATCTCAATATTAATCAAAACAATCATGATTCTGATTTTTGTCATAATCGTGCAGCCCCACTGTAAGGTACAAATACTGTTACGCATAAAACCATTACCTCCTTAGGTAAAAGAATTATCAACAAAAGTAACCGTACTCATTGTACAGCTGGCGGTCCTCTGTCAGTGTTATCACGCACTATATTATTTGGCTATTGTTAAAAAATCTTATTGTCCTCAACTGGACATATGTACATTTTACATTTTTATACTGAAAAACTGCACAGCCCACCAACACACTGCAAATACACACTTTAGAAGTAAGTGAAGATGTAATATGGATTTAATACCGTATGACATGTAATAATAAGCTGTCACTGTCCGAACCAGGATCAGTCATGACAGCAGGCAGCAGGAAGGCGCAGCAGGCAGCCGCATAGAGCTAACATTCATCTGCATAAATGAGTAAAACAATTAATCATTAAAAGCAGGTCATGGGAATAATATTCACTAAAGTCATAATCTATAAAGGAGCAATTAATACCACATTTCCAGGCAGTCACTTGTACATGTCTTTGTTTTTTTGTTTTTTTTATATTTATGATTAAAGAAAGAAAAAAAGAAAAACCTACATCTTCCGCTCCCCCTCCCAGACACACTATTAAAAAAAAAAAAATGACATTAATTATTTGCTATTTTGCAGGCGGGAGTCTGCCCTTTTGCTAAAGGGAGTCATTTATCCCTTTGCATGATGCCTGAATCAAGTGAACAACACAGTGATGAAGATAATGATGTTTCCCTGCAGCTTGTCACAAATCTAACAAAGATTTATTCACGCAAGCAGGGAAATTAAAACCCTGAAAGAGGTGAGGCACGAAGACAGTCACAAACAGCTTTGCGAGTCAAGTGCTTTCCATCTACCAACCCATCTACAGGTTGTCGTGGTAACTGTCAATCTTTCCACCTATAGGAGCAGCTTGATGTCAGCAGCTGTCACTCCCCATTTTGAGCTCCATTTGATGAGGGGAGAACTTGAAAGGAGTCAGTTTTCATGTAAAACAGGGTTGCCACATCAACAGCAAATTGCTAATCGCTTCTCCACTTCTGAGCAATAACATCAATAAGGAGAGGCTCTGATAACAACGCGGTTTATGTCTGTTACCGGAGGAGACCTTTTTACCTTTGATCTCTCTGAATGACGCTTAATGACAAAAACCTGCATTTGTTTTCTTTGATAATGTAAAAGCTTTTCTCCATCAAGGAGATTTGGGACAGAAATTTGTCATGGCAAGGTTTGCTTTTACGCGAGACATCCCTGTGGTGGAAAGAGTACTTCCTCTTTGTTTCTACTCTGGGAAATCTCCAAAGGGAACATTACTGGAATTCATTTAGACTCTTACAGAGCTCTGGGTTTTTGTTCATGTACTCACCCATTTTTTCTTTTTACTGTTATTCTCTGCATTCGCCAGCTCTGTAAAAAGCCTTGGGGGGTGAATGTGAGGGATCCAACTCACACAATACTGATTCAGTCAAGGCTGGAGTGGCTGGTGGATGCAGAGATGAAAAAAAGGAGAAAAATCTCATGGGCTTTTTGCTCTTGTATCTCAGCTGGTCTGGGTAGTTTCCCAAGAAAAAGCTTCACAATTTCAGTCTAAGTAACAGATATTACATGTAGGTGCACACACAAGTCAAAAAGAAGTCTTTCATCCTTGCTAGATCCCACTGAGAAGCTCTTTAGATCCAAGATGAGACTGTTGCCTTTTAAAAGTAGCCTTTTTTTCACCAATGACACATGGTAGAAAATTACTGCACATTAATGCACCTTTTAAAGAATAATAACCATTGTGATTGACAGAATGATAACACCTCCTGAGGACAAGAACTTCTTCAAATAATGTTTTTTTTTACCCTCAAATGAATAAAAAAGAGTTTTTAATTCATAACAACAATATATTAGAACAAGACTAAGAGTCTGCCTCCATGCTAGCAGCTCTGTGAGGTTGTTTTTTAACATAATAAAAGACCTATGAATTCAAGTTGATTTCAGTAAAGTGGCGTCCACATCCTTTGAGATTAAAGTGCTGCATAGGACATAGTTGATAAATGGGTAGGTCTTTTATCATTTAATTATGGAGTTCCTCATAGGAGCATACTGGGCCCCATTCGGTTTTCTTTCTGCACATTCCCTTCCGGCAACATTATTAATCAAAACAACATGGAATATCACTGTTGTGTACTGTAGCTCGTACACAATTGTATATCTTTGAATGGTCATACTACCATCATCAATACATGAATATCTGCAGGCAAGATTTTGACTGATACAAAACAGAAATCACATTACAACACTGCAATAGCTACCTTTTTAGAATTAATTTAATTAAGTCCTTTTACTCATTTATAAAGTCTATCTTACAGTAACCTTACACACTGAAATATTCTGCTGTGGCCTTTTCGAGTGACCGTTACATACCCAACAGGACACTTCCTCCTATAGGATCCCTTATGCTAGTGCCCTTGGAGTTTGCTAGCTTGTCGTTAGCTCCATTGGTGTTAGCGCTCTCTTTTGCTGCTCTAGTTTCTATAATTCACAAATCACCAGGTCTTTTGACTGAGTAAAAGTACTTAAATATCTCTCCTCCAAGGGTTGTAGCACGGCTACTCAAGTTTAACTAGCGAATTTGGGGAAATTCAGTGGGTTTACCAGGACGCTTCCAACTAGGTGACCATCTTACTCTGTGATTCCACGTGACGCCCCACACTGAAATATTCAGTTATTGAAGGCAAAGTCCATCAACTGGTCACTCTTCCATCACCAATAGCGGATGGATTGTTATAAAATTTCATAGTCCCCAGAGGATGAATCCTACAGACTTTGATTATCCCCTGACTTTTCATCTATCCATCATGAGGCCAATGTTTCATTTCACCTTTTAATAACATCAGCCTCAAATATACTTTATGTTTAGTGCAATTTTTTGTTGTTGTTGTTATTGTTTTCAATATTTTATGATATTGCTATCGACCGTTTACTTGGTGGTACTGCATATTTTTGTTTTCTTCTTAATTTTGTTTTTAATCTTATTTAGTGAAGTTGCATGACTACATGACAGGTGCTCAACAAATTAGTTTATCATCTTTTATACTGTTATTAAGTAAATATGTTGCAGGTGAAGTTACGTTAGGGCCCACCAGAAAAAGAAATGCAGATTTCAGTTTTATGCTCACGTTACGCTGACAGTTTTCCTGAGTTGAAATCAGTGGGAGGTGCTTGTATTCTTAGCTTTGCACAGACCATAACATATCAATTATCCCTGATTATTGGATGCAGCGCGGGCAGCAGCCCCCCTGCTTGTGTTATTATATCATCCCTCTAAATACCACCAGTGCCTTTTTTCCCTCTACAATCACACCATTGTAACTGTTCATTCATTAGAGCTACAGCTCCAGAGTCACTTTAAAGCCTCTCTATCCATCCATCTCTCTCACTACTTCATGACACCTCACATCTTCCTAACCCCATACTGTGATGGAGGCACTGGTTTCCTAGCAACCAGCCCTCTTAGAAGAGGTGACAGCATTTGAGTGGGCACCCTCACCTCTCCACATACACCACCACCCTCACCCTCACCCTCACCCTTCCTCCACTTCACTTCACCATCCGGATGCTCCTCAAGTCAAGTAAACCCACCACACTCTGCTTCATTAGGGTCACTACGTCAGCCTGATAATCAGCATGAAATGAATTGCCATTTCATTCATTTATATTTGAATGAATGAATCACTGTGTGAATATGTCTAGTAAAACAGGACATAATATGGTTCATTCATGTTTATATGTGACCCAAAAAAGGTGAAAAAACCCTTTTATCTGTTGGTGAAAATGATGAATAGTGTAACAGGTAAAGAAGTGTCACAAAAAAAGTCATTAAATTGACTTAGTAATATCAATTATACAACACTTCCTTTTTAAAGTTAGCTTATTAGCTACCATAAGCTACTACTAGTAATAGAAGCAAAACAAGAGGGTTCTTCAATAAGCAGCTGTTGGCTATGTAGCAATAGCAAAAAACTTACAAATAGTACAAATTTTATACAGGATAAAAGTGAAAATGTAGACAGAAAAAATACTTTAAAGGGCCAAAAATACTAAATTTGATCCTCAGTAGACCAAAGCTTTGCCCTAAATGTTGAGTATCCTTCTCTGTTTTCTTTAAAAATGGATGATTAAGTTGATGAAAACCTGGCCTTTACTGAACTTAAGGACATTTTTGTCATTTTTTTCAGTTTTCAAAGTTAGGGGACAATATTAGTGCAGTGATTTTAAGAGAATCTTATTTTATATTTTAAATTTTAGTGCAGTGGTAGTTTGCATAAGCCTTATTAAGATGAGAGATTAGGGCATTTTAATGGTTAATGTAATGAAGGGACTTCTGTCCCCATTAAGCAGATGCATGCCTTTTAGCCATTGCAGTTTTCTGAAGCATGATGTGATTATTTTTTAAACATTTCGTATGTCTTCACCACATGGCGTTTATTTATCAGTGCTTCCAGTGCAAGTCTGTGCTTTGATGCTTGTTTTTTATATATATTAAACGTGTGTTTTTATTCTGAAGAGACCTCTAACAGATCCCCAGGAGAGTCAGATCATTTGTTCCTTTGACATATTCCTGACACGCCACACCAGCCCTCATCCTTCTGAGGTTTTGAATGTAAATCATATCACGCTGCGCTCACATTTGAGCTGGCTGCAGCCTGGAGCCACACTGATAAAATGACGTGAGTTGTTGACGATGCTAAATGGCAGCACTTGAAATAGCCTACCTGCCAGCCTGCTCACCCACTTGCTGATACGATCACGACCCCATAAGCAGCGTTTCAGCACCGCGGCGCCCTGGACAGCTCCTGCGCCCTTTTCTATCTGCAGGACGTTAAATCTGCGGAGAACAGTGGAACTCAAGATCTACAAGAAAAACGATAAGTTTTGTTTGTTTACTGCATTTTTTTTTCACTTTAAGGACCTCGAACTTTAAAGAGATGGATATTGATCGACCAGCAAATGTCTCCTTTTTTGATTTCGTTGGAGGAGTTCAACTTCTCCAAAGGGGGGACACCAGAACAGCCATGCCAGTCCTCCTGATCGGGATCTGTGTGTCTGGAGCGGTTGGAAATTTGCTCGTTTTGCTGATTTTCATTCGTGACTTCAGGAACGGAAGGGGCTCCGAGGTGAAAGCGCTCCTCGCCTCTTTGGCCTCTACGGACCTGGCCATCCTGTTACTGTGCGCCCCGGTGCGCGCCGTCACCTACTACAAGCAGACCTGGACCCTGGGGAGTTTTGTTTGCAGCACCACGGACTGGTTCCAGCACTCGTGTGTGGTTGCAAAAACTTTAATCCTTGCGGTCACCACCAGAGCCAAACACACTTTGGTCCCCAGCCCAGCCAGGGGGGCCCTCTACACCCCGACGTGGATCCACGGAGCCCTGGCGTTTATCTGGATTGTGTCTATGATATTTCCGATCCCGCAGATGCTTTTCGCCTCTTTGCTGCAGCATGGCCGCAACACCATTTGCGTCTCTGAAATGCCAGTGTGCGCGTCTGACTTCATGAGTTTGTTCTACAAGATTTACCCAACTGCAACCTTTGTGGTGCCGGTCATCTTCACGCTTGCATACTACACCAAAACGCTGCACACCGCGGTGAACCACGCACCCAGCCCGCAGCACCAGAGCAAGGTTACCCTGGTCTTACTGTGTCTGAGCGGCGCACTCGGGCTCATGCTGCTGCCGGAGTGGGGGACGTTCACCTGGATCAGGCTCGGGTACAACAAACCTCCTGTCGGTTTGATCATCTTCGCGCAAGTCCTCCTTTACGCGTGCAGCTCCATCTCTCCGGTGATCCTAATGACCATGTACGACGACGTGCGCCAAGGGCTGATCACCATCTGGTTCATCGCCACCTGCAGGGGCTCGAAGCACGTCCCAAGCATCAAATGTCCAACGACGGAGGGAAACGGAGCGGAGGTCGGCTCAAACGCGGTCGCCAACGCGGTCTCTGCCGGGGACACGGAGAAGACCTTCCCGGACGTGGAGCATTTCTGGACCGGACGCAGGAATACGAACGTGGAAGAGGAGCAGGATCCGGTCCCGTGGGAGAGAGAGGAGAAGATGTTGTAGAGAATCAGATGTGAAAGTGTCTTTTCTTTTTTCAACTTCTCAGTTGGTTTACTAGTTTGTTGACCCACAGTTCAGACCCTCGTTGAAAGGCTGTAGTGGCCTGTTTGCTGTCGTGAGGTTGATTTAGATGTAAAATGAACTTGTACACTATCATGTTTTGATGTTACACATGTTTCTACTATTGAATATCTGTTCTAGCCTGCAGTATGGCTGCACTGTCAAGTAGAACACCTTTAATTAGGGGAGGTTTGTACAAATATGAATCAAATGTAAATATCAGGGTACTGAAGCATCAGATGGTTTGTTGTGATTGTGTACATGTGATGAACAACATGGATATTAAAACATTCTCAAATAAGGACTGTTCTGTTTTTTTTAAATGATGTAAAACATTCATCCTACCTTTTTAATCACGGATAAAGTACAAAACGAACATCAAATCTCTCCATTTAATTCAGGAGGTTGTGAGATGAAATGAACAGAGATCATTTCTCGTTATTAAAATCACAACTAATCCAGCTACATAGGTCAAGTTAATAATCATATTCCAGTGCAAAGCAGCGTTCAGGCTCGTCTAGTGGCGTATCGTAAATCTGGTGAATATTTCTGACTTTGTTTTCCTCTGTTTGAATCAAATCACTTGCCTCAATACTTGGTCATAAAGGTGCACTTTATGTTGTTATTTTCGAAGTTCAGAGCTTTTACTTAAGTAAAAGTAGCAGCACCACAGTACAAATACTCTGTTACAGTAAAAGTCCTGCATTCAACATTTCACAAAAGTACAGAAGTATTAAGCATCAAAATATTCTTAAAAGTACAGTATTTTCAATTAACTTAAACTCCCCCTATTTAGTATTGATAAGCAATAGCCTATATAAACATTTCATCAATAGTTTATGATACAACATTTACATCATGTAGGTAGATATAAGTGTTAATGTATTTGTAAACATCTTTAACTCCTGTCAACACCCACATATGGTAAAACACAGTTGCAATTATATAAAATATGTCTTTGTTTGAATTGTTGACAAATACATTAATGTACATTAATAAAAACAACAATTTCCCTATAACTGCTTTTAGATGTTCTCCTTAGAGAATATATTTTGTAAATACATTGTCATTCTGTTTTATAGCATCCAGACAATTACACCAATCAACACTTTTATCTGTGTATAACTACATTATATTATCATTAAACTTTTATATATACACACAGTGGTGGAAAGTAACTACATTTCCTCAAGTACTGCAGATTATTATAGTTAACTTTTGAGGTTCTTGTAGTTTAGTAGATTGATAAACAACAAATAAATTATGATGTATTATTATTGGTTAAGATAAGACTTTATTGATCCCTGTGGGAAATTCACATGTTAACCAGCAGTAATAAGTGAAATTAGCCCTTTAGCAACATTAAAGCTATGTAAACATTAATGAATCAATAATGTGATTATAATCTAATTATGGACCATTCTGCATTATGTGTACTTTTGCTTTTGGTACTTTAATTAACACTAGAAAAGTCCTCCAATGTGTTACATGTGTATATACTTACTACTTATATAGATGGGTGGGTTAAAGTTTCATTTTGTTGTTACATCATTGTTATTAAAATATTTAGTTTCTTACAGCATGGTAAAGACATATTTCTTTATACATTTTTTAACTTATTGATAACTATGTCTGATGTGGATGGTCAGATGATCACCACCACCACCACCCCACATGACCTGCGTTTGCAGTCTAACCTTTTAGTGGTTGTGAAAAGAAACCTGCTTTTTTCGTCTATGTGTTTACCAGTAAAGCAGCGGCCGCCTGTGGCTCTGACGCCCCAGCAGATTTGACATTTTAGTCTGCCTGAGTGAAAAGAAAGGTTACAGGTTGAAGAGGAAAAAAAACAAGCCTCTAAAGCTCCTCAGTATGATTGTGCTCTTGCACATAATTTATTCATTGACAATAGACCATGTCTCCAAATGTCTGCCCTTGGGTCACTTGGTTTTTCATTCAGTCATTCACAGTGTGTTTTGTGAGTTCTTTATTCTAGGAGGATGCTACACTGAATAATAGATGCTTCTTTTAGGCCAATCGAGCAGAACAAGTTCATTAAATAGGCAAATCTACAAAATTAATTCTTCCACATTTTCCCCTCTATTTTTTCTCCTACGTTAATCGACAATAGAGACCGTGTCCTGCTGAGAACCTCTCAGAGAATAAAGTATAACCTGAGAAACCTGAAATGATGAAGTGCAAAATAAATTGACTCACACTTTAAATAAATTACAAACCTTTTAGAGCAGTAGCCGTTATTTACAGCTTCATAACATGAGATGAGATGTGTCTTTTTGTAGGTATCTTGTGTCTGTTCATAGGAGATTTGTCTTTTATAGTCTCTTTTTGTTTGTTTCGCATCCATTTTCATTTTCTGGAAATTAGTTTTCACTGCCAAAATAAGTCCATATTACAAAAGTATAACAAGTATAACTGAACATTTGGCTGAATAAATAGTGGTCTAAATCATGAATATTTAGAAGAGTGGTTGCAGCACTCATGATGGCCTATTTCTAAAATCCTGGCTACAGCTCTGCTTCCAGTGTTTGTTACATTTATAAACAGCAAACATAGTTTTATATAAAAAGACAAGTGTTGTTCATAAAAATATAATTTAAAAGTTAAAATATGTGCACTGGAAAGTAACCCTAATCACACCACTACAGACAAACACAATATATAAACTGGATAAACCCTAAATAAAGGCTTTAGAGAAAAAGTTTTTAGCCTGCTTTTAAAAAGAGGTTAGTGTTGAGGGGCATCCTGTGTCATCTGATGACTCCAACAAGTCAGAGGGTAAAAGCAGCTTCACCAGCTTTTGACTTAATCCTTGAAAAGACAGTGCCAAAAGAACTGACAGACTCTGGCTCATAATAACCAGGTCATTTATAGCTTTGTAGAGAAGCAGTACAAAAGTAAAGTTCACAGTAAAGCTCACAGGAAGTTCAGAAATCAGTCAGTCAAGACTACAGCTACTCAACAGCTTTTTGTTTGGAGTTTTGTTCAATGAGATGATGGGGCAAGGTAAAAATTTTAAAGGAGCTATTTGTATGTTTTTTCTATTGCTACATAGCTAACATTAGCATGGACAGCTGTTTACTTACCAGCATTAAACTTCATTCCTTTACTCACCAAGAGCTGTCTCCAGAGGTGGAAAGCAACTTTCATGTTTTACTTCTATTTCTGTCACTTCTTCTCATTTACTTAAGTTAGCATGCTAACCAGCTAGCCTCGTCATTTTCCGATACCGAGTCACTGCAGCATCCAGTCTTCCCTGAGGAAGGAGCGCTGGTCAGATGATGTATTATAACCTACGCTAAAGTGTTAGTTCAGGCTTCTCCTTTTGTTTGGACTACTGTAACTCCCTTTGTACATGTCTGAGCCAACAGAGTCGACATAAATTACAGCTAGTCCAAAATGCAGCAGCCAGACTTCTTACCAAAACCAAAAGAAGACAGCATATTACTCCCATTTTTGCACTTCTTCATTGGCTTCTGGTAAATTTTAGAAAAGATTTTATGGATGACTTTTAAGGCTTGCCCTGGATTCTTTGACCTTTTTTAAATCCGTCTTAAAGACGTATCTTTATAGGTGTGCTTTCTCTGGGCTTGGGGACTGAATCTATTATTATATTAAGTCATCATCCTGTTTCTTTACAATTTATTTATTTTATTCTGTTTTATCTCATTTTTACTGAACCTCATAGTCACTCTTTTCTCCCCCCAATCTTGTTAAACCTTTAAACACTTTTTAAATGTTTTTTTTTTATCATTCATTTTTTATTGTTCATCCTCAGTTTTATCTTGTCTTGCAAAGCACTTGTAACTGTGTTTTGAAAGGTGCTAAATACATAAAGCTTATTATTATTATCTTCTATATTGGTGAAATTCTGAATCTAAGTGTCTATTACTGAAATGTATTTACAGTGACTTCTTATAGCTGCTCTTTCTGTAGGTTAGAACCCCTATGGAGAGGCAACCTATAATCCTGATGGTGTTTGTACCAGTTGTCCAGGACCCCCATTGTTAGCACGTCCAGTCCAGTACAGCAGGGGATTAGGTCGAGGTCGAGACTATTTCTCATATCTGATCTGTGACGAGTCCACTGTCTCCTCGCTGATTCCTCATCTTTCTACAGAATGATACAGCCCCCGCACCCCACCCCCCCCCCCACCCCACCACTACCTCACGAAAAATTGTCCTAATTGTCTCAAACTGTCCAAGTAGCAACTATGAAGCATGTTATGCAACGTTGTGCAACGCAGGCGTGATACTTCATACGTTCTGCTTCACTTGGCCATATAAACATAATGCTGGCATAAAGATAATTGAGCTGCCTGTGGGGGATAAAGTCCATAAGGTCCCATTTCCACTGAGGATGTCTCCCTCCCTTAAGCATGCATGTAGTTAAATATATATGTCGGTTAAGGGTTAGCCGTCTCTGCTACTGATGAACTTAAACTGGACTCTGAGAGCTCACACTACGCTTGCTAGATAGAAAAAATAAGAGTGTGTGTCCATTAGCAGATGGGAAAAAGGAGAATAAGGTGTGATTTGATGTCTGACATGGCTTCATGTACTGTAAGGCACAGTTAAATCACTACCAATGACCTCACATGAGAATCCTGCATATCCCTTCTTGTCGGTGTGCTGTAGTCTTAATGCCAAAGGGCTCTGAAAAGAGTGCAGTGCAGCTCTTTTATTGAGATGTACATGGTGTTTTTCCTCCCCACTCAGCCGTGATGGATTGTTGATGCTGCCTCGGGCTTTCTGTGGCTTTATTTGGTGGCTCTCCTCGTATCCTCATTCCTGCTAAGGAGGGTTTTTCCCCGCAAGATATGAAAGGTTCAAGTCAAATAGGACTAGCGTTTGTTTTTAGCATTTGTTCTGAGCTGTGTGGAGAGTGACAGAGGTGGGATTTTACCTCCATAAAGATGGTTTAGTTTCATGATTATTGTCTCTTATGATTTTTGTTTAAGGGTTATATTTTTTTGCTGCTAATCGTATTACTGCGTGTAGTAAACCCTGCTCCGTCCGGCATTAGAGCTGATGAAATCCAGTCATTTAATATTTTTTACACGGGTTTACCAGCTGCATTTGTTACATGATTTTAATCACTAACAGACAAAATAAAATAAATAAATGCAACACTGTTACCCTGATAATTAACTGTCTACTCTGATGTCTAGATTACAGTTCTATCAGCACATTTCTGAAAAGAAATGATTTTTATAATAATAACCTGTCACATTTTCTTAGTCGATTGAACACAGCAGTGATTCAACCTGAATCCTGCTCACATTCGTTGGTTTTAACACCCTTTCTCTTCTCTAATAGCCCCCGTGGCTGAAAAGAGTGCTACCTACTTGCAGAAACAAACACAACACAGGAGACATAAGAGCACCAATGAGCTCTGAGCACCAAAGATACCAACAATATACAAAGCAATAATCTTTAGGAAACAGCTTGAAATTAGCAAGAATTTTGAGCTGAGGCTGAGGAGCATCAGTCCTGATGTCTTGAAACTCCACAGCCACGGTTTGTAATGCAGTTTCTGTTAAAATGTGTAACCCGCAAGGCCAAGCCCAGAGAAGGACATGTCACACTGAAATAATCTGATACATGAATAAACAATTAGCAAGAGTTAGTCAGACACAGCAACATGTATGAACAACCCTTTCATTCATTATTTGGACGTGAGTTTGTAATTGGTGGATAGAAATGAATTCAGTTTATGCTTAGGAGAGCAGCAGGAAGTTGTGACAGGAAAAGCTTGAGAAAAACTGCTCCAGAGTTACAAACTAAAGTGTACAACTGTTTTCACAGGCTGAGCAATACTCCCCATGAAGATCATCATCGTGTGTAAAATTGCCCCTTTGAAATCACAAACTCTCTCATGTTGAAAATTAGGTAATTCACTGCAGATGAACCAGAGAGCCGATGTACGATGGAGCTGCAATTATTGTACTTCCTGTACTTGTAATTTCATAAGGAAAATGATTTCTTGTTAACTTAAAAACTTGCGTGTGCATGAATTGCTGGTGATTAATGTTCCCTAATGGTAGTTCATGTAATAGCTGATGCACTTTAATAACACAGAAACAAACGTGTTATTTTTTTTTATGACACAACTGAAATTAGATAGATAGAAGATAAACAGAAGTAGATTCACACGGCTTCTGTCAGAAAACCAAAAAAATATAAGAGCTGCAAACTTCAATGAGAGATGTGGGTTTACTTCAGGAAATACATTTAACATGGAGCATAATGCAATCAAATATTACGTGATGACACACAGATTTACAGGATGAAGAGCAAGTTATCATGAACAAACCTTTACATTGAAGCAGTGCACTCAAACATCTTTAATCCCTGTTTAACAAACCTGCAGCGTAATGAACCAAAATCCTGCCGATGCTATTATCCTTCCCATAATCCTCCAGTAATTCAGATCACTGGGATCCTGTTCGTGTTGTGAACTTACAGGTGGTTAACAAAGATGTGCATTAAATAGGACTACTGTCATGCAAAGACAGATCTCCTGTTAATACACGTCACTGGAGTCGTGCTCATTTCATTGAGGAGAGTTAAAGCAAATGTTGATTTAAATACATACTGTATATTTCTGCACAATCACATACAGTTGCCTCCTCCTGTGTGCTCAGTGTGTAAGTAAGTAAGTGGCGCCTCCTTCTGGTGCAAAATGAGCATAGGCCAAGACTTGACTCGTGTTCCTGCTCCTGTCTTACCAACAATTTAAAGTCATATAACTATTATGTTTTTATTATTCAGCAGATGTTGAGGAGAAATGCAGATCAGCAAACCTGTTTGTTGCCTCCCCTTTTGTTTTATCCTTTTACACTCTTATCTATTATCCCCGCACATGATCAATAAAATATATCTTATCTTTTTTCCATTCAAAAGTCTTCAGTTATCAAGCTTAAAAAATATGACAGTAGTAATGGTAGTGTAAACCTTATTTCTCAGTCATTAGGGTTCTCTGGTATCTGGGCTGTGGGTGACAAGCAGACTACAATTTCCTTTGACTGACTTCATCACCACTGACTCAACTTTATTCTGCTCTCTTAGCAATTACATGTGTATCCAGTAGACTGTCACATTCACACCTGTCCCCCTGCAAACAATGGCAGGTGGGAACTTAAAGTGCTGCACACTAAAGGGGTATCTTAAATGTTACACCTACAAATGTACAAATTATATATATATATGAAATAATAAAGTACTGATAATGAAATTATATAATAAAGTCAATGAAGTAATATTAGTCAATATTATAAACTCAAATAATATTGCGCCACTTTATATACAACACCAATTAATATGGTAATCTCATAATTAAGGTAATCCAAATATATGCAATAATTAAGTTTACAGTAGCATGTCAAAATAACATGAAAACCACTTGAAGGGTTTTGGAGCTTTAGCTAATTTATGAAGCTGTAGTTTGTTCTGTTTTTATATTGAAGATGTTGATCTTGAACCTGATTTTAAAAGTTTTCATTTTTGTAATGGAGAATTTCTATATTATGGTAATACAGCTGCATTTACTTAAACTACAACTGAATGTTACTGTTTTAGTGCTCTTGGATTGCATGTTGTGAATGCTAGTTTTATTTACTTACAAAAAAAATCAAATTAATGATGACATATTGGTGATATGGTCATGTATTATATATTTCATACATAAACAACACAGTTGCTCCCCTCCTCTCTCTCTCTCTATCCATGTGAACGGATTAGGATCAGGGATTAGAGACAGATGTAAACCAGTAGTCCAGATCCTATCTAATTCTGCCGCCATCCATCACAGGAAAGGTCACAGTTAGGGTCAAGATTAAGAAACCTCCGCCTCCTTTACATCCTACTCTCGTTTTTATTGGTCCGAGATTTGATTGACGGCGCTGTTGTCCAATAGGATTAGAGAACGAGCGGCTTCTGTAACCGCTGCGCAGATGTGTGACAAGACGACAACGCAGGTTTTAGTGAGAGCAGGAATAGCAGTTGAAAGGGAGTCACGAACTGCTGAGGCACCAAAACACGAAAGGTGAGCCCTAAATTATTTCATATTATCGTAAATAAATCTAAATTAATTGTGTTCTCACATATAATTCATGTTTAATTTAATATTTTAGTTGACAGTTGCCTGCGAAGTCAGGAAACAGATGGTGACTTAGCTAGGTTGCATCGCAATTATTAACATAAAGTAGCATGTAGAAAACTTTACACCGGTAATTCCTGTTAGTTGGTACGTTTTTAAAGTTATATTTCATGACATATTGCTACTATTTACAGGCATGTGTCTGTGTCTGTCGCCCCTGCTTTTTAAAAACAGACTTATTTAATTCCACCTAACCTTTTTAGTCCGTTTTATCCTAGAAAATAGGTGTAAAAAGTGTTTTTCAGAATGCATTTCTATAATATACAGACAGATACAAGTCTCCATTGTCCTTGTTGTTTATTCTCAGCCTTTTTAACTCTTCCCAGTCCAAGTCAGTTATTTGAACCAAAAATAGGCTTAGAATACTTTAACAACATAATTCAATCATTTACAGGCAAGTATCAGTCACTACTGTCCTTGTTGTTTGTGTGCAGCCTTTTTTTAAAACAATTCCCAACCTTCTTATCCAGAAACAGGCTTTAAAACTTTCCTCAGATATCTCTACTTTCACTTCTGATTAGCACTGACGTGACTTGTGAGCTTTGTTGCACTAAATCAAAGTAAGATTTGAAGGAATAATTGTGAGGGTTTTGCTCAGGTAAACCTGTTATGTATGAAATTTGACAGAGAAGCTTTGAAAACCAAGGACACCAGCAGCAAAAGGACAGTTTAGAGGTCATCCATTTGGCTAGGCTCTTCATAATTTGCTCCTGTGACAAGGTGCCTTTTCCCCCTCGCACACACAACCTGCCTTGTCTTGTTAATCTGCAGTCTCTCATCGCGTTACACTTAACATGCGTGCTTGAAAATTATACACACTCACTCACACACACACACACATTTTCACAATCCTGTAAAGGCTTGAACACACAGCAGCATATCTGCCTGACAGGCTAAACCATGGCCTCTGTAGGCTAATGATACAATGAGGAAGACTTTGCTCTTTGGTTAGTGCCTCTGACATTTATTCCAATCTCAGATCTGTCATACTGCTACTGCTGCTGCTGCTGCTGTTGCTACTGTCCCACATGTACATTAACCTTTAACTGCTTGACATGGCTGGTGGTGACAGGATATCCTGTGAAAACGTTCCCCCTGACTGAACCTGACAACAGATTACTTTACCTGGCTGTTTAGGTACAAACAAAGTGAAGGTGCATTAAGGTGTATTCAATACAAAAAAAAAAGACCCAGATGTCTTAACCAGAGGGATTTATTGAAGTTCAGCTGAGGAGAATAGAGACAAGCAGTGTCACCAAATTCTGAAGGTTATCTTACTTGCAGGGTGTATTTAATCCCATACAAAACTTACTACGTGTCCAAATCATTGCAGCCTATACAAGAAGGTTGGTCCTCTCTATCAGAAAGACGTGAAATGCATTGGTACCTATTCATTTTTACAAAGCCCTTATTGGGAAATTGCCATCGTATGTTACGTCTCTCACTGTCAGATCACAGAAAGTTATCCACTTTTTAGAAACAAGATTTTAAACCTTCCCGAAACATAATGCAATTGTTTCAATTGATGAGACTGTTGACTGTGTTTTATAGTCTTGGCATCTTATGAGTTTAAAAATTTTACAATTTTGTAATTTTGTTGTTTGTTATTTAAATTGTATAGTAAAGTTTTTTTTTGGACTATTTGTCCATGAATAGTTTTAATTTTCATTCAGGTCTCTTGAAAATGAGATTTCTATCACAGTGGGATTCACCTGAATAAATAAAGGTCACATAAGTTATGACCACGGGGACTGGGCCAGCTAGACTCTAACGTCTTCATAGCTGCCCTTGAGACAGAAATTGAACTGGTGCATTTAGGGTCTAGTGTCTAATACTACTTTAAGTCCAAACGAAGGATAAATTCCCTCACAGCCATGAGAACGAAGTGTGTGGAGTAACCTACGGTTGAGACATTCATGCTGCATAAGTAAAGTTCAGATATTAAACTGGAGATGGAGGTGATTAATCAGTGACTAGTCCGGACCTGTTCACCTTCTTACGCCAAACAGTTGCAACCTTGAAAAGTAGGAGTGTTTCTCTCCCCTTTAAAAAAGAAAAATAAGTCACATCCAAATAAAAAAGAACATATTTATCTTACTACTAGTTACATAACGGGTGATCTTCATTTTCACTTTCAGTTTCATTGGCAAAGGAATAAAATCCCCTAAATGTGTCTGTTATCATCGCAGACAGCTAAGTTCTGGTTTCCATATTGTGATTTTGGGTACTTTCATGTCTCATACAAAGCAAAAAGAGAAGTGTAGAGGGCGGCACGGTGGTTTACTGGTCAGCATTGTCACGGCACAGCAAGAAAACCTGGTACTCCGACGTCCTCCCACAATCCAAAAACATGCAGATTAGGTTAATTCACAACTCTAAATTTCCCGTAGGTGAGAATGTGAGTGCGAATGATTGTGCGAATGAAGGATATTTTAAAGCGCTTCATGGTTTGGGACCTGCCTACATTGCCAGATTCTCTGTCGTTTTATAATCCATCACAAGCTCTCAGATCTTCTACTGCCAGGCTTTTAAATACACACAAGTTTACGCACAAGAAAATAGGCAGTGCAGCTTTTTTGAACTATGCTCCAAAACTATGGAAAACCCTGCAAGATTTTCTGCAAACATTTTAAAATGACTGCTGAAAACCTGTTTATTTAAACTGGTTTTTAATTAACTCTTTCATACTTTGGTATTCTTACTGGTTTCTGTTTTTATTCTAATTTTTTTATCATCTTCTGTCTTTTTATTGTCTATTTTCATTGTCCTTCAATCTGTCCTTATTGTATTATTTGATTTTTGTTTGTAAAGCACTTTGAGCCACATCTCTTGTATGAAAAGTGCACTATGAACAATAATAAGAATGACAATGATAATAATTATTATTATTGATTTACAAAATTGCACTGTAAAAACCTGGCAGGAGTAAAACCCATTTAACGTTTTTGAAGTCTTCACTATCTCTGTTTTTTATTTGCTCACACTTATTTCACAGATGACGTTTGCCAGCGACAAACTCTACAATGGATATCTGCGGCGGAAAATGCCAATGATTGCATCCAACGTGAAAGTGAGAGAAATAATCGTCCACCTGCCGTGTTTGACTGGTCATGACAGGGTAAGTTTCATTAGATATAACCTATACCTACCTATAGAACCTCTCAGGAATGTGGGAATAGCATAATGTATTGGTACTGGTTTTCCAAAGGTATCCAGATTTTTTAAGAAATAGTGGCAATACCTGAGTTTCGGTTCAGACACCAAAGAAATATTTTCTCTGCCACCATACGCCATACTGTATTGATGTACTTTAAAATAACCATTGTCTGCCTTTAGTTGATGCTTTTTTAAGTGGTCTGGTTTTGCACCATTATTGTCATTGTTGCAATTCTTAATCATCCCGTTATTACAATTTTATCACTGTCATAATGCAGATATGTCCCAAAAAAGGATACTCTGTAATTGCAGGAATAAGCAGTCCCAAGTAACCCAAACAATACTGCTGTACTACTACTGTACTGTTTTTGAGGCCAATATTGACATGAACAATTCAAAGTCAAAAGATGACCCATCACATAATCATTTTGTGTGTGTGATTCAGTTGAATTATCAGTTATCACTGGTGACAGTAACTGTAAAGTTTTGACAATAAACTTCACAGAAAATCATCAATACATCAAGATCAAAGTGATCACTACCCTGATAAATTATATTTTTATATTTCTTTATTTTATTTTTTTATTTTAGGAAAATATAGAGGCAAAAAGAGAGACTTATGGAAATCATGACAGCATGGTGCTACTTCTGGAGTGTCTGAGGAGGAGAGAAAACTGGCCGGAGCAGTTCATTGACGCACTTGAGGCGTGTGAGCAACCAACTATAGCAGATGAGGTCAGGGCTGAATACAACGCTCTGAAAGGAATTAAGAGTAAGTCAGCGAGTTAATTTACCTAATACTGCATATTAAAGTGTAAGTAGCTAATGTTGTTAAAAGTATGTGCTACCGGAAACTAATTTAGTCTTTCTCAGTTTCTCTATCTGTGAGATATTAAATGAAAAAGAGTCTAAATAGTACTCCACTGATGTTTTTTGGAATAGCACACAGTTTCAGGGTTAGCTGGTCCTTCAGGATTTCCCAGAGCTTTAGTCATATATATTCATAACAGATTTGAATGACTGCATTATTTGCTTTGCCCTAGATTCCAACCCCAGCTCCCCTTCAACAACTGTCGTCAGGGTGCACGTCGAGCCAGCTCCAGCTGCCAGTCATCCAGAGAACGGTGTGAACTCTCAGGTTGCTGTCGCTCCGCCAGCTGAAGCATCAGCTCCTCCACAGCCAGCTGCTCAGGCCTCACCCCCTCTGAACACCCCGGTGCATCCACAAGCCCCGAGCCCAGTAGCCCATGTACCCGAGGCTGTTCCTCCACCTGAGCCCCAACAGATTGAAGTGGCACCCCCTCCATCGACGCCTCCTCCATCACCGCCACAGAGGGAGGTAAATGCTCATCAGGAGCCAGAGGAAAACTCTGAGTCAGACATCCAGGATTCAGACAACTCTGTGGCGTCTCCTCTGCCGTCCCCTCCTGTTGAACAGCGTAAAACAGACACTCCTGTCCAAACAACAGCAACCACAGAGGTCAGGCCACCACAGAGTCCCTCTCCTACTCAGGCAAACTCGGATGTGAGCGATGGATCCTCTTTCCTCACACTGACCCCAGAGAGGCCTCCAGTACAGGACACCGCCCCTCCTTTTGAAAAAACACCTGCTGTTGTCCTGGAGCCTGAAGAGACATCTGAACCTTCTACTACACAGGTGAATATCAGATTATAATATTCTATCTACGTTATAATGAGCAATTTTAAGACTTAGTCATAAAAACAAAAGATCACACACTGTCCATCACCACTACTCACTTTATTAACACTATTTATTCATTTTACCTGATGAAAGCCTGAGGACTGAAAAGCCACAAGTTAATGACACAAAGTCCCTGGATAAAATTTCACTTTTCAAAATCAATAATGTAAAGCAAAGATCACAACAATCGCGAGGTAAACAGTAAAAATAGAGTTACACATACTTGATTTGTCAACATGGCGTCTTGCCAAAAAAAGTTGAGTCAGGTTCCTCTTTTTTTTTTTTGCCTCATGAGCCTGCTTTGTTTTGCCATCAGCACTCCTACTGTGATGAATGAGAAAGCTGTGTTTTTTCACACAAGGCTACAATTGGTCTGAACATGGCTTTATATTATGTCCACGCTACTACGTTTTCGAAAAAGATCTCTGCCCTGACTGTTACACCTGAAAACGCATACATACCCAACATTCATGAACACTGGGCGTGGGTGAGCCGGTCTAAACAGGAAGCAGATTGTCTTCTCTGCAGTTGATTAGTTGCAAAAAATACCACGAACCAGGAACAACAAAGTAAATAAAGGATTTAACTCCTCAACAGCTGCTAGCAAAGACAACAAGGTCAGTAACATGTGTAATTCATTATTCATGTCGTATTCACCACTGGTAGTTCAGGCTGATAAGCGAAATCAAGAGAGCCCGTGGGTGTCTACATCATCGTTTCCAAAGGTCTCAGTTTTCTCCCGTCCAGAGGACAACACAACCCCGGAGTTTTCAAACTAAAACGGGTCCAGCAGCGTTTCCAAAAGTCTCAGTTCTTGTCACTCAAAAATGCCGGAGTCGTGTGGACGGGAGGTGAAAACGTAGCAGAAGAGATGCGTTTTTAAAACTAAAACGTAGTAGTGTGGACGTAGCATTAGATTGCATTATACACAATTAAAGTTGTTTCTATTCATATACACAAGAGGCACAGAATATTTAAAAAATATATTTTCTACATAAGCTTCTCAATAAAAATGACACGTGACGTCTATTTCTCCTGCAGGTTATTGAAAGCAGCCCACAGAGAGATGCAGCAGCTACAAACTCCCCCCTGCCTGGTGCCTCTGTGTTTGATGACAACTCTATGTGTCTGAGCAAGCCTGGACAACTCGTCAGCATCCAACCACAAAATCATGACAGTCCTACTATCCCTGCACACAACCCACCGGCGGAGCCCTACTCTGGTAATAGTCAGCGCCTGGAAATGAGCGATGCTGCACCGGATGCTGTTACCTCTGCCCACGTTCCTGCATGCCAGGAGAACGGCGTTGGACTCGGCCACAACCAACCGGAGGAGAACCATTACGAATCTCCCTGTGAGAGTTTTGAGGTGCGGGAGAATGTGGTGCATGTGTCCGGGGAGCCGTCCATCCTCAACCTAGACGGCCAGATCTTGGCACCACGAGCTCAAATCATCAACGGCGGAGCAGCCAGAGAGATCACTCCTCCTGCACCATCCTCCAACACCGCTGCTGATACTGTATCGAGCTTAAACACCCCCTCCGGTGAGAGCTACCCCCCCCCTGAGCCTGCACCAGCACCAAAGCTGAAAACACTGCCGGATTCAGAGGAGAAGACGTTCTCTTACAGCCTCCCAACCAATACAAAGTATATTATGACTGCTGCAGGCGTGGGCGCCTGTGCACTGTTGATGGCGTGGAAGTTAAAGAAATAAGGGGATTTAAAGGAAAGAGAAGATTAGGCTTTAAGGCTTTTAAAAGAGGGTCTTACGGGTAAGGTGCCTTATTGTAGTCATTGGACTTGGATGGCATGAGGCAGCTGTTTAATAATTATCCATCATAATAATAGCTGCAAGACCTTTGATCATGACATTAATTTCAAGCCGTGTTGTTAAGTTGGACTGTGTTCTATCATGTTAACGTTGAATGGAGTTGACACTAGTGATCAAAAACCAAATGTACCCTTCCTATTCTAGTTAGGGAACGTCATGGAGCTGGGCTGAGATCTCAGGTTATTTATGCTGTACATATTTGGTTTGTAAAGGTAAACTGAGGTTGTGTATTAATGATAGAAATGTTTGTATGTTCACTTGTCTGGTAAGCACTTTGAAGATAAGGCTGTTGGCTTTCATCCAGTGATGATTAGAGTATCAAGGACCTGAATTTTACTGAATGTGGACTGTGGAAGAAAGGGTATCAGCATCACACACATTTTCTTCTCCTGTTGATAGTGGGAAATGATGGATTGTGCTTTGTCTGTATATATTTTTACATATAGGTATCTAATTATGTGTTTTAAGAATGGATGGACATGTGAAAAACATTTCAGAGCACCTACCATGTGTCAGATATTCAGCACTCAAAGAATCAATCAACCAAACACGCCATAATTTTATTACATATTTTGCAAAATGTATGTGGTTCATAGTCTATACCAGTGGTTTTTAAACTCTTTTAAAACCATAGCACTCCGTGATTTTTCTTTCTTGGCACCGTCTCCCAGGGAAGTAGTGACTGTGCTCCATTAGTTGTATATGTAACTGGATTTTTAAATGTTTATTTTGATGGTTATTACTTATTTCTTTAGTTTTGATGTTTGAAAATGTAATATAAAAATTAGTACATGTAAACATTGCCTAGCTTTTTTTTTTATAATAATGAAACATGATCAAAAGTGTACTATAAAAAATGTAAATGAGCATATCTTGCTGTATGCATGGCAGGTGCTTTGGCAACCACTGGTCTAGACAACATACTAGGCTGTTATGTGGTGTAAATGTTTGAGATGACATTTTATTTTACCATAGGTTTTCCTCTTTAAATAGAAACAAGTTGAGTGTGTCATGTTTGTGAGGTGAGAGTTAATTGTAAATAGTAGTTAATACAAGAAATGTCAGGAAAAAAAAATAATTGAGAAGGTTTTGCACATTTTAAAAGGATATTTTGGCTGCAGAGATATAGATGAAATATATTGTCCGTCTGATACAGATATTGTAACTAATCTGAGCGTAAGTGTTATCTAAATTTGATGCACTGTCTCTAGCTATGCACTTCAGCAATCGCATCAATAAAGCTGAAATTGTAATGTGTGTGTGTGTGTGTGTATATATATATATATATATATATATATATATATACAGTATATTGAAGTGCATGTTGAATGCCAGCTCTTTAAAATTGCCAGCTCTATAAAATTGATAAAATTGTGCTTTTCCCAGCTTTCTTGGATTGTCTTGTTATGACGAAAGCACAGGAGCAATTAATAAAACGAATGAAGGCTAAACTCCATTTAGCTGCTTCAATTTCATGGTCCTGGTATTGATCATGCTGACTCACTGTCCACTCTCACTGGACTCTTGACCCAGTTATTTTACTTAGATCTATTTAGATAACTCCTGACAATTAATAATTACATATGTACATATTTTAAGGTAATTTACAAATTCAGTAATGAATAATTTAAAGGATGGGAGAGATGTAGAAAACTTTGAACATTGTATTTTCTAGTTCATGTTTTTTTCCAAATAATTCCAAATTCCAAATAATTTTTTCACTACAAATTTTGTTATTTGTGTGCGAGTTTTTTGTATCATAAAACTAATCTTTTATTGTGTCTTGTCAAATCTTGATATATAAAGACTTGGAGGGATATACAGTATATTGTGTAAAATATG
This sequence comes from Seriola dumerili, assembly GCF_002260705.1. Taxonomy (NCBI): domain Eukaryota; kingdom Metazoa; phylum Chordata; class Actinopteri; order Carangiformes; family Carangidae; genus Seriola; species Seriola dumerili. The sequence continues at coordinate 1,135,232 of NW_019174404.1, forward strand.
TAATTGCAACAAAATATGTAATTTGCCAGAGGCAAGAGCTTTTAAATATAATTGTAGATCATGTTTTTTTATCCCCCCCAAAAAAAATCAAAAAAATGTGACATCATCCTCTTTTTATAAACCGTTCTGACTGGTTCGCCTTCTGATTGGTTCTGGCTCTTCTCCATCACCGGCTGACCCCGCCTCCTCATTCTTGACAGCGAAGATAAATAAGATGTACCTCAGCCGTGTGTGACGATACAGCCACTTAGCTGGCTAATTAGCTAGCTTTTATACTCTCGGACCTTATTGTCCACGTAAACCATTGGTTTTTAATGGTTTAATTTATCATAAACTATAGAATATATGTAGTTAGTTAGTCATTTCAATGGCTTTCAATGGCCACCAGCACGATGATGATATTATCGACGAAGACGAAACGCCCACGAAGCAGCCGCGGTCCAACAAGGAGATGCCCGGTTATTTCAGAAATGAGCCCAGCAATGAGGCAGCTGCGCCCGCCGGAAGAGCCGCATCCGACCGGCGGACCTCCAACTCGACGACGAGGCATCGGATCGACTCGGTGAAGAAAACAAGGCCGCGTAGGTGTTAACACTGCTAACAGTGGGCTTAGTGTATTTACTGGGGAAGGTACCGTTGCATGTATACAAAAAATCGAAGGCGTTCCCCACGAAAGGCTGTCGGTGAAATTATAGATTTGAAAAGAACATCATTTTTTTTTTTTTTTAAATAATCCTGAAATTAAATTTAAAAAGCTCATATAATATGCAGGGGTAGTGCTTAAACGAACAAAACCATTTTAGCAGTGGTATTACAATGTAATATCAGTGAGCTGTAATGGCAGTAAATAGCCAGGGTCTATTTTGCAACAAGATGGCGTTCGCGGTACACACTGTACTGAAGCTCCTGTGGATGAAGCTGCTCTCCTTTATGTGGGCCAGCACTGAGACATCATCTCTCTCTGTCCCCACTGTCATTAAGCCTTTAGCTATTAAAGATATGTTTTTAATAACATGCAATATAATTTTTTTTTTTTTTGACAAAATGTTGGTTAGTGAATAATTTTTTTGTTGTTGCATATATTATCTCACATAATGCAGCATTTCCCTGGTTTGGCATGGACATTGGAGGCACTCTGGTGAAGCTGGTGTATTTCGAGCCCAAAGACATCACAGCAGAGGAGGAGCAGGAAGAGGTGGAGAACCTGAAGAGCATCCGGCGCTACCTAACCTCCAACACCGCCTATGGTAAAACAGGCATCAGGGATGTGCACCTGGAGCTGCAGGACCTTACACTGTGCGGCAGGACGGGCAACCTGCACTTCATCCGCTTCCCCACGCACGACCTGCCGGCCTTCCTGCAGATGGGCCGCAACAAGCACTTCTCTAGCCTCCACACCACCCTGTGCGCCACCGGAGGGGGGGCATACAAGTTTGAGTCTGATTTCCGCACGGTGGGTCTGCAGTGTTTTATGCTTTCTGTTTGCTTTTACCAGCTGGACAGTGAGGATGGAGGGGAAGAAAAAGAGAGGGAGAATTGTGAGGTTACAACATATTTACAGCATGGGATGGAAATTGTGACACAGAACAAAAAGAGCACCAGAGTCTAACGTTTCTCCTGTATTGTGCAAGAAATAAAAGAAAATTCAGCTTTTGACACATTGTTAACCTCATGTGTCCTGCTGCAGCTCAGTGCACAGTTTATAACTCATCCATTAATTTACATTGACAAATTTAACAAACATGACGATAAAATACTTCTTCTCGATTGTCGCATATAAAGGCTGATATATGTTATGTTGTGGTCACACTGAGGGACGTACAATTGCTCAATTTCCCACAACTTTAGGGAAGAAAAAAGCAGAGTTAGCTGTTGTGAATTTTAATCACCAGAAAATGCAGATGTGATAGTTTTTTTTTTCTTTTTCGTGAGACTCACTCCTTTGGATTTGTAATGAAGGCTCTTTTTTTTTTTTTTTTTTTTTTTTTTTTAACCCCCTGCTGTCCCCCCTCCCCCAGTTTCCTGCCTCTGTGTGTTCTTCTGACCACATCCCCTTGGTGATGTTATACATGTTCTCTTTTTTCTGTCAACATTTGTTTTGTTTTTTAAAAGATGGCGGACCTGCAGCTTCACAAGCTGGATGAGCTGGACTGTTTAATTCGGGGAGTGTTGTACATCGACTCGGTGGTGTCCAGCGGCCCCTCCGAGTGCTACTACTTCGAAAACCCTACAGACCCAGATCGCTGCATCCAGAGGCCCTACACACTGGAGAACCCATATCCTCTGCTGCTGGTCAACATAGGGTCCGGGGTCAGCATCCTGGCCGTCTACTCTGAGAACAACTACAAACGAGTTACTGGGACCAGGTAATTATCAGTGATGGAGATTTACTGTGCAAGTATTGCTCCTGATGCCTTTGTAGTGGCTTAACATTTAAATACTTGATTATAAAAAGAGATTATCACCTGAGCCTGCAGTCCCCTCAGCATGACAGAGCTTTTTAGCATCTTTCAGTTCATTATTGTAGCTTTTGGCCCACAACTTTACTGATTTGGTTCACTAACATAGTATTCATCAGATTATTATCAAGTCAGATTATATTCTACAGTCTTCAAATAAGTAAAAGAATGAGGGGGGAAAAAACAACAAATCTTTATTTATCAAGTACAGCCTGACACATTTAGGATGTATTTGTTCGCTCTGCAGCTCACTGGCCTCAGATTTAAATCCATGGCAGTGCTCTGGAGTCAGAGGCAAGATATATAAAGACCAATCTATCCACACGTCTGCACAGCGTTGACACCGTAGGTACGCCGTAACCACATAAACTACGCCACAGACTATGTTGTGGCCTGACGTGCAACCTCCCTAGAAATGTAACTACACGTTGCGGCAACGCAGACCACAACCACTGTGATTGGTCCGCTCGTCCATGTTTCTCAGTGGCTGGACAAGCAAAGAAAACTCGCTCACTCCCTCTGCCTCAGTCAGTTCAAGGCTTGTACACGCTCGCACATCTCCTCCGGCGTCTTTTATCTTTTCTTGCGTTGCAGTACGTTCATTAAAAGTTGTTGTTCGACATTTGTTAGCTCCAACTCCAGCGTGATCCGCTCAGTTTCAACCACCATTGTTTTGAAGTACACACACACACACACACACACACACACACACACACACACACACACAGTGGCATGAAATCACCACCGCCCACTAGCTTTTTGGTGGCGTAATTGCAGAGCAACGCAGACACAATGATAAATGTTCACAATGCCACCCTCTGCATACCTTTTTATACAGAACAGTGAGGCAGAATAAAGGCGCAACACCCCCCCTGTGTAAAGGGGGCTAGTGATTCAGGGATTTGCAGGAGGGTGCAGACTTGTCAAGTGGGTGGTCTGTTTGGTGACGTCTGCCCTCCGTGTCTCCCTTGTGCCTTGGTGTGAAAAGTAGCAGCATTTTTTTTTTTTTTTTTTTTTAGCTGTCGGTTACCAAACCACTTCCTTTACCGCCTCTTTGCTTGTGAGCCAAAGCGAAATGGACCTTTGTTAGTTTGAGTTTGTGTTCAGTCTAAATTTTGAATGAAGTTACTTAAACTGACAGTTTAGCTGTTGGTATTTTTGGTAAGTTTCTTTTTTCCCTCCTCCTTCTCCCTCCACTGGTTTGTTTTCACGTGTGGTTTCTCTGTCTGGTGGGTTTGAAAGGGAACCATGAGCGCTGCGCTTTTCCTCGACATAATGGCCCTCTGTCCTTTGTGCTGCAGAGAGAAACTAGATTAGTGCATTTGAACCGAATGTGCATGGTATTTTTTTTTTTTTTTTTTTGGAGTGGTTTATTTGACTTTGTTCTACATTTCTCTTTGTCTTTAATTTTAAACCCCAGATGAGAAGTTGTAATCATCTCTATTTTAATCTGTGTGCGTTCACAGCCTCGGTGGTGGGACCTTCCTGGGCCTGTGTTGCCTGCTGACTGGCTGCTCCACTTTCGAGGAAGCCCTAGAAATGGCTTCTCAGGGGGAGAGCACCCGTGTGGACAAGCTGGTTCGGGACATTTATGGAGGAGACTATGAGAGGTTTGGGCTGCCAGGCTGGGCTGTAGCCTCAAGGTGCGGTTTACAGCAGCTTTTTCTTTTGTTTTTGTTTTTCATACTGTAGGTCACCTGCCTGTCTGTGGTGGATTCCAGCATAAACAGAATCACAGCCTTAATGAAGCTGGGATCCAGGACAGTGCTAAATTTACTCTCCCAGGGTGACAACAAGAAGCCTTGGTGCATTTTGAGCGTGACCCTTTTCATCCACAGTTCTGATGCGTAACACAACGGCTGACATTCACCAGCCTTTCTCAAGTACATCTCATGTTTTGATTTGATAGTTTTGGCAACATGATGTCCAAAGAGAAGAGGGAGTCGGTGTCCAAAGAGGACCTGGCCAGAGCAACCCTGGTCACCATCACCAATAACATCGGCTCCATCACCAGGATGTGTGCGCTCAATGAGGTTAGTAATGGGGCGGGGGTTGTTTGAAACACAGGTTATACTTGATGCTCTTATCATTTTCATTATGTCACACGCCTCTGTCACCTATTTTTTTAAATAAAATAAGCAAAATAATAACAAACAAAAATCACAAATACTTGAAAATTCACAGTTTTTTGTGATCAAATAACGACTTAAAAAGTGGACTACAGCTGATAATGGTGTGACAGCATCAAAACATCATCACAGTCTTGAACTGATTCCCGTTCAACTGAACTGTTTGACTGGTTCCAGCAACGAAATACTTTTGGTTATAGAGACAGCATGATATTCTTGTGTGCTTAGTGTTTGTATCAACGTCAGAATAATCAAAAGGATATAAAAGGATTTGAAAGTTACTTTGGATCAATCGTTTGCCCTCCTCTGTCCCTGCTGTCTGTTTCCTCTTTGCGTTCAGCCTCTTTACGGTGCTGCCTTGTGGCGTCTTGATCAAGCAGCATTGTACAGGGCTATGAAGGCGTAGAGGAGGTAAACTGCACCATCGAAGAGTCTCGCAGCCCAAAGCAGGAAGTCGACTCAAAAACCAATTAAAGACACAAGAAAAAAAATCCAGCAGTAAGCCAGTTATAACGACTGAGATGTGTGTTTTTTTTTTAATTTAGCAAAGTAGTAGGTTTCAAATACACATCTTTAAACTGTTGGTTTATTCATAGGGCTTATAAGTGTTGATCAAAATGAAGTTAAAGATGCAGTTAGATCATTAAAATGAATACAAAGTAGAAATACAACAGTCAATAATATAGTCAGTATCATTAATTAGTTGAGTTATCTGTTTTATAGAGACCATTAATCAATATTTCACTCAGATGTTGATATGTAGTGTCAGGAAAAACAGGTTTGAGATTATATCTGGACAATAATACTGACACGTGTTCTTTATTGCTGTATTTAGGTAAAACGGTGGTGTGTTTAAGTTCACAGTGCTTCATTATCATGTTTTTACCACAGATAATAAACTTACCTGTTATTCCTATTATTTTATGTCTGTTCTCTTTCTTTACTAAGAACATTGAGAGGGTGGTGTTTGTGGGGAACTTCCTAAGAGTGAACACCCTCTCTATGAAGCTGTTGGCCTACGCCATGGACTACTGGTCCAAAGGTCAGCTCAAAGCACTCTTCCTCCGGCATGAGGTAAGTAACTCGGACACACGTTCCCCTCAGAGACCAGAAATGTAATTTCTTACTTTGATTGACTCTGATTTCTGACTTTCTGTTTTTGTGTGTTGTTGTTTTTTTTTTTTTTTTTAGGGTTACTTCGGAGCAGTCGGAGCCCTGTTAGAGCTTCTGCATCCGTCCTAATGTGTCTGAACTACATCCAAAGAAGTACTTGTCAAACTGCTGCAGAGACCATTAGCACTTTAGACTGTTCAGAGTCAGTTCCACGGTGGGATGTCACGTCAGCCACCAGCCAGTTACCGGTAAACTTTGGTTGTGGCAGACAGACTGTCAACATTTGGAGGTCCTGTTGTGTTCTCAGAAATCAAGCTGGTTTGTAAACTGGTGAAAGTGACTTCTAAACTTTGACACACATCTGCTGTCGTGGTCAGCGGGTGGAAATCATTTTCCTTGCTCCGGCTGAGATTGTATGCAACAAAGTTTGACAAAGTAACGAGCCGGGTTTGGTCTGAAACATCTCAAGGAAATTCACCGCGGTTGCCTGAAATAATATTGTCATCACATGGACTGCAATTACCCCTCCGAGGGTATCAGGTCCTAGGCCAAATATTCGCAAGTACTTTCTAGGGTTTATTTGACCCTACTTAGGTACCAGATGGATGGGACTTTGACTACTGTAATGGGGTTATATTGGATAAGTATGTATAAGACCTCACAGTAGAAAAGCATGGACTTCAGGGGGTGAGAAAATACAAACAAATAATAGACTTAGTAATAAATATTTTCATTATTAATCTTATAATAAATTGTTGATATATTGTTTGGCCGATAAAATGGTCAAAAATAGCCAAAGAAAAATTCCCAACAAGATTCCAGAGCCAAAGATGACGTCTTTGTAAAATGTTGTTTAGTCTTAACAACAGATTTAAACCCAAAAATATTAAGTTTAGTGTCAGTTAAGACAAATATACACAGGAAATGTTCATATTTTAGAAGCCGTAACCAGGACATTTTGGCATTTTTCCTTCAAAAACAAACAATCGTCTGTTGCTGATTCATTTTCTGTCAACTTTTTGTTTCATCATATCGACATGAATGAAATCTTGAGAATTGGCATTGTACCGTTCTAAAATTCAAATTACTGTTATATATTTTATTATACTGTAATGTGATCATTGTCCCAATATTGCTCCCATCCACCTGGTACTCTCAGTAACCTAAAACACTGCAAATCATTTACGAACACTTTGAAATGAGGGTGTGAATTATACTTTATTATATAAGAAAGAGCAAGTTTTCCTCGCTGGATTTTGATTCATATTTAAACTCACGTGTCAGTTTCTCTTAACTGACTCTATGATAAAATATGCACAAGAGATCATTTCATCAGGCTTATTCTTTAATAAGAGACATTAACTGTTACTGTTATAGACTTTATTACCATTTTCAGACGGTTTCTGCCTCTGCGAACGTTTATGAACTCAGTTGTTTGTTTTTTTTGCAACAGTGCTGGAATCAGGAAAGTGTGGACAATCAATGTGTGAGACTGTACTGATAACCCAAACACTGAGACCCCAAACATCTGCCCTGCTGATGTGCCCTTGAGCCGCTGCATCACCATACTCGTAGAGAGAAATCAGAGCAAGTGCAAAGGTAGATATTGATAAATAAAATATGCACAGGGCATTACATCCTTAAATTTTCCCCAGATTCAACAACCAAACCAGTTCTGTCTGAGTTTAGCATGTTCTTAAATATTGGTGTTATGAATTTAATGTGCGTTCCAAGGCTTTACATATAGCAGTGTTTAATTTAACATTGTGTCATTTCATTTAACGCTTATCCGTCCCATTTTAATGTCGCCTGTCTGTTCAGTCATCGGTCCATTAACGGATTACAGGGACCATAATAAAACTACCTAAGGAAGACTCACTCAACTCACTAAAGAGCTGTCAGGTATTAGAGATAACGTCTCTACAAGTTGTATATACAGGAAGCTGATTTTAAATTAAGTGCCTGTCATGTTTTTGTATAGGATACAATAATGTGTTCAGCGATGTGATTTAAAACTACACAAACTTATTTGTAATTCTCGAGGTTTCCCTTTTCTGTTTGCTTGTACAATGCGGAAGAAAACTTTGTATTATTTTGTCACAGAGTGATTTCAAGTTTGTTATTGAAGGTTCCCTATTAAATATGAACTTTTCATATCTGTGTGACTCCTCGTGGTGTTTAAACATGCAGGGGTGGAGGAAGCTTTCAGATCCATTACTTAAGTAAAATCACTATTACCACACTATAAAAATACTTACATTTTATTTAACTAACCCTCAACAAGAAAAGTGAATAATGTCGACCTATTCCTTCAAGTTAATTTTCACTGAAAAGACAAAATGTAGATTTTTAGGCTGCAAATTTAGTATTTATATGTCAGATATAGATAGATTCTGCTTATTATATTACTCATTATATTGATAAATGTGAGTGTAAAGTCAAGTCAGTTTTTCGCAGCTGACCTCAGCTGCAGGTCAAGGTAAGTATTTTAATTAATTCTACATTTTTAACATGCTTTATGGTCAGATATTACAGATACAGAGAAAGTTGTGATAGCACAAACATAACAGGATATCTGGTCAACAACTGGGTCTTTTAAATTGCTGACCCTCTGGTGTTAGAGGGTGTAACAGCCTAAAATGAGTGACCCTATTTATTATTTTCAAGATTTTGTCAAGATCAAGTTAATGCCTTATTGTAAAGCGTGAAACATATCACCATTTATTAATGAGTATCTATAAGGCTCCTTATACCAGTTGTAAATACAAGTAACTATTACTTTTATTGGTGATCTTGCCAAATAGTGAGCCTGCATCAATGTGTGAAAACTGGATTATAACTTGTTTATAATTGTTTATTTATGATTTATAAAGTGTTAACACCAAATTAATAACCTAATTATAAACCATTTATAAATCTTTGCTAAGGGTAGTCTTATTGGAAAGTGATGCCCAATTATCAAAACAGCTGCTGCTTAAATTTTCCTAATTGATTAATCGATTAATCGACTTTCCAGCTCTAATTTAAATACTAAGGAGGCACCATGTTTGGTAAAAGCAGTCAAATTAAAGAGTGTGATTAAGTATGATCCCAGTATTTGCAGCCACAGACTCTAATGGGTCTCAGTAACACTGGTTGTAAATCTTCTGCTGGACACGTTGAGCGCCTCCACACGCACGTAGGCTGCGTGTGAAATACGTGAAATTCACGTTTTTTCGGCCTTATGCAAGAGAGAGAGACAGCCTGTTACAGAACCATGCATGAAAGAGTTAGTGTCTTTCCAGGGAATAAATCCAGCCCACTCCCGCCTCCACCACCGCCACCTCCTCCTCCTCCTCCTCCTCCTCAGTCAGGGCTGTACAGCTGGCAATTTACAGACAATAACGCAGAGAGGAGTAATTGGCCGCTGGAGGTGAACCTCTGCCCCGCAAATTGGACCCGTGTTTGATCGAGGAGATGCATTAGCACAAGTCCCGGGATATTTTTATTCATCTTCCTGTTTCGGGGAGGGGTTCAGTCTCTGAACGTGTGGATCAGCTCCCCTCTCTCCACTGGAACCGTTATAACCTCCTCACACTGGCAATATAAGGTAAAGCTGATTATTTGTTATTAATTTGACCAGAATAAAGAGTTGAGTCAGTTTCAAGAGTTTTACACAAGGTGGTTAAATCTCATTAGTTTCTTAGAAGCTACATTTAACACTCAAATCCTACTCCGGCTGTTTAAAATACACATCTATTGTATCTCAGTACAACTGTATGAGGCTGAATTGTGCTATAAAGTGGCTTCACACTAAATACAGCTCCATTTAATAAACTCATGATATTCAGACTCCCTGAATCTGAGTCTCCCTGGCCAGTTTTTAGGATGCACAGGATTAAAAAATGTGAGGAATGTTGAAACAGGAAAGCCAAATAAGAGTCTGGTGTGCTGATCTGGTCTGGATCAGAAGAACCACCTAGTGAGATCTGTTTAACTGCTGCTACTTTCTAATCAGGCACCCTTCATAAAGGATCAATAAAGTGTAAACTGTATTTATGAATGAATAATGTGCTATTTATTACTGTTTAATCGATCAGGAAGCCATTAATAAGAGGAATGTTTGGGTTGTCAGCTTGTGAAAATCCCTTTGATGGTGTTTAGGACTGCAAATAACAATTATTCTGATTATTGATGAATCTACCAATAATTTCAATTGATCATTTGTCTATAAAATGTTCAAAAAAGTTATAAAAAAAACACATTCTATTATCAAAATAATTACTGTAATTACTATAATTTTTAACTATAACTATAATTTCTGTCAATTGTCTAATTGATTAATCATTAATCGACTAATCATTTAAGCTTATCCTTTCTTCTTTGTGTTAATGCAGTAAATCTTCATGGAGTTATCAGTTTATAATAAACCATCAAACCTGCAATTATAAATGTTCATGAATGGATTTTGGTCCAGATGCTGTGCAGCTGTTTTCCAGGAGGTAAGTGGCCACAAGGTCCATCGGTGTGAGTGTTCCTGATGGGTTAAAGAGATAAAGAGGATGATGGAGGAGGATAAACATCAGCCAAAGAGACAACATGGCCGCCCAAAGGTTGTTCTTATTAATAGATTATGATTTAATAAATACTTTCTCAAAATGAATCCAACCACTGTGTGTTGTCGAGCAACGTCAGTTTCCTCTTTTCCTGATCTCACTGAAGTTATAACCTCTGACTGTTTCACAAAGTTCCTGTGAGGTCAACAATGTGCTGCAACAAGGAGGGAAAATCTCTTCCCTGTAGCCCAGGGAGCTTTTCACTACCAGTTTATTTCAGACCTCTGGTAGTGATTAGTAAAAAGACTGAGTGTGTGTTCGTGTGTTTGTCTCAGGATCAGACTTTGTGATGACCAAAGTGTTTAATCTGTTTTGTATTTTAAAGCAAAAGAGCTGCGTTGATCCAGAGCTGGTTCATTTGAGCCTTTGGTATGGGGAGTCCCTGCTATAGAGTGAGGGGTGAGAGAGGAAGAGAAACAGTTCAATGTGTGTGTGTGTGAGAGAGAGTTGGTTTGACTATAAGTGCTGACCTTTTATTAAAATCAGATACAGGTGAGTCTGTGTCACCTGATGTGATGGAGGAGCTTCAAAATCCAAAATAAATACTGAAATACTCTGTTATATTTCATGTCTTTCCAACAGGATTATTCCAGTTACCGTGTAGTTTTTGCCTTTATACTGCATCTGGAAACATGGAGTCTTTGCTGCAGTAAAATGCAACAGTGCATCACACACAAGAGGTCAGATGATCAGACAGGTTGTAAACAGTTTAGCCAGGTGATCTAAGCCACTTTATTTTGTTATAAAGGTTGGTAATAATCAAACTTTGCACAGGAAAACTGTGTGTATGCAAAAGCAGGGTGATTACAGTGGGTGAAAGTTGCAGCAGGAAGTCCATCTGTAAACTGTGATTTATGATTACACATTTTCTCCTCTCTCCTTCTTTAAAATGTCTGTGTTTATGTCCTTTGTCTATTTATGAATCGCTCTCACTGCCTGTATCATAACAAACTTCTTCCTCTGTAACTGCTGAAAAAGAAACAGCCAAGTATATTTCCCAAATTGTTGGTGTATTCCTTTAAGATGAATTTGAGTCAAGAGTTTTCATGCACTTTGTTTATTTCTCACTCTGTTTGTCCTTGAGCTCTACCATCAATATGGGAGAATATGATCTTTAAGGTTTAAGAAGTAAAACAGTAGCTTCAGTTCAGACTTGCTCTGCCTTTAAACACCCCCCCACCCCCCCCCCTACCCCCCCGGCCCCGACTACAGCTTAGTGTGACGGTGTGGGGCCATCCACACACCGTGAAACTGGACTCAGACGACGCAGTCAGTCTCAGACATGTTTTGGAAAGGGTACCTTTAAGTTTGTGGTTCCTGTACAAACACATCACACTACTGTATTTGTGTCTCTGCTAAAAGCTAAGAAGGAGTGTAGCTGTCAGGTTATCAATAGCAGGCCTATGTTAGCATTCAGCAGCTTTACAGGAAGGTTTAAGAGAGTAGAGTTAACATCTTTTAGGAAAAAGGTGGTTTGTTGTGTCAAAAAAAAAAAATATGAATGAAAATTAACCCAGAGGAAAAAAGTGCTGTCTGCTCAATAAAACACTGGACTGTAAGCTACAAGACGGGACAAACACATAAATATAAACATTGCGATTGGCCTGACTGCCTGGTCATTGAGGCCTTCACGTTTTTAAATGTTCCCTGTTATTCTTCCCCAGCGTCAGACTCAAGTAAACACTGACCAGATGGTTTGAATCAAACTGCTGGAGCAGCTCTACACTCTTACATCAATCCTATTTCCATATGCTGAGAAATTTTTCAGCACCTCTGTGTAGGCCCCCTTTGTTTTAGCTACAGCTATTTCTAAAATGCATTGAGGTGGAAATATGGGAATCCTTTGTGTATTGTGTATAATAGTAAAATAGTTTGTCGCTCATCTCCTTAACTGATTATACACATTTCACAAAATCTGTGTACTTTCATTTATAGAAAGCCCGAAACAGTCTTGATGTGTTCTTAGACTTGACATTGTCTTTTCCCTTTTCTTCACTTGCAGCTGAAGTAATGGAGAAGTCGAGACGTGGAGTACAGTTAGCATTCAGCCTCCTGTTTGGGTTGTGGTTACCTTGCTGTTTAACCCAAACCACACCATCAAATGCAGCCTCGGCAACACCCACACCATCCCCGTCCCCCCAGTCCCTGGCAGAGAGGCTAAAGGTCAGACTGACCGGATACCCTCGAAAACACAACGAGGGTCGGGTAGAGCTTTTTTACAAGGGGGAGTGGGGAACCATCTGTGACGACGACTTCTCAATAGCTAACGCCAACGTGCTGTGCCGCCAGCTGGGCTTTGTGTCAGCCACAGGATGGACACACAGCGCCAAATATGGCAAAGGTCAAGGTAAGGGTCTACAGCCACTCCCTGAGGTTCAGTTTCTGGTTTAATACACTGTGTACTCTGCCATATGATGCATACACTATACCATAAGGCAGAGAATATTCACACACATCAGGGGTATTCAGATACTGTGAGATAAGTTACTAATTACTTAAATTGCGATAGGTAGATACTCTAGTTTATGTCCAAAACTAAACAATGATTACCATAAGTTACCATGCTAACATGCTAAAAAAAAAGATGGTGAATATTTTAGTTGCTGAACATCAACATGTTGTTAAGTTGACTATAGCATTTAGCACCTTCTCACAGAGCTGCTAGCATGACTGTAAACTTGCTGAAAAAGAAGCCAACAAGGAAGTGCCAAAAACTGCAGTTCTTCAAATGGCCACAAGAGAGTGACTTCAAATCCCCATAGACTTCCATGTTTAAATCTCCAACTTTACAGCAGAAATAAGCGTGTTTACAGCCTGGTACAAAAAAATGGTTTTAGTTTCCTCCTTCATGACAAGTGAAGGGAGGTTAATTTTTTATGTAACTCACCCGTTTATATTTTATAAAGGCTTATAGTTATGGATTATTGAGGGCGTGGCCACTTTAACTGACAGGTGGGTGTCGTCACAGCCCGCGAGCGGTCTGCTCGGCGTCACTGCGAGTAATTGGTCACTGAATGTAACGTCTAGGCCGTATTTGTGCCTCCAAAGGATTTTTCATAGAAATATTGGAGAAATAATTTGCCTTGCTGTGCGGTTAATTGACAAACAGAACGCGAGGAAGTCTGTGCTCCTGCTTTTTTGAGGTGAGGTGGTAAAATTTAACCATTACTGACTTGTTAGCTTAGCTCGTTAGCTAGCGCCCGCAAATGAATTAGCCTTGGGTTAGCCTTCAAGCACGACGCCCAGATGTCCAACACTGCTAACGACGCTAACTAAAGTGTATGCCTGACACAGTTATTAAACCAACATGTACCCGGCTCCACCTTTTTTTGCCCATTTTTGAATTAGCCGGGAATTATGCTGGGTTAGGCACTGACAAGATGGCGACGCCGAGTAGCCCACTTTGAGCTTCAAAACCGCTCTTGTAGCCTTTGGGTGACGTCACGGAGGCTACGTCAATTTATATCAGGACTATTCTTTACAGATCTTTACAAGAATATGAATGAAGTTCGACAGATTTAAACGCCATTTAATCATTTTTAAATTAAAGAAGATGCTCTGAATGTCTTGCAATGTAGAAACCGTCATGTTAATTAAGAAAAATTTAAAAGCTCTTATTAATTATGAACCTCTTAGTCTATTATACAACCTTTTTACAAGAGTATTCATCTCTGGCTGTGCTTCCTTTGGTTCCCAGAGCACCAGTATAACAAGTAACCAAGTGTCCTCTCCAGGCCTGGACTGATTACTGTCCTGGGAGTCGCACTGACAGTTTGCTGCCTCCACAGGGAAAATCTGGCTGGACAATGTGCTGTGCAATGGAGGAGAGAAAAGCATTGAGTTCTGCAAGTCTCGCGGCTGGGGCAACAGTGACTGCACTCACGATGAAGATGCTGGAGTTGTGTGCAAAGACGAGAGGATTCCTGGCTTTGTCGACTCAAATGTTATTGATGTAAGTTACCACAAGAGATTTGAAGTGATTTTGTTGTTGTAAAAGTGATGCTCAGAGTTCATTAAGATGCAGTTAAAAGCTCATAAACTTTTGTGTTAACTGCCCTACTGCTCCACAGCCTATAGACTCTATAAGGTTGAACCCACATGGAAGACATTTAATGCTTCAGTGTAACTCCACCTGTAGCTGCTACACACATGGTGCTGATCAGCTATGCTCTGTACCATCTGTCTGAACTTGTTAAAAGCTGTTGCTTCTCCAGTGTCCATTGTCCTGAGGTGATGTAGGGAGTGGAGAGTTTTCTGACAGTCCTCCCATAACAGAGAGCAGCATGAGATCCTTACACTGATTCTGGACAGAAGGAGGTTATGACCTGAGGGTCACAGATTCATTGATCACTGGGATGATCTGATTGGTTTCTTGGAGGTATTTGACTACCAACACTTCAAGGAGAATTATTCAGACAGTGTTCGTATGCGTGTACTCTCAGGTGGGAATGATGGCTGACTTGAGTGTGAGTGTGTGAGCAGAGTGTTTCTATAAATGATCAGGCATGCTCAGTAAACCCTCCCTGGATAAATAAATATTTAAACCTGAGGGAAATCTTCACTCTCACTCTAAGAAAGCACAGTTGGGTGAGGTGCTGGCTGAGCTGTTTCCAGCTGGTCATTATTTTCCGTTTGTGCTCTTTGATGTTCATTTGTATAACTGACTGGTCCCAGGTGAACAAGGTTAGACTGGGGACTCATCTCCACAGTGCACTGGAAACAGCCTGAATGAATGAATGAATGAATGATTTGATGAGGTGTCCCTGTTACATAGAAGGGTCTTATGAAAAAAAGTTTCGTAAGAGTAAGAGGGGGCGGACTTTCAGATGCATAACTACTCTCCCTTTTTCTGCCTGTTGCTGCGATTCAGCCTCAGTTAAATGTGGCGTCCAGTCTTCAATCTGTTATTTCAGCCATTTTTTTCCCCACCTAAATAAACCACAATCGAGGTGAGTCGTTGCAAAACTGGCAATCAGAGGTAGTCACGTTTACCACTTATGAGCTGTTAGTGAGAGGATTAGACCTAAAATTACAGTCTGTAAGGACTATGACTCACTGTGGAGTCTCTTCCTCTCATTCAGAAGTCTTAAAGAGACATGCATATGTGAACATACTGTATGTTTCTATACATGGATGTGTCAGTATGAATATAAAGAAAACAGTCCTACAATTTTCTGCAAACAAAAGCTGATAATCACTAATTTTTTCTCTCCCAACAGGCCCATGTGGATGAGAACAAAGTAGAGGAGGTGCGACTCCGGCCCGTCGTCGTCACAGCCAAAAAGAAGCTGCCCATCACAGAGGGTGTTGTGGAGGTGAAATTTAAAGAAGGCTGGGCTCAGATCTGCGATGTGGGATGGACGATCAAAAACACTCGCGTGGTCTGTGGCATGCTGGGATTCCCACATGAGAGGAAAGTCAACAGGAACTTCTACAAGTAAGTGAATGGGGTTGGTGTGGGCTCATGAGGTGAAAGCTGCAGCTGAGAATAAAGTGATGTAAGTTGTCAGCAATTAACAGCAAGCTTGTATTTCATATATTGGTCAGTGCATACCAACACCAAAATGATAATGAATAATGAAAACAATAAATATATATTCTATTGTTTAGTGGTGATACACTCCACATCTTCCCTATTGAAGCTTTACTTTGTGTTTTATTGTTCAACTTCATAGGAGGTAATTTAATAACTGTAGACTTTTAACCCTGTAATCTGTCAGTTCCTTAATCTGCACTGTAAATCAGTGGTCCCCAACATTTTTGTCTTTTGACCCCATGAAATGAAGAAATGTCAACTTGTGAGATGAGTTGTGAGATGGATCCTGACACCTAGGAGGGGAAACACAGAGTTATCCACCTGTAGTTAAAGGAATAGTTCTGACATTTTGTAAAATACACTTAACACAGATTTTTTCGATTTTGAAAGTTAGATGAGATGATCAATACCACTCTCATAGCTAAGCTAAGCTAACCAGCTGCTGACTGTAGTTTCATGTTTACTGCACACTGACATGAGAGTGATTCAATTGTGGATCAAAGTGTTTATTCCAAAATCTCAAACTATTTCTTTAAACTGATAAAAATGAGAAATGTGATGGAAATTCCTAAACTTTAGGATGTTCAACTGGAATGTGCAAGATCCTTATTTTTGATGTTTGCAGGTTTTAAAGGTGTAGACTTTTTTTCCCCCTGTGCCAACAATGCGAATTAAGCCACTCAGCAAAGTGGCTATAATTTACTCGTTCACTCAGGATGAGATGTTTGCTGCAGCCTGTTTGACATTCCTGTGGTTTTAGTCTGTAAAGCAAAGTGGCAACACTCTGACCAAACCACAAGCAGCATCTAAGTCTATTGTTTGGTAAAGAGTAGACATTATAGGACTGCTGTTTACAGTGGATATAATCATAATCGTGACTGTCAGTGTGTAACTTTCTCTGCTGTCAGTCAGAACCACAGTTCTACAACAAAGCATGCATGAAGCTGTTTTTGGACGAGCCTCTGATTGTTCTGTTTTCTTATTTCTTCCTTCCGAGGATGTTTTTGTTTTCCTTTTGGATACACAGAACAGCCATGTTTTTGTTTGAAATGTGTCCAGGTCAGGTCACATATTTCATGTTCTCAGCCTCTGTTCATTACTTTGCAGAGGAAGTCGAAGAGTGATAATGAACTGCCTGCAGAGATGGAAAAGTACAAACCAGTGTGTGGTTCTGTCAAGACTGTTTTAACCACTGCAGGGTTTGACCCAGTGTGATAGTTCGGAAAAAAATACAAGATATTTGCACTCAAATCAAATCAAAGTTGAAAAAACAGGTAAAGGTGAGATAATTATCTCACGGTTTTCAGTTCTCTCGCATTTTTCACTCTTTACTCGATCAATCAATGAATCATTTGGTCTATTAAATGCCAGAAAATTGTGCAAAATGCCCACCACAGTTTACTAAAGCCCAAGGTTGTTTTGTCGGACCAACAGTGGAAACCCCAAAGGTATTCAGCAAAGAGAAAAGCAGCAAATCGTCACAACTGAGAAGCTGGAACCAGGAAAGTTTTAGTATTTACCTGTCGATCAACAAATCAGTTAATTTGCTAGTAAATAATCATTAGCTCTAGCCACAAAATGTATTTGAAGACAATGACTTCTTTAGTGGACTGCCTCTCCTCCGGTGTGTTCTTCAGTATGTATTCCTGGCTGCGCTCCAGTCGGAGGCGTTTTATTCATCCCCTGCAGATGGTTCACAGTAGTCCGAGGGGAAACGTGTGTTTTCTCTCAGGCGTGTGTGAGGGCTGAGAGGGGTTGGTTGGTCACATAATAGACAGAGTACAACGACTGGAGTGAAGCCAACATGCATCCAGCAACAGTCATATTGTTCTGTGCTGTCAGTCCATCCGTCCTAGGTCATCAGTTCTTGAAAAGTACCTACTCGAAACAGTTTGGTCATTAATGTGTTTTGAAGGCAGATACATATAAACAGTCAGTTGCTGATTTTGTGACATTAGCTGTTGTCCTCAAATTTGACCATTTTCCATTATGTCTGTCAGGGTGGAAGAGCATCTGAAACTATCTGAGGACACTTAAGCTTTCCACTGAAACCCAGAACGATGAATCATTTTTTACCAGCTGTTATTTCAGGCAGTTTTTTTTTTTTTTTTTGTCAGACTTTTTTGTAATGCTGTTCTTATCCTTTATGGCTTTTATGTGTTTAATTGGAACCATTCATCATATTGTAAAAAAGTGATACAGTAATTAACTTTACGTTTGCTAAGCCCAGACTGCCCTTATGTCTACACTGTGCACGATTCATTCTCCATACCGCAGATAGTTTATAGTTTTAAGTTATAAATGTTACATTTATATTGTAGTTTTTTATTAGATTGTAAAAACAGTCCAAAGGAGTGATGTATATACTTAATATTCTATGTTTCTCCTGGTGTGAACACCTAACCAGACTATTTCAAATTTATGTTAAATCCCACATTTCAGAATTTTTATGTGGAAATACTATAATTAGGATGAAGAAAAGCTCATATCATTGTCGTTAACTGATAAACATCAGGCTTTTCATGTATCCGATTGTTTTTTTAGTTCCTCAAAAGTGAATATTTTGGGGTTTTACTTCGCCTATTATCAATTTGAGTTAATGATGCATTTAAAGCACTGAACAAGCTAAATGGAGACTTAAGGTTAAAAAAAGCTTAATCAGCACTAAATAGAAATATAAAGTTTTGATTCCCCTTATTTCTTATTATAATAGGCATTAAACATAGGAATTGTAAAAAGAATTTATAAATGAACTATGAGGTGTTACACTGGTGCAGCTGAATGAGACTACTGAATTCTGAATACTTGGAATACCTCTGTAATTGTGATCATCCTCGACTGTAACATAAGATACTGGAAACCTGTGGAATGCCAGACATGTTATTCACCACTGACCCTCCACTGCTTCACCCTAAAGAAATGTGTGTGTGCAGCCCAGAGACAGTGAGTGTGTGTGTGTGTTTACATGTGGTCTCACTCCTGTATGTGATGGAATTTGGCTGTCTCACTGTTGCAGACATCTGAAAAAGCGAGCAGCTGAGAAGGTCTCCAGGCCAAAGGTTAATGTTTCAGCCGGTGGAAGGTACACAGTCACGGGAAAACCCACCGTCCACCTCCGTCCGCACTCTGTTTACTGTACTTCTGACAGTGGGTTTCCTGTTGGGAGTAGACAATAACCATTTAGCTCCTGTTTCTAGATAGCTTCCCCTCTCTCTAATATCATATTATTATGATGTGCAGCATGTGAATGGGTTGTATATTTTTAAATTTGATCCTGCTATAATTGGAGGTTGTCTTGAGTTGAGGGTTGTTTTCTGTTTATTTCTGTTTTTGTCTTTCACATTTCTACTGACATGGCACAGATTGTACTATTTCTTAGCTTTAATTAATTAATACATTACAAAGTACAGTATGATATTTAAAAAAGAAAAAATTCAACTTTCTCTTTTTGCTAAAAATAAACAAACTTAATTGGGTGTTTATTACCATTAAATCCTTTTTTGAGGCCTGTTTTTTAATGGGACAGATGTTGTGAATCTGTGCCATGTCAGTGACTGAGGCTTAATCTTTTCACAGATTAGTCCTTTTAAATGTAATGCAACATCTGAAAATCCCATTCTCCAGTATGGCATGCTTTTTGGAGGTGGAGAGTAACTTCATCCTGGGTTCTTCAACTGAAATAGTCATCGGCCTCAGTCTCAGTCTTCACAGCGTTTGTTTTAGCCGGCAAAGAGTGCCAGATGGGTGGAGTTTGCCACATACATTACACATTTTAGTTTTATTATGTTTCACTGTGTAGTTCCTGAGTTTGGAAAATTACACACCAAAGTAAATAAAAGCGAATTATTACAGTGAAAAAACAGTTTCCCAGATTTCCTGTTTTATCTAATCTAAGATTTATCTTAAATTTTATTTTTTTTTCTAAGATTACTTCGCAGAATAGATGACTGTGGTAAAAAGACCCTGACTCTTTCTTTCTTTCTTTCTTTCTTTCTTTCTTTCTTTCTTTCTTTCTTTCTTTCTTTTATTTACTTATTTATCCATCCCTAGAGGGAATTCAGGTGTCCAGCAGCTCTACTAAAACAATTAACAAATTCTAATTGACTTGAGTAACAAAATGTTTGAGGTTTTGTTACAGGATGAAACAAAAGAATTAATAAATTAGTGGAAATTCAGTTCTTCTTTTGGCTTTGCACTGAGAAAGTTGAAGAACCCACCAACACGGACTGTACAGTGTAACGTCATGCTTTGATTATTACACCTACCTCTGTGGTTTATTTACATGCCATCCAATCAAAAAGCAGTGCCATACATCCAACAAAACCAATGTGGTAACTGGAGGTTCACATTGTCTTAATCAAAAAACTACAATCACAATAGCATCGTCTCTACTAACATGTTAATAGTGATCATACACTACATGGCCAAAGGTTTATGGACATCAAACTTCCACTTCAAGTTCTTGTGCAGGCCACAAAAGTTCTTCCACACCAATATGGGAAAACCATGTTTTTATGAATCGGATTTCGTGCACGCATGTGCTGTCAAGTTTAAACAGGAAAGAGCCTTCCTCAAACTGTTGATGGAAGCGTGCTGTGTATCCACATACTTTTAGCCATGCTATGTATGTGAGCC
>NW_019174404.1:1155723-1251317 GCF_002260705.1 Seriola dumerili
TAAGTTGCACCATTAAATCCATAATATATTAAAACTACCGTTATTCTTTACTTAAAATCCAGTTGGCCTCCAGCAATTAATAATATATTTTGAAGAATAAAGTGAATGTAAAGGCAAAGACAAAGATTTTTATCTCTGTTTCTGAGGTTTGTTTGTGTTGCGTGCACCACCCAATACAAATATAATGACTTGTCTTAAAACTACAGAATGCATCTGAGGAGGTTTAATCCTGTAAACAATAAATGTGTCAGCATGTCATTGTGGAATAAACTACTCAATCTAGACTCTTCGGTCTACTTACAGTGATGGGCATGCATGGAGTAAGCCGAGCCTAGCTGTCTCGAACGACCATGGGCTCCTTTGTGGTCCAGCCTGTGCTGCACACTGTGCCCCACTGTGAGCCAACTGAACTCCACCCGGCCTCATAATTGCTCCCGGCCGCCACTATCCGGATCTGCAGAAAGGTCCTGCGGGAAGTCAGTGGAGGGGACACACTTCCTGTCCTGGTCTCTCAACTGTCTGCGCTACAACTGCCGGGGCTCCACACAGTCCTCACGCAGTGGAAAATGTGTCGTTAAAGCAGCAGTATTGGTTAGACTTTTCTAGGCGAGGAGAATGTTAACATGGCTTCCACATGAGGTCACACTTTGGCTTTGGTGGTGAGTGGTTTTGAGTTTGATTAGAAATTCATGTGTGGCTGCTTTGCCACATGGAACAAACAAAATTACTGCCTGGTTCTTCCATGCAGGAAAAGAAGCATCTATACACTATGGAAATAATAATATATCTGCCATACATTAGTGCGTGCATGTTCAAGTATATTCCAAAATTACATACGTCAAGAATTATGAATGTAAAGTGAACATTAGTACAACCTGCACATATTACAAATATGTGACAAATGGAAATATATTTGAACATATATGCACAGAATTTGGAAAAATAACTGCACACAACAGTGGCCAGTTTTATATAGATACACACACACACACACACACACAACACACACACACACACACACATCACACACACACACAACACACACACACACATCACAACACACACCACAGCTTGTTCGCCTGGAGTCGACATGACAGGAACTCAGTGTGTGGGTGGTTCACTAAGCTGCAGGCCTGAGGGTGAAAGAGTCTCGGTGATGATTTGAAATAATAACAATAAGCAGTTCCAAGTATAAAACCCTCACATGAGCCTGTCCAACACTAAAGCAGCAGGATTCACCTTTTTTTGATTACAAAGGTAATCAAAAGAAACACTTTCTCATCAACATACTTTTCCTTCAATTCATTATTATTTAAAAGCTTTCCTCTAATGAAACAATCTAGGAAGGAAAATTCACTCTTTGTTTG
Organism: Seriola dumerili; assembly: GCF_002260705.1. NCBI lineage: Eukaryota > Metazoa > Chordata > Actinopteri > Carangiformes > Carangidae > Seriola > Seriola dumerili. Next base: position 1,157,091 of record NW_019174404.1, read on the forward strand.
AATTCAAGTTGAGAAGACTGTCATGGCTGAATCAGAATCAAGTAAAATGAAACCTGGAAAATATTTTAAATACGGTAAGTTGATTTGAATTAAAAACATTATTTTAATAAACTAAGATTTTTCTGAGATTTTTATAGCTCACACAAACAACTGGCCCACTGAGTGTTTATGACAGATATTCATATTTGCATATGTCAAATATCCCAAAAGACAACCTGCTGGTGAACGCAGCTGCAGGAAGTTGCCCTGGTTGGTGTTAATAACCTACTTGCAGGCCCCTGGTTAGCGTAGCCCAAGCCCAGCTGCCTGCAGGCCACCATGGCCTCCGTGGTGCTCCAGTTCTTCTCCGCAGATCAGACCCCAGTCTCCGTCCCGTTAGAGTCTGAACCCAGGACCTCCAAGCGGCCCTCGTAACGGGTCCGTCCCCCTGTGAGTCGGATCTGTGCGGGGCCGAGGAGTTTAGGAACCACAAGGCAGCGTGTAGATACACAAGGCTGGATAAAAACTCAAAAATCTTACAGGTGACATCAAGCATAAGCTATAGAAATTTAGTTTAAACACTTTGTGACTTGATTGATTTGATAAAGTATGTTTTTTTGAGTTTTTATCCTACTTAGCCCGTGTGTGTGTATGTACAGGGCATGGACGAGTATAATCTGGTAAATACAAACTGTACAACCAGAAATACTTCTGTGTTAAAGTGAAGTATCACTGTTGTCAGAAAAACGTATGAGCAAAATTGCTGTTTTCAGAACAATAAAAGAACTCTAATATGTTTAACAATTAATTGTGGTTTGACTTCAGTTTTTCATGACAGCAGTGAAATTTATATTTCAGTGAGTGAAAATGTGAGATTTCTATGATATTAGCTCTAAATCTCACACGTTAGAACAAAGACAGTTAGATCAGCAAAGAACTAAATTAATAGACAATAAAAAACAGTATAAAATGAGGCGTTATTCAAGTTCTTTCCTTATGCGACATTAATCAAAGCAGAAGGAAGCAAAAGGAAATATGATGCAGTTAACTTAGTCAAGACCAACTTTCTCAAGTAATCTAAATTAATTTCAACAATTCAAACAACTTTCTGACATTTGAACAGCAGAGTTTTAAGATGAAACATTAAGGAGGTTCAGCTCTGACCGTGTTCTCCAGCCCATGTAGGGTATGTTGCAGCGGACGGCGGGGTCCTCCATTGTGCTGACAGTCCTCTGATGAGATGTTTTTAAAGGGGCATTTCCAGATGGATTTCTCCTGACCGAGACACTTCACCTCGTTCATGTAAGATCGGACCCCCCTGAACAGACGGATTAACGCAGACAACAGAAGAGCTACAGGTTAGACAAAGCACCCAGAACTCAGATTTTATTTTTTTATTTCTATCTTTCATCTGGCAAACCTTTTTTTTCCATTTTTATTTTCCCACCTCTTGAACAAACAATTCATTTACAGTTTTGAAAAAAAGTTAATTCTATTTTAATATGAGGAAAACCCAGAATGTACCCACAGCAGATGACTAGCCAGGTTCTTTTTAAAAAAATATATTTTTAAATGCAACGAAGCATTATATACAAATCAGTTTTAATGAGGTACAGGGTATTTGGAAGTTGCAGCATTTAATGAGCCTTGACCCATTTAATAAGGCGCTTGGATCAGATTAGACCAATCCAGGTCAGGTCACGACTGTTTTTTTTGACCCTTTTGGATCAAAACTAGTCAAGAACCAGACTGTTTGAGAAAATCTGGGCAAGAAAAATGAATATCTCAAACATCCTCCCTGACCAAAACAGTGACACCTTTTCTCCTGGAATTTTCTGTTGATGGAGTGTATCTCTTCTTTGTTATTTTCCCCAGGCAGCTCATCATGTTCTACAATTGCGGAAGCAGAATGATGTACGGTGGATATAAAAAGTCTAAACACCCTGTTAAAATGCCAGGTCTTTGTGAAGTAAAACAATGAGACCAAGATGGATGATTTCAGAACTTTTTCCACCTTTAAATGTGACCTATAACCTGTACAATTGAATTGAAAACAAATCTTTTAGGAGGAAAAATACAAATAAAAAACTAAATAAATGTGGTTACATTACTTTTATATCCACTGTACATGAAAAAGCTTTAATGAGCTGGACCGGGCTGAAACAGTCTTCCAAATGCTTGAGATTGATATGAAAACACAACACAGAGGAACATCCGGAAGCCCAGAACATACAGTATGTTGGAGTTAAGAAGGTCACATTTTCCAGAATATACATACAGTAACTCTTCAAACTAACACCCACTCACTCTTTAACCTGAGGCATGTTTGCTGAGCATGCATGCTCTCCGTCAGCGACACTGCTTTACATTCACTCTGTAAAGACTGTCGCCTCCACATCGCTACAAGTCATATAGCACCATGATGGTACTGTGTTATGAAATTCCTATGAAAGGAATTCACTTAAGCGGCGCTGGCGCTTGCCGATTCCAGTATAGTGTCAGGCGGAATGTTTCTTGGACCGACTCACCAGGTGGTGGTCGGACATCCATCTGAGCACAGAGCTGGTCTGCTGCTGCCATCAAAGAGATGACTCTCCTCAGCCACTTCCTCTGTGGTGGAAATCATAACGCACACACGCCATGCACGCACGCATGCACGCATGCACACATACACAGCCCACCCAAGGCGCCGTTCAAAAGGAACTGCCTGTTCTTGCAGCGGTGGAATCTGAGGACAGTTAATCCAAACACTACACACACCTCCATGTTCCTGAAGGCAACACTAATAGGAACACAAACACAGAGATAAACTCTTTTATAATAATATTATTTTGTTTGGACAGAGAATAATTATTCAAAGCAATGTTTCATTTCCAGTCACATTCCTCAGGCACACTCCACTACATACCGTATTGATGTGACACAGGTGGTGGTTCCAATCAACCTGAAGCACTCATTATTACTTCAATATTAGACCATCACAAAATTATTGCCTGTTTTACAGTGCAGGTGGATTAATCTTCTCATCTAACTCTCATTTATTTGAATATATTCCCAAAATGTCAACTATGTGTGTTAGAGATCAGTCAAACTTTAAACCTAATCAGATATTCAAAAGACAATAGATTTGTAACAGATTTACTTGTGTGTTTTGTTAGTTTGTTTACTGACTTAAAAGAAAAAGAGACTAAATTGTAAACTGTACAAATTTGAGTCTGTTCTTTTCAATTAAAAAAAAATATTTACAGTATCATCCATCAATTTTTTTTGTGATTAATTTCCAGCTGATACAAACTGTCATTCAAAATGGTTAATTATTTCCCTCAGGTAAAAACATCTTCGATCATTGATACTTTAATTTATCTGGATAAATTGGGGCTTATATTTTCACTTCCTGGGGCATTTATTGCTTTATATGTACAGTATTTTGTAAATGCAAGAGGATCTCTGTGGTGTACTAATGTAGAAGGAAATCGATAAGTGTGTCAGGGGTCTCCTCTTCTGCTCTTACTGATTCAACACTAAAATAAAATCAATGCCGTTACAAACAGCTGTCTGAAATTTTAAAGCTAGGGACCAGTTGCACAAAGCACCTCAAGTTTCTACTTAAGGTTTAATTTTCTCCTTAGCTGAGGGAGTTACTTAAGGTTGTAAGCACAGAATATCTTAAAGGGTTTCCTGATCGTGGAAAACTTTTGTTGGGATGTTCATCTCTTCATAAACTCGGCCATGTTGTAGTTAAAATACAATCAAGAGGAAAAGGGTTTTTCCTTAGTTTGGTCACTAAGGTCTTTAACTGACTTAAAGTGATTCTTATGGATAAGACCAAGATAAGGAGAAAACCTAAATATTTAGGGTGTTTTGTTTTTGAAACCATATCGCGGACTTTAAGAAAAATCTAAATTAAGATGCTTTGTGCAACTGGACCCAGTCTAATACAAGGCATAATTAATTCACAAGGAGACATGCTCTCTTTCTCACGTACTCACTCATACACAAACTACTTCATTCAGCTTAAGGTTTTCATTTCTAAGCATCCTCTAACCAACATAAATTAATCTGCTGAGTGTGTCTGTGTTGGTGAAGAACAAGCGACGACGAGAACTGATGAGTTTTGTTCAAACTGAAAATATGGAAAAAAACTTAAAAATATATGGAAACTTTTCTGATAAATCATTGTTGAGGATTAAACTCGTCGTTAAGTTTTTAAACAGTTTGGTACGCAGTCTCAACATAGTCTTACAGTCTTACAGTTACAGAAACACAAAAAGTGATTTTGTCTTGAAGCTGATTTACTGCTGCTCACATGGAGGCCAAGTGGCTCAGACACAAAGCTGGACTTGTGAAATCGCCTCATTTTCACATGAAATGGTCCGTGGCCGAGCTGGAATAACACAAGACGGCTTTCTGTTCTTAACAAATGCCTGACACACACTAAGGAATCAGAAATACTCATAGCAAAGAGAATTTAACGAATAAAGAACTATATTAATGTCGGGATTGTAGTGAAAAAGACAATCTGTTTACCGCGGTCGGTGTCATATGGTGTTTACGGAAAATCTTTGTTTTGTTTCTTATCTTTCTTCACTCCCAGCATTCCTTTACTTATTAAAATAACTCCAAATGAGAAATCCCTGTAGGAATGTGGACCTGTAGAGAGCAGATTATCTGTTCTCTGAGGGGAAGAGATGACCTGAGAGAAAGACAAGTGGACAGGTGATGACTGAAATCCTCTCTGAGGACAGTTATAAGGACGTCCTGTCTCAGGTGACGAGTTCAGAGGGATTTAAAAAGCACAGAACTGACCAGGCTAAATCAACAACAATTATCAAAAGTCAACACTGAGTGTGGCAAACAGTTCACTTTTGACATGTTCATAGTAATTTTTTTTTACTTGTATTGAAGTGTATAGAGTCTGATTAGAGCTTACAGACTCACTTTTACTTCTACAAACATTTTGTAAAGATGCAGAAATAATGTCATTGGTTGAGTTAAACCTCTGAATTTCTTGAGAAAGTTTGCTAAACTGGATTACTATTCAGGGTGATTTCACTTCACAAGGCGGCCAAATCACACCTGGGTTGAATATTCCAAAGATTTTGGCCTCCCCCAAACAGTGGGTTGACTACTTCCTTTCTTCGACTGGACTTCTGTCTAAAGTTACAAAGCTGGAAAAAGATTATCCCTTTAATCAATTCTGTGTAATTATGATGGCCTTAATTACATTTTTTTTTAAATCTATTATTGTTTTTTATCATTATAATCATCAACATTTTCAACTTCTGTTCGGACTGCCACACACCAATACATTTTCTCACTTTTCAGAGGGTTTTATTTCTGACCTTGTCCCATGCGGGCTCCGGTGAGAGCCTCCTTGGCGCTGCCGAAGCCGAGCTCCCTGCAGACGACGCTGCTGACTGCAGGTTCAGCGATCGTCGCACACTGTTCCCCACTCGTTGTCTTTCACACTCCACGGCGGCCCTCGCCCAGCCTGGCACCACCCTTCACTCACGTTACTCTAGACAACAGACAACATAAAACAATATTTTAATCTACATGTGCAGGTTGTCTGAGCTGCCTATCAGACTGCTTACTATAAGTTTATAACTGTGTACAGAAGGAAATGTATAATCATTTCTAAAAATGACAAATATTTCACTTAGATTTTACATTAGAAAACAGAAAATAGTTCATTATCAGACACTAAAATGTCACTCAGGTCCACTAGCTAGCTTTTTCTGGAGCTTTCAATCACATTTCACTGTCTACATGTGCCCAAAGCTCCATACTGAAATCACATGATATAAACTGGTTCTCCATGTCTCTAAAATACTTTACCGAGGTCTTTCAGTTTCTTTTCATGCCACTGTTTTGCATGAACAGGCCCCAGGCATGCAGCTGACCACGGCTGCCATGCCGCCCTCGAGGTCGATTTGGCGTTTGGCTTTGTTGAACTCCAGGGGCAGGCTGCCAGGTGGATCTCTGTGCCTGTGCACGCCACAGAGTGGATGTGGAAGTGGTTCTTCTGACGCTCCAAAAACAACCTGGAGGGAGCAGAGACAGAGGCAAGACAGCGGACTGTGATAACTTCAAGACTGAATGAATTAGTTGTGTTTTACAGTACAGTGAAAAATAAAGGACTGACAATGTCTTACAATTAACTCAATAAAACATTCAAATGAATGACCACACAAATGACTGAATGAATACAAAAGCTACACAATAATCCGGATTAAAAAAGAAAACAAACAGTTTGGTTTAGTACATTCAGTCAGGTTCATTGTCTGACAGTAAATATATAAAACATGTTGGACAAAAGGAAAACTTCACCAGAGACCACAAGTAAATCTGTGTCCGTAAAAGAAGATATTACTTTAATTTTGTTGTTGTTTCGCTTTCCTTGTTGATCGTTAGATGAAAATCTCAATATGACTCATGTTTGTACGGTAAATATGTAGCTGTACCAGCAGCCGTTTGGCTTAGTTTAGCATAAAGACTGGAAACATTTAGGCTTGACTCTAAACACACCAAACATAGATTTTTTTTTTGCTAATCCTGAATTTCTCATCAGCTTAAAATGTCAGTTGTTTTGTGAAGCAGCATGTGTGTGGGTCTCTTCAGACAGCTTGAATACCACTGAACTGTTTATCTCAGATTACCTTTTGCAAGGCTGGCTCTGTTTAGACCTTAGAGTTAGCTTTAGCTTTGGGTGTCTGCCTGCAAAGTAAACACGGGTTAGACTGCACAGTTAGGAGAAAATAATGAGACGACAAAGTGCAAAATCAGAGTAACAAAACGTGACATGGTGCACAGTTATGTAAAGTCTAGTTACACGATTCAAAGGATGTGGCACCTTCTACAGCGCTTGTTAAATACAGTTAGCTCACAAAGAAAAGTGTGTTTATATTATGTTCAAGTCGCACAAGGAACAGATTTGTTGAAAGTGACACCTCCTTCTTAAATGCAGGTGAAAAGAAAAACACAAATGTGAATTTAAACTTTGAAATTCATTGATTCTTTTCATACATTTTATTAGCACAGGCTCACATACATAGCAGTGATGGAAGCGTGCTGTTGTTTAAAATATTATTGTATACTATAGTATTAAAATGTCCCTTAATTGGAACGAAGGTACCTTGCCCAAATGTACAGAAAAGTATGTAGAAAAGTGTATCCACATACTTTTAGCCATGCTATGTATGTGAGCCTGTGCTAATGAAATGTATGAAAAGAATCAATGAATGTCAAAGTTTAAATTCACATTTGTGTTTTTCTTTCACCTGCATTTAAGAAGGATGTGTCACTTTCAACAAATCTGTTCCTTGTGCGACTTGAACATAATATAAACACCTTTTCTTGTGAAGCTAACTGTATTTAACAAGCGTGTAGAAGGTGCCACATCCTTTTGAATCGTGTAACTAGACTTTAACATAACTGTGCACCATGTCACCTTTTGTTACTCTGATTTTGCACTTTGTCGTCTCATTATTTTCTCCTAACTGTGCAGTCTAACCCGTGTTTACTTTGCAGGCAGACACCCAAAGCTAAAGCTAACTCTAAGTCTAAACAGAGCAGCCCTGGCAAAAGGTAATCTGAGGATAAACAGTTCAGTGGGTAAATTCAAGCTGTCTGAAGAGACCCACACACATGCTGCTTCACAAACAACTGACATTTAAGCTGATGAGAAATTCAGGATTAGCAAAAAAAAAATCTGTGTTTGGTGTGTTTAGAGTCAGCCTAAATGTTTCCAGTCTTTATGCTAAACTAAGCCAAACGGCTGCTGGCTACAGCTACATATTTACCGTACAAACATGAGTCATATTGAGATTTTCATCTAACAATCAACAAGAAAGCGAAACAACAACAAAATTAAAGTAATATCTTCTTTTACTGGACACAGATTTACTTGTGGTCTCTGGTGAAGTTTTCCTTTTGTCCAACATGTTTTTATAATTTACCGTCAGACAATGAACCTGACTGAATGTACTAAACCAAACTGTTTGGTTTTCTTTTTTAATCCGGATTATTGTGTAGCTTTGTATTCATTCAGTCATTTGTGTGGTCATTCATTTGAATGTTTTTATGAGTTAATTGTAAGCACATTGTCAGTCCTTTATTTTTCACTGTACTGTAAACACAACTAATTCATTCAGTCTTGAAGTTATCACAGTCCTCGTTCTTGCCTCTGTCTCTGCTCCCTCCAGGTTGTATTTGGAGCGTCAGAAGAACCACTTCCACATCCACTCTGTGGCGTGCACAGGCACAGAGATCCACCTGGCAGCCTGCCCCCTGGAGTTCAACAAGCCAAACGCCACATCGACCTGCGAGGGCGGCATGGCAGCCGTGGTCAGCTGCATGCCTGGGCCGCTGTTCATGCAAAACAGTGGCATGAAAAAGAAACTGAAGACCTCGGTAAAGTAGTTTTTAGAGACATGGAGATACCAGTTTATATCATGTGATTTCAGTATGGAGCTTTGGGCACATGATAGACAGTGAAATGTGATTGAAAGCTCCAGAAAAAGCTAGCTAGTGGACCTTGAGTGACATTTTAGTGTCTGATAATGAACTATTTTCTGTTTTCTAATGTAAAATCTAAGTGAAATATTTGTCATTTTTAGAAATGATTATACATTTCCTTCTGTACACAGTTATTAAAACTTATAGTAAGCAGTCTGATAGGCAGCTCAGACAACCTGCTACATGTAGATTAAAATATTGTTTTATGTGTCTGTTGTCTAGAGTAACGTGAGGCTGAAGGGTGGTGCCAGGCTGGGCGAGGGCCGCGTGGAGGTGTTGAAAGACAACGAGTGGGGAACAGTGTGCGACGATCGCTGGAACCTGCAGTCAGCCAGCGTCGTCTGCAGGGAGCTCGGCTTCGGTAGCGCCAAGGAGGCTCTCACCGGAGCCCGCATGGGACAAGGTCAGAAATAAAACCCTCTGAAAAGTGAGAAAATGTATTGGTGTGTGGCAGTCCGAACAGAAGTTGAAAATGTTGATGATTATAATGATAAAAAAACAATAATAGATTTAAAAAAAAATGTAATTAAAGGCCATCATAATACACAGAATTGATTAAAGGTTGATAATCTTTTTTCCAGCTTTGTAACTTTAGACAGAAGTCCAGTCGAAGAAAGGAAGTAGTCAACCCACTGTTTGAGGGGAGGCCAAAAAATCTTTGGAATATTCAACCCAGGTGTGATTTGGCTGCTTTGTGAAGTGAAATCACCCTGAAATCGTAATGTCCAGTTTAGCAAACTTTCTCAAGAAATTCAGAGGTTTAACTCAACCAATGACATTATTTCTGCATCTTTACAAATGTTTGTAGAAGTAAAAGTGAGTCTGTAAGCTCTAATCAGACTCTATACACTTCAATACAAGTAAAAAAATACATGAATGAACATGTCAAAAGTGAACTGTTTGCCACACTACCAGTGTTGACTTTGTGATAATGTTGTTGATCTTAGCCTGGTCAGTTCTGTGCTTTTTAAATCCCTCTGAACTCGTCACCTGAGACAGGACGTCCTTATAACTGTCCTCAGAGAGGATTTCAGTCATCACCTGTCCACTTGTCTTATCTCTCAGGTCATCTCTTCCCCTCAGAGAACAGATAATCTGCTCTCTACAGGTCCACATTCCTACAGGGATTCCTCATTTGGAGGTTATTTTAATAAGTAAAGGAATGCTGGGAGTGAAGAAAGATAAGAAACAAACAAAGATTTTCCGTAAACACCATATGACACCGACCGCGGTAAACAGATTGTCTTTTTCACTACAATCCCGACATTAATATAGTTCTTTATTCGTTAAATTCTCTTTGCTATGAGTATTTCTGATTCCTTAGTGTGTGTCAGGCATTTGTTAAGAACAGAAAGCCGTCTGTGTTATTCCAGCTCGGCCACGGACCATTTCATGTGAAAATGAGGCGATTTCACAAGTCCAGCTTGTGTCTGAGCCACTTGGCCTCCATGTGAGCAGCAGTAAATCAGCTTCAAGACAAAAATCACTTTTTGTGTTCTGTAACTGTAAGACTGTAAGACTATGTGAGACTGCGTACCAAACTGTTTAAAAACTTAACGACGAGTTTAATTCCTCAACAATGATTTATCAGAAAAGTTTCCATATATTTTTAAGTTTTTTTCCATATTTTCAGTTTGAACAAAACTCATCAGTTCTCGTCGTCGCTTGTTCTTTCACCAACACAGACACACTCAGCAGATTAATTTATGTTGGTTAGAGGATGCTTAGAAATGAAACCTTAAGCTGAATGAAGTAGTTTGTGTATGAGTGAGTACGTGAGAAAGAGAGCATGTCTCCTTGTGAATTAATTATGCCTGTATTAGACTGGGTCCAGTTGCACAAAGCATCTTAAGTTTAGATTTTTCTTAAAGTCCGCGATATGGTTTCAAAACAAAACACCCTAAATATTTATGGTTTTCTCCTTATCTTGGTCTTATCCATAAGGAATCACTTAAAGTCAGTTAAAGACCTTAGTGACCAAACTAAGGAAAAACCCTTTGGGTTCCTCTGATTGTATTTTAACTACAACATGGCCGAGTTTATGAAGAGGATGAACATCCCAACAAAAGTTTTCCACGATCAGGAAACCCTTTAAGATATTCTGTGCTACAACCTTAAGTAACTCCCTCAGCTAAGGAGAAATTAAACCTTAAGTAGAAAACTTGAGGTGCTTTGTGCAATTGGTCCCTGGCTTTAAAATTTCAGACAGCTGTTTGTAACGGCATTGATTTTATTTTAGTGTTGAATCAGTAAGCAGAAGAGGAGACACCCTGGACACACTTATCGATGTTCCTTCTACATTAGTACACCACAGAGATCCTCTTGCATTTACAAAATACTGTACATATAAAGCAATAAATGCCCCAGGAAGTGAAAATATAAGCCCCAATTTATCCAGATAAATTAAAGTAATCATTGATCGAAGATGTTTTTACCTGAAGGGAAATAATTAACCATTTTGAATGACAGTTTGTATCAGCTGGAAATTAATCACAAAAAAAATTGATGGATGATACTGTAAATATTTTTTTTTAATTGAAAGAACAGACTCAAACTTGTACAGTTTACATTTAGTCTCTTTTTCTTTTAAGTCAGTAAACAAACTAACAAACACACAAGTAAATCTGTTACAAATCTATTGTCTTTTGAATATCTGATTAGTTTTAAAGTTTGACTGATCTCTAACACACATAGTTTGACATTTTGGGAAATATATCAAATAAATGAGAGTTAGATGAGAAGATTAATCCACCTGCACTGTAAAACAGGCAATAATTTGTGATGGTCTAATATTGAAGTAATAATGAGTGCTTCCAGGTTGATTGGAACCACACCTGTGTCACATCAATACGGTATGTAGTGGAGTGTGCCTGAGGAATGTGACTGGAAATGAAACATTGCTTTGAATAATTATTCTCTGTCCAAACAAAATAATATTATTATAAAAGAGTTTATCTCTGTGTTTGTGTTCCTCATTAGTGTTGCCCTCAGGAACATGGAGGTGTGTGTAGTGTTTGGATTAACTGTCCTCAGATTCCACCGCTGCAGAAACAGGCAGTCTTTTGAACGGCGCCTGGGTGGGGCTGTGTATGTGTGCATGCGTGCATGCGTGCGTGCATGCGTGTGTGCGTTATGATTTCCACCACAGAGGAAGTTGGCTGAGGAGAGTCATCTCTTTGAGGCAGCAGCAGACCAGCTCTGTGCTCAGATGGATGTCCGACCACCACCTGGCTGAGTCGGTCCAAGAAACATTCCTGAACGTCACTGAAGTCGGAAGCGAGCGCCGCTGAAGGAATTCCTTTCATAGGAATTTCATAACACAGTCACCTCATGGTGCTATATGACTTGTAGCGATGGAGCGACAGTTTACAGAGTGAATGTAAAGCAGGGTGTCGCTGACGGAGAGCATGCATGCTCAGCAAACATGCCTCAGGTTAAAGAGTGAGCTGGGTGTTAGTTTGAAGAGTTACTGTATGTATATTCTGGAAAATGTGACCTTCTTAACTCCAACATACTGTATGTTCTGGGCTTCCGGATGTTCCTCTGTGTTGTGTTTTCATATCAATCTCAAGCATTTGGAAGACTGTTTCAGCCCACGTCCAGCTCATTAAAGCTTTTTCATGTACAGTGGATATAAAAGTAATGTAACCACATTATTTTAGTTTTTTATTTGTATTTTTCCCTCCTAAAAGATTTGTTTTTCAATTCAATTGTACAGGTTATAGGTCACATTTAAAGGTGGAAAAAGTTCTGAAATCATCCATCTTGGTCTCATTGTTTTACTTCACAAAGACCTGGCATTTTAACAGGGGTGTTTAGACTTTTTATATCCACCGTACATCATTCTGCTTCCGCAAAATTGTAGAACATGATGAGCTGCCTTGGGGAAAATAACAAAGAAGAGATACACTCCATCAACAGAAAATTCCAGGAGAAAAGGTGTCACTGTTTCTGGTCAGGGAGGATGTTTGAGATATTCATTTTTCTTGGCCCAGATTTTCTCAAACAGTCTGGTTCTTGAAACTGGAGTTTTGATCCAAAAGGGTCAAAAAAACAGTCGTGACCTGACCTGGATTGGTCTAATCTGATCCAAGCGCCTTATTAAATGGGTCAAGGCTCATTAAATGCTGCAACTTCCAAATACCCTGTACCTCATTAAAACTGATTTGTATATAATGCTTCGTTGCATTTAAAAATATTTTTTTTTAAAAAGACCTGGCTAGTCATCTGCTGTGGGTACATTCTGGGTTTTCCTCATATTAACTAGAATTAACTTTTTTTCAGAAACTGTAAATGAATTGTTTGTTCAAGAGGTGGGAAAATATAAATGGAAAAAAAAGGTTTGCCAGATGAAAGATAGAAATAAAAAATAAAATCTGAGTTCTGGGTGCTTTGTCTAACCTGTAGCTCTTCTGTTGTCTGCGTTTAATCCCGTCTGTTCAGGAATGGGTCCGATCTACATGAACGAGGTGAAGTGTCTCGGTCAGGAGAAATCCATCTGGAACTGCCCCTTTAAAAACATCTCATCAGAGGACTGTCAGCACATGGAGGACGCCGCCGTCCGCTGCAACATACCCTACATGGGCCTGGAGAACACGGTCAGAGCTGAACCTCCTTAATGTTTCATCTTAAAACTCTGCTGTTCAAATGTCAGAAAGTTGTTTGAATTGTTGAAATTATTTAGATTACTTGAGAAAGTTGGTCTGACTAAGTTAACTGCATCATATTTCCTTTTGCTTCCTTCTGCTTTGATTAATGTCGCATAGGAAAGAACTTGAATAACGCCTCATTTTATACTGTTTTTATTGTCTATTAATTTAGTTCTTTGCTGATCTAACTGTCTTTGTTCTAACGTGTGAGATTTAGAGCTAATATTCATAGAAATCTCACATTTTCACTCACTGAAATAATATAAATTCACTGCTGTCATGAAAAACTGATGTCAAACCAAATTTAATTGTTAAACATGTTAGAGTTCTTTTATTGTTCTGAAAACAGCAATTTTGCTCATACGTTTTTCTGACAACAGTGATATTCACTTTAACACAGAGTATTTCTGGTTGTACAGTTTGTATTTTACCAGATTATACTCGTCCATGTCTCCTGTACATACACACACCGGGCTAAGTAGGATAAAAACTCAAAAAAACATACTTTTATCAAATCAATCAAGTCACAGATGTTTAAACTAAATTTCTATAGCTTATGGCTTGATGTCACCTGTAAGATTTTTGAGTTTTTATCCAGCCTTGTGTATCTACACGCTGCCTTGTGGTTCCTAACTCCTCGGCCCCGCACAGATCCGACTCACAGGGGGACGGACCCGTTACGAGGGCCGCTTGGAGGTCCTGGGTTCAGACTCTAACGGGACGGAGAGCTGGGGTCTGATCTGCGGAGAGAACTGGAGCACCACGGAGGCCATGGTGGCCTGCAGGCAGCTGGGCTTGGGCTACGCTAACCAGGGCCTGCAAGTAGGTTATTAACACCAACCAGGGCAACTTCCTGCAGCTGCGTTCACCAGCAGGTTGTCTTTTGGGATATTTGACATATGCAAATATGATATACTGTCATAAACACTCAGTGGCCAGTTGTTTGTGTGAGCTATAAAAATCTCAGAAAAATCTTAGTTTATTAAAATTAATGTTTTAATTCAAATCAACTTACCGTATTTAAAATATTTTCAGGTTTCATTTTACTTGATTCTGATTCAGCCATGACAGGTCTTCTCAACTTGAATTCAAACAAAGAGTGAATTTTCCTTCCTAGATTGTTTCATTAGAGGAAAGCGTTTAAAATAATAATGAATTGAAGGAAAATTTGTTGATGAGAAAGTGTTTCTTTTGATTACCTTGTAATCAAACAAGGTGAATCTGCTGCTTTAGTGTTGGACAGGTCATGTGCTTAGCTTAGCTTAGTGAACCACCCCGACTCCAGACGAACAAGCTGTGTGTGTGTGTGTGTGTGTGTGTGTGTGTGTGTGTGTGTGTGTGTGTGTGTGTGTGTGTATCTTATAAAATGGCCACTGTGTGTGCAGTTATTTTTCCAAATTCTGTGCATATATGTTCAAATATATTTCCATTTGTCACATATTTGTTAATATGTGCAGGTTTTACTAATGTTCACCTTACATTCATATTCTTGGTGTATGTAATTTTGGAATATACTTGAACATGCACGCACTAANAGGGTTTTATACTTGGAACCTGCTTATTGTTATTATTTCAAATCATCACCGAGACTCTTTCACCCTCAGGCCTGCAGCTTAGTGAACCACCCCACACACTGAGTTCCTGTCATGTCGACTCCAGGCGAACAAGCTGTGTGTGTGTGTGTGTGTGTGTGTGTGTGTGTGTGTGTGTGTGTGTGTGTGTATCTTATAAAATGGCCACTGTGTGTGCAGTTATTTTTCCAAATTCTGTGCATATATGTTCAAATATATTTCCATTTGTCACATATTTGTTAATATGTGCAGGTTGTACTAATGTTCACTTTACATTCATATTCTTGACGTATGTAATTTTGGAATATACTTGAACATGCACGCACTAATGTATGGCAGTATATTATTATTTCCATATGGTATAGATGCTTCTTTTCCTGCATGGAAGAACCAGGCAGTAATTTGGTTTGTTCCATGTGGGCAGAGCAGCCACACATGAAGTTTCTAATCAAACTCAAAACCACTCACCACTAAAGCCAAAGTGGTGACCTCATGTGGAAGCCATGTTAACATTCTCCTCGCCTAGAAAAGTCTAACCAAACTGCTGCTTTAACGACACATTTTCCACTGCGTGAGGACTGTGTGTGAGCCCCGGCAGTTGTAGCGCAGACAGTTGAGAGACAGGACAGGAAGTGTGTCCCCTCACTGACTCCCCGCAGGACCTTTCTGCAGATCCGGATAGTGGGCGGCCGGAGCAATTATGAGGGCCGGGTGGAGGTTCAGGTTGGCTCCAAGTGGGGCACAGTGTGCAGCACAGGCTGGACCACAAAGGAAGCCATGGTGGTTTGCAGACAGCTAGGGCTCGGCTACTCCATGCATGCCATCACTGTAAGTAGGACCGAAGAGTTAGATGAAGAGATTTATTCCACAATGACATGCTGAACACATTTATTGTTTACAGGTTAAACCTCCTCAGATGCATTCTGTAGTTTTAAGACAAGTCATTATATTTGTATTGGGTGGTGCACGCACACAAAAACAACTCAGAAACAGAGATAAAAATCTTTGTCTTTGCCTTTACATTCACTTATTCTTACAAAATAATTATTAATTGCTGGAGCAACTGGATTTTAAGTAAGAAATAACGGTAGTTTTAATAATATTATGGATTTAATGTGCAACTATAAATAATCCCGGTCAAAGGAAACTTTGAAACAGAATTTTTTTTAACCTTCTTTCTGTAGAGACTGAGCTGCCTTAAATAAACTGGATGATTGAAATGTCTGCCTTTGAAAATGAAAACAAACCAATAAAATAGATTTTGAGAGAATTAAAGACAAGGTATAAAACGGTATGATTGGTATGAAATGGATATTTCAAAATAAATATATATAAATATTTGTTAATAACAAACAAAACAGAACTTTGCTAATCCAAACAAAAAACCATGAAATGGAGTTAGTGAAATTACTTATGGGGTCATTTTGACTGTTTCAGTGTGAGATGTTCCAGCGCAGCACTCTCTTTTCTCGCTTCTCTTTAACACTGAAATTTGAATCTCAGCCCTTTGCTGGTGTTTTGAAAATCAGCTGTAAAGTCTGGTTAGTTTCAAAGCAGTAAAATGGGAGGAAATCTTGGGGTTTCTGTGAACTGATGTGCATTAAAACAAAGTTGGGTAGACCATCTTTAAACATCAGCAATAAATATCAGGTTTTAGTGTCAGACCCACAGAATCAAAGGAAAATCCATTAATGAGGCACAGAGACCAATTTCTGAACCCACAGAACAAAACATACAACGGTTACAGGGTGAGAAGGACTTTGTTATTCTTCTTGCAAATGCTGTAAATCATGAAGTAGAAATAAATGATGTCGGCTGAGGGAAAGCGGGCACACACAAATGTACAAAATTACAGATCTTAGTGAGAAAATGATAATGTTTGAGGATATAATGATGATTTTTTTTTTGTTTTACAGGGTTGTAAAAGCTTATGAGATAGATCCTCATTTCTAAACACACTACTTAAGGACAATATTTTACAAAGAGGATGTTTAGCATTTTTGGAAACAGGAACTAGATTCAACAGTTGCAGTTTGCAGGAAACATGATATGAACGTCTTGTATATAAAAATACAGATGCTTGTGGTTTAGCTGATCTATTTAGAGGAAGTCTGTAATTATGCTTAAAGTGACTTGAAACTAAGTAGTATGATCATTGAATCACTCAGTGTCTGCCCAAAGTTATTGTCCTCCAGTGATCATAAGATCAACGTCTCACAGTGTCCACAGCGAGCAGCCAAAAATGAGTCATGAACATCTGTTTTTCAGAGCAGCGTCGTCCCACTGAACTCTCTGCAGCTCCGTTTGTGAACGATTATTTTCTGATCGATGCCCTGTTTTTGTTTCTTCTGCACGTCTGTCTTGTTTGATGTTGTCTAACCCAATCTAAGGAAACCTGGTACTGGGACGGCAGCAACGTGACGGAGATGGTGATGAGCGGTGTCAAGTGCACAGGAAGCGAGATGTCTCTGAGTCAGTGCCAGCATCACAAAACTGTCAACTGCCAGAAAGCAGCAGCGAAGTTTTCAGCAGGAGTCATCTGCTCTGAAAGTGAGTGAACAACAACAGAAAGTTTTTTTTTTATCATTTTGTTTTCCTTTATTTAACCTGATAAAAGTCTCATTGAGATTAAAATCTCCTTTTCAAGAGAGAAATGAGTGAAACTAATTTTACATAAGAGACTCCATTCTCATTGTAGTTCAGTAACAAGAATACTGAGATAAACCTGCCAAGATTAGAGGAAAAGAATCTGTTGATCCAATTAAATTTAATTAAAACAAACCCCAAGTAAATTAGAAAACACCACATTCAATATGACGATATTCATTTTTTTTAATCAATTTAACGAGATATCAAAACCGTGCTTTTATAATCCGGCTGTTGGGGTTTAATCTATAATTCATACGACTTTTACAACTCTTCTAATTTTAATAATTGTCTTTACCCCGCCCCTTTCTGAGGAGGGGTGACTTCTCTTTGAATTTCCTCTCTGATTCTTTCTTTCCCGCTTTTCTTATCTGTGACACTTTTATGGAAAAGTTTTCTTTCTCTTTGCAGAGATCTTGAGCTTTGTTAGGAGGGAAGACTTTTAACGTGGGTCTGTAAAACCCATTAAGACATTTTATGTGATACAGGGTTGTAAATAATCTTAATTTGATTTGACATACTAAGAAAAAAGTTCATCTAAATTCTTCCAAAATGTTATAAAAACCTATGAGTGTATCACATTGTTGGACGAACAATATAATAACTCGGATTTGGATCCTATAAATCAACATTGTTATTACATGATCAATGAAACATGTTGCTCTTCTTGTGAAGTAATTTGAATCCATTTGAAGATACATGTTGAAATGTTTCGATATCACTTCCTGTCCAGTTTAATCTGTATACCTCACAGTGTTGCTTTATCTGTTGATATATTTCTTCAGCAGTTCCAAAAGGACAAATCCTGATTCTGTTCCAGATCCATTAAAACATGAGGAACATACTGTATCTCAGTTCTCATCCTGCTTCTCGCTCTGTCTCCAGCGGCCTCTGACCTCATCCTGGACGCCCCTCTGGTCCAGCAGACGGTTTACATCGAGGACCGCCCTCTGCACATGCTCTACTGCGCCGCAGAGGAGGACTGCCTGTCGAAATCTGCAGCCAAGGCCAACTGGCCGTACGGACACAGACGCCTGCTGCGCTTCTCCTCCCAGATCCACAACATCGGCCGGGCTGACTTCAAGCCGAAGGCTGGGCGGCACTCGTGGGTGTGGCACGCCTGCCATGGGTAACGTTGTCTTCATTAAGAAGTTTGGTTTTGGTCGAGTTTTAATGATGTAAACATGTCTGAAAGTCGACTTAGATCACATACTTTTTCTCAATCAAACCTCTCAAATCAAGATCAGGGATGCTCCAATCACGTTTTAACCACAGGTGATCGGTTTTAAGGTGATTGGTGACTAGAAGCTTTAATGCCAATCTACCAATCACGTATTTTTAATGAAAATTGGCTGATCAATCGGAGCATCCCTAATCAAGATCCTCTCATTTCTGTCTTGTGTCATGACAAAAATCCCAATCTAAAATCATTTTAGGTTTAGGTTCAGGCAGTTTTATTGATGTAATTCTCTAAAGGTAATTTCCACTTTGACTTTCAGATGGTGGATTATTGAATTTTGGGAACAGACTTTTTTTTGTTGTTGTTGTTTATAATGACATTTTTCACTGTATTTTACAGCCACTACCACAGCATGAACATTTTCACCCACTATGATCTGCTGAATGCCAACGGCACCAAAGTGGCAGAGGGACACAAAGCCAGTTTCTGTCTGGAGGACACAGATTGTCAGGAGGGTGAGTCAATGTCAGCATGTATTTAGGGATCGTTATATTTTTAACTAATTAGTTTATTAACCTTTTTTCTTCTCGTATTTTTATAAGACAAAAAAAGCTGCTTCTTCAATTAAAAGAGGATTTTTGTAACCTTAATAAAATATAATCTGTATGAGCTCACTGAACCTTTTTAATTGTGACACTCAGGTGTTTCTAAGAGGTACGAGTGCGCTAACTTTGGCGATCAGGGAATCACTGTGGGCTGCTGGGATTTGTACCGCCACGACATCGACTGCCAGTGGATCGACATCACGGACGTCAAACCCGGAAACTACATTATGCAGGTGAGCAGGATCGTGAGCGGCTGAAAGTTTACGTTCATTCATTATTAACACATTCTTACATTAAATGTGTAACTCAATTAATTTCCACAAGAAAATCTGATGAAAAGGTTTATCACACCAGTGGGACTCAGACCTGATAATCTACACTGCTGGAGATTAAAGCCACAACTGAGTCATTTTATCCAAACTTCGCGTTCCGTGATTGTCTGTTTATAAAATAGTTTGTTTTACGTTTCTCACCTGCTCAGATTGTGATCAATCCCGATCATGAAGTGGCCGAGAGCGACTTCACCAACAACGCCATGAAATGCAACTGTAAATACGATGGACATCGAATCTGGTTCCATAACTGCCATGTTGGTAAGCAGATGAAAACACTGAAACTGGCGCATGTTAATGTCAGATTTTGGCTTTTATATAAAGTTTATTTTGACTCACTTTTGTGCATTATTCTATCATCTTAAAGCCCATGAATTACATTACACATGTCTACTTAATTATATTTTTCCTACTGTTTTAAAAGCCTGTAATAATTCCTTATCTGAAACTACTTGCCCCCAGATTTACTGAGTGTCAATCAGTGTGTGGTAATTTGACTAAAGGCTAATTTGTCCAGGAACATGTAACCACAATATCAACAGATATTAAAGGCTGTAAAACTAGATTTTGATAGACGCCCTTCCTCTCTACAAACCAAGGCCTTGAGATGAGGCAACAGAGTTCACCTTAAGGCCCTTAATGACTAATATTGCCCTTTATCTGCAATTAATTAAACTACAAATCATTAGAAACATGGTGTAGGTGGTAATCCAGTTTCCTTTAAAACAGAATCAGACATTCTGTAGTTACATATGTTTTCTTTTCTATTTTTTAACGTGAAAAGTTAGAAAACATGTCCAGGATATTTTGGGAAATAACAGTCATCTTGTCTTGCTATGGTTTCTCACAGTTTGATGCTGTGTTGTAAAAAGAACATGTAAATTACTGGAGTTTTCAAGTAGCTGTTCTTAGTTTCAGAGGTTTTATTTTGACTGATTCATTCATTGTTTTTACAGGTGACGCGTTCAGCGAGGAGGCAGAGAGGAGGTTTGAGAAATACCCCGGGCAGCTGAATAACCAGATCTCTTAATCAACAACAACAACAACAACAACAACAACAACAATAATATGAGAAACAAAGTGTGGGAGTGAATAAATAAAAACACACCTCATTAGCTCAAAAGAAAAAAGACACAAACCCTTTGGATCCCCCCTCCCCCACATGTCTGAGATTATTTGTAATCATGGAAGAAGCCAACAGTATTTTCCTCTGGTGAATGTGTTGTATGTCTGAGTTATTATACTTGAATATTCAAGTGCTAATGGATTTTCCTTTCTCAGTCTAATGTGAGCTAATGCTATATTTTTATCATAAAATAGGATTTTATAAAGTCAGTTGTACAGTCTGTGTGCAGCCTTGTATTGAATGTTTTTGTTCCGAGTTACGAACGAGGTGTTATAATATTTTTAATATTTTTTTATAACCAGATTTATTTTACTTGGAGCGACCAGATTTCAGAACTTCAGAATGCAAAAGAGAAAAAAAAATCTGAGGCATGAACAGGAACACATGCAGCTCTGTGGAAGTCTTACTGGTCAAGACTTCCATCAACAACAACCTGAAAATGTCTCTGAGCAAAACATCAAACCATGTACACCCGGATCATTCACTCTTTGGACTGGAGCGTTAGCATGAAGGCTAAATGTAAATGACCACGTTGCTCAAGAGAAACGCTCAGATCTTACCCAGCCTGCCTCTGCAGTTACAACATTTCATGAATGTATTTATTGCCAATATGAAGGTGCTCAAAAACCAGTTGTCAGTTTGCTTTGGAACCAGTTTGAATCCACCTGTAGCTTTAGTCTTTTTGTATTTTTATAGTCTTTTAGAGTCAAGACATAGACGTTACTGGACAAAGACAAAAAACTACAATTACCCTGAAGATTTGCTGTTTGTATGCTGATGTAATCACACCCGCTGCACCAAATAAAAAGGAGAGGAATAATTATAATTGTTGTGTATTTAAGAGACTTATTTGATTACAAATGCTTCACTGTATTGGGTCACATTCTTGAAGGCCTAAAGCAGCAGCTCAAACAAAACGAAGGATACAAATGTCTCCTAGATTAAACTGAGGCTGATTTTTTGTTTTCCTTGTTTTGTTTGAATCATCAAAAAGCATAAAACTTCACAAGAAAACAAAAGTCTTAAAGAATGTGAATAATTTTCTATGGCAGAAACAGTCTCCTTTCATATTAATTATTTCACTTCCCCTCCGGACCCCCAGGAACCACTGGTCAAAAATATGAACAGAAACCAGAACAATTCATTTTTGTTTTCACTGGTGTCCAAAAATATTGAGCTTATTATGACCTATGTTTGCTTCATCAACTCACAGTGCAGATGTTTGGGACCCGAAACACTGGAATTATGACTAATGAGCAGGATGGAAAAATCTCATGGATGTTTTCTGGTATTTCTGAAACTATAAAAGAGATGGTCTGTTCACCTAAGCGGTTGGGAACGAGGCTGAGGTGGAAAATATGGTTTCCACTAAGATACATGTGAATGGATACTGACTGGATTTTCATTTTCTGGCGAATTCTTTTGAATTCCTGTTGGAGAAACTGTTGAGGACTTTTCATTAAATGGTTTGAGTCCTGTTTAACTAAGAAAAATGTAGGAATACTGCGACACCGACTCATCTGCTGAAGGTTAATAATTCAAATAACTCAGGAGAAGATCTTCATACCTACAAACAAGATGTTCAAGTTACCGCCTGTAAATTAAAAGTCCAGTCACTGTCAATTTTTAACCCAGTCTTCCTTGAGTTTAACCACATTGTTTATCCCTGTCATCTTCTAACTGAAGCTGCTGCAGGTTGCCTGAGTTTCTCTCGATCACCATCATCCTTTCAACCTGCACGCCTGGCCTGTCAGAGGAGGATTACACTGGTTCAGCGACACGTCGTCCCACATGAGCTGGTTAATACCTGTCTGACAGCAAACAGAACAACACGGAGAGCTGCACAGGGCGCCACCTAGAGGGCGGCTGCTTAAAGTGCAGGAATGAAGGATGTGATTGTGATCTGAGAAAAACTCATTTAACAATGTATGAAAATGTCAGTTTAAAGTTTCCAACTCCCTGCTATTAATTTCTCAGGCAAGAAATTATACTTTAACCATAACTTGTACACAAAAGATCTTCTAAAAACTCATCACAGGGAACCTATTGACCCCACATTCCTCATGTTTTGTACATTATTCTGTCATTTTAAAGACCATAGATTACATTACACGTCCACTTAATTATATTTTTCCTACAGCTTTAAAAGCCTGTAATAACTACTGTGCTCGAACTACTTGCCCCAAGATTTGCTGTGTAACTTGGTGTGTAGTAATTTGATTAAAGACTAATTTGCTTAAGAACACATCAACAGATATTAAAGACCTTAAGACTAGATTTTGATAGACCCCCTTCCTCTCAACGAACCAAGGTCTTGAGATGAAGGAACAGAGTTCACCTTAAGGCCCTTACTTAATGGCTGATATTGCACTTAAAATAACAAATAATATTGCAGTTTATTAAACTACAAATCATTAGACACACGGTGAAGATGGTGTTCCACTTTGCTGGGGTGGTAATCCAGTTTCCATTTAAACAGAATCAGACGTTCTGTAGTTACATATGTTCTCTTTTCTATTTTTTAACGTGAAAATTTTGAGAACATCTAGGATATTGTGTCGTCTTGTCTTTCTATGGTTTCTCACAGTTTGACGCTGTGTTGTAAAAAGAAAATGTAAATTAGCTGTTCACCAGTATTAGAGGCTGAAGAGAATCTTGATAAGTAAAACCCTATAACGCTCAAAAAGATTTAGTGGAAACTCCAATAAACATTAATTTACTTTATGTACATTACATATCACAAGCAGACAGTAATGACCAAAAGAACATGTTGTGGTGTCAGTACATCACTCAAATAATAAGAATATAAAACAGACATGAACAGTAAAGGCAGAATGGTTAAACTTCTCATCACATAACTAAGAAATATGGTCTCATTCTGTCAAAAGCCAAACTGACTCCAAGCTCATACTTTTCTGATGACGTGATGCCTGTCCATCAATAATAAGTACTTCAGATTTTATGGAGATTATCCAAGTTATGTGCTGATGAATGATCTTTAAATATGTCAGAGTTTACAGGTACCACAGCCCTGAATGTTTTTCAGTGTTTGTGTCTGAAGAAAATTCACCTCCAGAGTGGATTAGACTCAAAGTCCCACTTAGACAAAACAGGCGCAAGTGTTTGATTTTATTTCCTCCTGAGACGGACGCACACAGGTTTGTCTGCCGTTTCACTGCAGCACTGTCTGTTTAACAACTCTGCCTTGTTTGTCGATGGCAAAGTTGTAATTCTTTGGATTGTCCAGAGCTTCCTCGATACGCTGATCCAAGTTCTCCAAGGTGATGAAGTTCTTTGCTTCCTCCTTTAAGACGGTGAAAGTACAAAGTCAAACCGAGATCAATATTCACCATTATAATCTTTTTTTTTTTACACCTTTTCATCATTATACGATGTAGAATTGAGAATTTTAATGTACAGTTTCCCCTGTAGTTTACAATATAAGAGGACAGAAAAGGCAAAAAGAAAGATATCGTACCTGCAACTGCAAAATCTCCCTCTCTTTTTCTTTGAGGAATTCTTGGTGTTCTTGTTCACGCTTAATGGCAGCCTCTATTTTCTTGCGCTCAGCTTCCTCTTCTTCTTTCTGGATCCTCATCATTCTGAAAGATACAGAAAAGAAGCTGAACGATCCACACTGTTTTTGGAATGAGATAACTTGATGAATATGAGACGCAAAACCAAGAGCAGTATTGCAGACCAAAATGCATTACTCACTCCTCGCTCCATGTTTAATTTCTCCTCACCTGATTTTGAGCAAGCGGAGGTTCTCCTGGTTGTTCCAGGCCATGAGGGCGCAATGCTCTTCCGCCTCCTGCCTCGCCCTCTCCTCCGCCTGAGAGCCCGTCTCCTCCTCATACTTCTTTCGCAGAACCTCCTCCTTAAACTCCAGACTAACAAACACAGAGGAAACAAGACCCCATCTTTGTTCAGTCAAGTGAATCTCACTGAGTATTAATGCTGAATAAACAGATGTGAAAAATGAAATCTTCCTCTGTATGTATATGTATATATATATATATATAATATAAAAGATTTAATGTGTCCAGCAAAATAAATGTAAGACTTTTCAATAAATTCAATTTCATACAGTCACATCAGTCAAATAATAAAGCCTACAATTACTTGTTATTTATGGCTTTACTGACATTTATATCACATTTTTCTCTGTACCTCCCTTGACCCAGGTATAGATTAAGCACATAGCCATCATGTGAAGTGACTGTTGATATTTCTTGTTTGCAAATCACATGGCTCAGTTAGAAGACAACAAACAAAGCCTTAGACATAAAACACATGACATAAGACCCCCTTAAAAATACACAAAACGACTGCAAAGACACACAAAATGGCTGCAAATAAACGCAAAACGACTTTTCAGAGACGCAAAATGACCACGAAAGTATGCATAACGATAGATATACTCAAAATGATCACATATAGACGCAAAACGACTTCACATAGAGAAGCAAAATGACCACAAAATACGCATAACGACCGCAAAGAGACAAAAACGTTGACTGTGGTCGTTTTGTGAGGGAGAGATGGGAAGGCATTTACTTGTCTATGTCCAGGGGCATACACTTTTTACACTTATCTATTAGGGGTGTTTTGTTGAGAACTGTATTCAAGACTATTTAGCACTTCTTTAAAAACCTGCAGACACCATGAACCGGTGTTTTAACATACCGGAGCGCCCTCATGATCAGCTGGTACTCCGTGAATCTCTCCTTGAGCACCACCATCTCCACCGGGTCGACGGGTGGAGGCACCTTGATACGCCCCTCTTTGGACCTGGCCACCGGGTCGTTGCGGGACTTTCGGCCGCGGACGGCCTCCACGAGCACGGCGCTCCTGGGTGCGAGGAGCCGGGTCGCGTGGACACTCCTGCCGCCGATAACCTGGAACATGACGGCGTCGCAATGTGGTAACAGTTGCAGACTCTTAAACGGCAAGTGTAACGGTTAAACAAAACACGCGCGGTTAAAACAAACGTTGTAACATTGAGACAGGAATGTTATCGACATGAAGCGGCGGCCATCTTGTTGTCCTCTGACCGAAGGAAGTACTTAGCAAAGGGACACGTTGTTGAGAAGCTACTGCCATCTGTAGGTAATAAAAGGCGTTTTAGTAACAGTCTGCTCCTCATGAACGTATTAAAAAGATCATTTTAATACTAAATGACTTTTCTACGCTAGTCTGACTAACTATATAGTGGCAGCTAGGTAGGTAAGTTGGGTTAATAACTGTTCAGCAGTCAAACATTAGCATAGCCTGTGTGGTGCCTAACGTCCTGGCTTTAGCCACAGTTTGTGTCTGTCGTGTGTTTTCACGAAAGAACATGGCTCATAATATTGAAAATTTATCTTTAAACAGTAGTCAGGTTCCCATATTTATTCTGAAACAGGTTTTTCTTGCTGTTGTCATTCCTACTGTTCATATTGACCATTAAAATATCCCTTCTTAATGCACTTTCAATGTAAGTGATGTAGGAAAAAAGTCCTATTTATATACTCTGTTTGACAGATCAGTTGGATATCCTCCAGAGCTGCTGCCTTTTAAGTTAAAAAAGTCTTTGTGTTTGGTAGCTGAAAGAAATGTTTATTTTTGACTAAAAGGGTTGTAACTTTAGAAGATATCATGTGATTTGACTGACCAGACTCCTGAGACTTCAGTAAAAGTAGTGCAGTGTCATTCACTTACATATTACTCAGTCAAAAGTCAGATTACATGTATTGAAAACCACCAAGGTAAAAATCAAAAATCACAGTTTTGAAGACTATCTATCTATCTATCTATCTATCTATCTATCTATCTATCTATCTATCTATCTATCTATCTATCTATCTAAAGCAGATAAAAAGCCATTCACTTTCACTGATGCTGCATTGGTTGTGCTGTGTGACTGTTCAGACAAAATGGTGACACAACACAATTGTTAATATTGCACAGGCTATGTTACAGCTTTGCACTCACAAAGTGCTGATTTTTGAAAACGACATGTTTTGTGTATCTCTTCAGGGTTCAGTGGGGCGCCTGGTGTCTGCCTGCTGGTGACTGATGGTCCTGCTGAGGCAACGTGCCACCACATTACAGCTACAGCCAGCTTGCCAGGAACATGGAATGATGGGAAATGGTGCAGTGCCGCTGTGTGTTGTTCCTGTGACATTGAGAGCTGTAAGTAAGGAGAAATTTAAGTAAGATGTGGTCTTACTGAATGCTGCCTCCTTTACTATTCTTTATTATTATTACAGATCAAAAATCAAACAGGAAAATGTTTACTGTTCTCAGTTATCTTAGATAAAATTTTCGTTTGACTTTTACTATTGGTAATTATTCACATATTTCAGTTGCATATTTATTACTTAAAGATGCCCAATGACGTTCAAGATAAGGTGCACTGTTGATTCAATTATAAAAGATGACATTAATGTGAAAGATGTGGCCAAGAGAGCCTCATAATTACACTTGATTTGACTCATAATTTGCTAAACAATTCACCCGGTCTGTCATTAAAGCAAGGTTCACAAAGGTCTTATGAAAACACATAAATGATTAACCACATCGTGTGACATCAGTCTAAAAATATACCTGTTTTTGACCTGCCTTTGTAAAATGTATGTTTTTATAACTTGCCCACTGAAAACACAGTTTATACATCAAAACTAAAATGAGGCTACAGTTGATTTCTGTCTCTTGACTTAGAATAGGCCTTATGCATCCCTGCATATTTTAATTGTTTAAAGCTGGTAACATAGTGTTTAAATATATGCTATGACCAAAACTAGACACTACATCACCGCCAAATAATTGTGATGTACAGTGGAGAAACAACACTGAAATGATTTTTCGTGCTCAACAAGTGTGTTAAATGAAGTGTCAAATGAAAACTCAACATATGAACCAGGTTGCAGGTCAGTTATATGTTTATTTAGCTTGTTGCCGACTGTTACAGGTACACCAAGCATAATGGTGCAGGCTTTGTATTAGTTTCACAGATGTAAAGCACCATCAGGTCTAAGATCAGCAGACAAACAACAAGGAGTTCCTGCACTTAACTTTTAGTTTCATTGTTTAGCTTTGAATGAACTTACAGAACAAAAGGAACAAAATCTAATGCAGATAGGCTGAGAGACACACTGCATGATTATAAGGAGAAACCAGTAACAATTAGTCTTCCAAAGCATTTACACAGCCAGACGGCTATGCAAGAAAAGACAGTTTAATTAGAAATTAGAAATTTAAATAACCAGCCAAATAGGAAGACCCAAAGTCACACTGATTTTCAAACTAACCAAAGCTTGCAGTATTTTTGCAGATGTAAATGCAGAGGAAGAATAACTAAAAAGGACAAAAATAGGTATAGTTAAAAGAAATGTTTAAGGTTACTGGTTCTCTGACTACGGCTATAGAACCAGGGGTGCAGGACAAAGCATAATTGATTGGTAGAGTTCCCAGTCAATAATGCTGCAGGTGTCTTGCATCAGTTCAAACACAGATAAAGTCCAAGCATCAAGAGATAATACAAAAATTTTTGCCCTCTTTCACAAACAATTGGTCAAATGTTTGCACAATGAGGCATAACAAGGGTCAAATGGTGAACTCTGCTGCTTGGATCTTAACATGTATGACAGGGAGAGGAACTCAGCCAAAAACAATACTGCTGTCCGACATAGCTACGTAACTAATGCAGTGCAGCCACTCTGCATTTTTACAGTTTGCCGTCATCTTGATGTGTGGTGTCAGAACGTGTGTAGAAGAAGGGGGACTTCTGGTGGACCTCTTGTTTAGCACAAGGGCGCATCTGTCTTGAGAAGTATGAGCTTTGGTTCGCGGTTTGCTTTTTGGGGGGGAGTAAAGAAAGGAGTATTTTGGGGCAAAAGATGACAGAGGGAAGAACGTAAAAGAAATGAGGGAGGGGGAAGGGTGATGTTTGGGTCAGGGTGGGAAAGAAGGGGTATGAAGAATTTTTTCAGGTTTATGCCAGGCTGGTGGCATTTAGATTTTAGTTTAGGGCGGGAAGGGCAGGGTAAGCCAGGCGAATCTCTTCTCCCTCCAGGAGTTTCCTGAAAAGGAAAAGAAAACAGATTTCTCTAAGCTTACTCTTCATTTATTTGCGTTTTCACAACTGAAGTTTCGTCTCCTTTAAAACATGTTGCCCCAGAGAAAGTCAACATCAAAATGAAACTAAAAACTAATTGGCAGCAATCTGAATTATACTATATTAGCTACATATAATTGTATTTTACCTGTATGCAGCTATTTCAATGTCAAGGGCCATCTTCACATTGAGAAGGTCTTGATACTCCCTCAGGTAGCGCGCCATCTCCTGTTTGGCTTCAGTGATATCCCGCTCCAGCTCACTTATCCTCATCTGTGAATGCAAGAGAAAAAACAGCAATGCAGTGTCAGGTATCACAGATGCTGATGCTGCACACAAGAACATAAAACTCCAGCTCCACAATAAGTATTTCATGTAATATTTTTTTCTTAGTAGAGATTTGCTTCCGAATGAATGGAAATCAGATGGAAAGTGGTAAATGAGTATAAACAATTTTTGGAGATCCCTGATCTCTTTTTGTCTTTGCAGTTTTTTTTCAGACAGTAAAATTGCAGATTTTCACCTCTGCTGTGAGCCTGCCATCGTTTCCTGCTGGGAACTACAGTGTGGGGAGGGTGTAGCTGCTGCAGAGAATATATTTACATGTCATTTTGTTGCATGAAGACAGAGATTTCCTCTGTCTGTGTTTTCCTGTATTCTGGATGGAAACTATTAACGTTATTCCATCTAATCTCATCTAGTGGCCGAGATGGTTTATAATATACACCATCTTTTCATCTTTCTGTCTTTCCTGCCCCTTTTTCTCTTTGCTCCAGTTTGAGACTCTAAAAACAAGTCGGTTGGATATGATGCAGAGCAGCGTCTGACTGTCCCTCATTCACCTGGTACTTTGACACCTCTTTGGCCTGCGTCTCCTCCAGCTCCTCCAGCTGCTTATTTAGGGAGTCGATGACGTTCCGGAGAGCCTCAATCTCCGACGAGCGGGTCTGAAGCAATCTCCGGTACTCCATGGTCTCCTCCCGGATGGCGTGCACGGCCTCGTTGTTTTTGCTGGCCATCTCAGCGACGCTCGCAAACTTGCTCTTGTACCAGTCCTCGGCGGCCTGCATGTTCTTGTTTGCCAGCCGCTCGTACTGCGCCCGGATGTCTCGCAGGGCGGTGGAGAGGTCGGGCCGGGACACTTCCACGTCCACACTGATGTTAGCCATCTGCA
The DNA here is from genome assembly GCF_002260705.1 of Seriola dumerili. Classification (NCBI taxonomy): domain Eukaryota; kingdom Metazoa; phylum Chordata; class Actinopteri; order Carangiformes; family Carangidae; genus Seriola; species Seriola dumerili. The sequence continues at coordinate 1,186,971 of NW_019174404.1, forward strand.
GCTGGACCTGCAGCTCTGCTTGCTCCTCTGCAAAGACCTTCTTCAGGAACGCCATCTCATCACAGAGAGAGACCACGGTGGCCTCGGTGTCACAGTTGGCGAGCACGACCCTGTTCGCCTCCTCTTTGGCCCTCTGCAGGGCCTCCTCGGCATCCATGCGCTGCCTCGTCTCCTCCTCATAGCGCTCCTTCATCTGCTCGTACACGTCACGCAGGTAGTCCCTCTCTGCCTCCATCCGCATCTTCTCCCCGTTCTCCGAGTCTATCATGGCCCTCAAACTCCGCGCCTCCCCCTCGTAGAGCGCCTGAAGACGGGACGGGTCGTTCTGCCGCCTCCTCAGCGCCTCCAGCTCGGCCAGCAGGGCCCGGTTCTGCAGCTCCAGGTGCCTCACCTTCTCGATGTAGGTGGCGAAGCGGTCATTCAGACCCACAAGCTGCTCCCTCTCCTGGGAACGCAGGCCCAGCAGCTCTGTGTTGAGCGAGCTGGCCTGAGCCAGGTTCATCCTCTCTGACCCATCAGGCAGGGAAGAGGAGGCCAGCCTCACGATCCTCTTCCCGGACGGAGGTGCTCGAGAAGAATACAAAGAGGAGGACATGGAGGATTTGGTGGTGGTTCGGGAGCCTCTGTAGCTGTCCCAAGGGCGGCGGTAGGAGAAGAAGGAATCGTAGCTCATGATGAATTTTTGTTGTGGATTTTTTTGTTTGTTTAAGAAAAGGATATGGATGTTTTTAGTTTCAGAAGGTTTTTTTTTTATGTCCCCCTTGTTCTGCACACCATCGGTGAGGATGAGCGAGCGTTTTTGCACTGCACCAGCTCAGTGATGCTGCAGATCCTGGGCTTTTATAGAGTGAGGCTGCCCCCCCCCCCACCACAGAGGAACATCAGTGCTGTCAGCATTCAGTGGGCCAATAGCAGACTGCTGCAGTGAGGAGAGGAGAGGTTGGTTTTCAGACTCACTCTCAGCCACGGCAGGCAGAGTACATGTGGTAGAGCAGGTTTTTCTTTTAACCTGCTGTGGAAATGGCGTTGAAATCAATTACTCTTATTACTGTAAGTGTTTCTGTTGTGTACCCTCAGATGCATTTCTCAATCAATCAACAAACCCACATACATAAAGAGAAAAAAACTGGTGCAAACCTGGTGAAAATGACTTGAAACAAACTGTTTTCCACAACCTACTTAGAGAGAATCAATACATAGTGCATAAAGAGAGAGTGACGGAGGCATATACCTGCACAGCCAGGCACTTAAAGGTTTTAATACTCTAGAAAACTAGAAATTAATTACCTTAGAGATTGTGTGGCACTTAATTAGATTGATGTGGTAGATTGATGTCCAATATTTTATCTGAATAACATAAGAGATGACTGAACAATCCCACATTAACCTACATTCTGTGCTACAGATACCAAAACCCTTTCCCGCAATATGAATCTGATGACTCTGACTTTAGTTTGTTACTTTTTGAGACATAAAAAACTGTATTTTCTTCTTTGTGCTCTTTTCTTTTTGATCATCTTCTCACTTACTTAGATATTAGATTTGATAGATACAGATAAAAGATATATATAGATAGATATATATACCCCTGTGCAGTGCCCTACATACTGCTGTTCTTCCCAGAGTATCTTTAGATGTATCTATTAGATCTATTTAGATTGCAAATTGATGAGTCACTGATGTTCTTGAGGCGTCCTGACTCTGACAGTGTGTGGGAGACACCACCGAGCAAGAAAGTGCTATGTGTATCTGCTGACACAGAGAAACACTCCTGCTGTTTAACATCCAGAGATGAGTCAGAGGGTACCTGTAAATCATCCTCAGTGTTTGTTGAAAAGCAGAGGCGTCAAGCTGCTGCTCTTAACCAAGAAGCAGCTCAGATTCCTGCTCAAGGACACGTACTGGGTGACAAACCGGTGATACTTGCAAGAATGGAATGCATTAAAAAAAATAAACAACAAAAGATTTCAATAATACTTTATGATACAGCCCATGATATACAGTGTAATTTCATTGTATGAGACTAAGATACTGACTGGTTCCTTCTGGTACTTAAATGTACAGTGGATGCAAAACAAATGAAAAAGTATTTTTCTAAATACTGGGTACTTACGGGGTACAGGGGTACGGGTAATTGTGTATATCCATGTCCTGGAATAAGTGCTGCTCATATCCATATGTATAAATGCATACACTTGCCTGTATAAATACATATATATACATAAATGTTTTACTCACTCTTGCACATACTCTACATATTAACATATATGTTATAATCAGACCAGTAGTAGTGCTTTGTGTTCTTATAATCAAGGCAGGTTATGTGTTTACCACCTTTTTCATACTGTAAAATAAAAGAATAAGTAAACGGGAGAACAGCCACACATTATATTAAAGATCTCATACCTTATCATTACTGTGTAATGTAAAATACACATTTCAGTTTTTCCTAATCAACAAACGTTATTGCAGCGTGGGAGAAAACACAATAAAAAAAAAGAGGGGAGCTCAATTACGCCCACACCACAGGGATTTATTATCACATCTTCTACTTCATTGTTTGATTTGGAACAAAGACAAGGCTGGAAATGGGCACTGCATGCAGCTCATAATGGATCGGCTGGAGTAGAAAACAAACGTACCTTTGTCAAGTGCGTGTCTATAAAAGGCTTCTGTTGTCGTCTGACAAGAAAACGCTGGAAATATTAATAATTTAGTATTATAACTTACGAATGTGGGTGGATCAAACGTAGCTAATTATTTTAATTTCTATTTTTTTTTTACTGTCTTTCTTAAATATTTAATTATTACAATAACTAAAGTGGGCTGTTACATAACGTGTAGCTGTAACTACACAGTAAAAACGTTTATTAACACAATTTTCCCAATTCTTCCATTTTGTTTCCCAGTACTGTTCCCTGTAGGTATGCAGCATTTCCAAAAATATAATAGAGAATAAGTTGTTACTCCCTTGTTCCACTGCACCTACATTTAAGTACCAATATGAACAGGTCAGTATATTATTAGTAGGTTTATACAACAAAATGACACAATGAGTACATTAAAATTACCATCTCATTAAAGGCAAGGTAGGAAACATGCTTAATTTGCTTTGGGGGAATTAAGTGTGGCATCTTGGAGAAGTGTCTTGGTTTCCTCATGACACAGCTTCCAGTAATTTCAACATCTCCCTTTAGCTATAAAACTAAACTGATGTTTCCAAGTCTGAAAAAGTAAATTATGTAGTAAATTATTGTTATTATGTGACACCATCCAGCCAGGCAGTGTCCTCCATTACTGAGGACTCGATACCTGCCAAACTAAAAGACGAGAAGTTTCTCTCTGTTTCTGATCTAATGAGATAGTTTCAGATTTTAATGATGTGGTGTTATTGTGTCAGTTACATCCAAAGGCGTTTATTTATAGCGCTGTAGTTCTTAGAAGCTGCCACTAGAGGTCGATGAAGCTTGCTGATGCTTAACATTTAAAGGATCAGTTCATCTAAAAAGGTAACTAACAGTTTCTCTCTCCTTATAGCTGCAGTTAATTTAATTTACAAGGTAGTTTATTTAACAGGGACAATAGAGAAAAAAATTGTTTGATAAAGGAGAAGCAGTGCAACAGAGTCCAAAAGTCTGAGACCACTTTCCCATTCGGGTTCAGTTTGACTGCTGGATTATTCAAGGTGTAGTTCACTTATATACAGTTTATCTCAGAGACATTTGATCTGTGGTGATAACAGTGCCACAAAAGTCTCTTTTAATAGATTCATAGTGTCTGATGATACAGTTACTCACAGCAATCCACTGAATATTTGAATAGCACCGTTTAACAAGACAACTCAAAGTGGTTTACAGAACAAAATTAGGAAAAGAAACACAAGGCAAAAAAGACAAATTTAAGTAGGATTAGATAGAGTAGAATAAAACAGATTTAACAGGAGAATGAAAATTAGAGTGCAGTTACAAAGCAGTGCAAGATATGAATATAAATCTGTATTTAATGAAAGTCATATACAAACAGAAGAGTCTTAAGCCCTGATTTATGAGAACTGAGTGTTGGAGCAGACTTTATGTTTTGTCTAAAGAAAATACAAATAAATAAAAAAAATACCTGTTTTGTCGGTTCAGTCTGAAGGCTTTTACAGAGGGAGGTGAGGTCTGTTAATGTTGTTGCAGTTCTCAGTAGTTGCCAATAGAGGTCAATGAAACTCATCGATTGCTTAACATTCAGGGCAGCTCACCCAGAAACACAAAACCCTCTTCACCTCCCCTCAGAGACTCTTGGTGCCACTGCCTGATTGCCTGAGCCCTCAGCTGTGGTTCACTCAAATACAGTCAGTGGGCAATTTGAGTTTGGGCAACAAATACAAATGACTTTTAAAAACTCTCAACAGCAGAGTCTTATTCTAAATGTGACATGGTTACTCACAGCAATCCACTGATTTCATTTTTAAGTTTTATCTAGAACTAAAGTTCAAGGCCTATCAGCTGATGTCTTTCTTTGCACAGGAGGAAGAAACTCTCCCCAATACGCTTAAAAAGAACAAGCTAACTTTATTTGTCATTTTTAAGTTGGAACAACTTCAGAAAATGAAGTAAACACAACTAAATTTGTTCTTTAGTAAGTTCTTTAGTAACTAAAGAAGTATGAGCAGCAAAATGCACTTGATCTATCAAAGTAAAAATACTTTGTTTCCTCTCTTTCGCCAATATATATGACATTATTAGATTGTTAATACAGATGCATCAGTGTGTACGTGGCATTTTACCATGAAACTGGTTTTAACTTCTACATGTACGATTAATTTTGTCCAGTGGTTCCCAACCAAGGGTATCGGCCCCTCCAAAGAGTCATCAGATAAATCTGAGGGGTAGTCAGAATTTGTTTTGTGAAATATTGGATAATTTTACCTCTGTAGGCATCGAATTAATATTGAAATAAAAACCATATGAGACGTTTAAAGGGAAAATCATTGTTCGGTGACGTCTGAACTAAGCTCACAAGCCGAAAAAGTTGTAAATCACCAGTTTAGTCTTTAACATTGTATTGTATGTTATATGCTTATTGTAGTTTTGTTTTTTGTGTGTATTATAGGTTAGTATGAAAAATGTAAAAACGTGCAATATTTCCATCTTAAATGTCGTGGAGTGAAAGAGTAAAGTGACAGAAAATGGAAACACCTCAAAATTGCATTTGAGTGAATGAACTTAGTCACTTTCCATCACGGCCTATTCATTAAATAAGCCTGAGCTTGTCTGTGCAGTGTAAGGCCTTTAAGGGACACTGTCGTTGCATGTTTTGAGCACTAGGTGGCGTATTTGTATTGCGTGCCAGTGTGACGACTGTAGACGTTTTCAACATTTGTGTGAAAATGCTTTTTTTCAGGGAATGTTTGACAAACTATTCTGAACTCAAAGTAGCAGTGATTCACGTTATCATGTGTCCTGCTGCAGGCTGCCATACAGCTGTCATCATGAAGTGACTGAGAATAACATTAAAAATCAGTTGTAGTTCCATAGAGTTACAGAAAAATGCAAATTACAAGTTTATTCAGAGGTTATTTACAGCGAATATATTTCCCAATGATACATAAGGTAAAAATAAGTACATAAAACATTTTTTTGACAGATAAAGACTTTGGAATGTCAGGCTTTTCATTGCTAAAATCGTTTTTAAACCCTTTTGTACATTTACAAGAATTGCAGGTACACAGTTCTACGTGGAAATCAGTTGAGCATTTGTGTTTTTGAACTTAAGACATATATAATATAGAGCTTAGAGCTACTTGAAGAGCATGTAGGTGAACTGCATGTCAGGTCTACCTTCCACTGTTTTACATTCAGTTAAAATCTGCAAAATACTATCCACGTAAAATCACATAAAGAATATAAGACATCCAACATATAAACATACAGAAATTACCTTTAGGCTAAATACAAAAGTGTATTCCTTTGGTAGAAAACATTTATCTCAAGAAAAAAAAAAAAAATGTGCTCGATATAGAGAAGTATATCTTGCATCTTGCATGGCCTGTCAGACTCTTTACATCCACTGGCCAATGAAGTGTGGGACTAAACATTCATCTCATATCAGGAGTGCTGCATATTCATTTATGTTGGCATCTCATAAACCCAAAGCAGCCCGCTGACATGCACAGGGCTGTTTGCACTGGCACTGCGCTACTTGAAACACAGCAACTTGTGATTACAGCATGAAGGTGGTCATTCACAGGTCGATCTGTACAGTACTTTGGTTCATTATTTGATCACCAAGTCCTTAGAGTGCTGGGGGAGAAATGCTGCGCGCAATGCGTCCAAATGTAAACTATGTGCCCATAGAGTTACAAGATAGACGGAACCATTACAGATGAAGCAGTGACACTTAGAAAAAAAACAATACAATAAAAAACAAAACAATAAAAATCTTATTTTCTTAAAATCTCTCTCCAGACTTGTCTTGTGCATGAAATGGGGCAAAATTACTGCCATACACACTAGTAATTTCAGACAGTGCAACTCAAACTTCCTTCATCTCCTCGCTTAGAAGATTTTCAGCCTTTTACCAACCGCCCTGCCCCCCCGCACCACTCTCTGGCTCGGCTGGTCTTTAGAGAGCGGGCAGTACTTGATGGTGTGCGCATTGTCGCCGTTGGCACTGCAGAGGGGGCAGGTGTATGCCCGGAGGATGGGGCACAGGACCCTGCCGTCCGCTGTCTTCAGGATGTGGGTGCCGTAAACCTCCTCCGGCGCGCCGTTATTCCGACAGAAGACGCACACCTTTGGCTCCGGCTTTCCCCTCTGAGTCTGTTTGCGCCTTCGCTCCATGGAGAGCAGGTCGAGGCCGGCGAAGCTTCCCCTGTAGGAGGGTGAATCTCTGTCTCCGAGCGGCGAGTCGCCAGCGAGGTGCTCGTACGGCCTGAGAAGCGAGATGCGCTCCTTGAGATCATAGATGGAGATCGGCGGAGAGCCCGGGGCCGCGCAGCAGCAGTCCAAGTGTCCGTCGCTGTCCCTGCCGTGCCCAATTACGCAGGAACAAACCGGGGAATCGTCCTCCAAGCCCAGAGTCGCTTTAAGAGACTCGGTGATGGAGTTGGGGCTGCAGGACTGGCTGTTGATCTTATTTTTGGCCACAAGTGTCGACAGGCCGAGGTAGTCGTTCCAAAAATTAAAAGTATAATCATAGGGAGACCGCGCGTCCAGGTAGCCGCGGTCTAAGAAATCCATCCTGTCAGAGCTGCAGGTTTAACGTCCACAGAGGTGAATAGGTGTTTCGGGTGATGTGTTTGTCAGCATGGGGAGCCTGTGGAGATGATCTACTCTCTTCTCTCGCTGGGTCTAGTATGAAGAGCACTCAACATGTAGGCGCTGATAAGTTCCCCAGAATAAAACAGGGGGGCGTGGTTTGGTTCAAGTTGATTATCTCTCTGGTCCCATAGGAGGGTCTACAGAGCAGAGCAGGGAGTTACTGAGCTGGGAAAATTATTTTCCCTTCCACAATATGAGCATTATCTCTAAAAGAATATATTTTTATGTCACAAGAGAAGTAGTTGTTCTATTTTTGTTTCAGTTACTATTATTTTTTGGTTGTTTTGCCCTTGTTTTCGTTGCTTTTTGGCAGTTTAAGAGAAAGGCCTAGATAGAAATCAGCCAAAAACTAAACTGTTTCATGTTTAATGTTCAATTTACAGGAGGGGCATAAATGTTTTTTTAATTTAAGGCATATAAACACCCAGTAGGTGTTTGCATCCAGATGCTTTGTTTGCCTCCAGCAGCAGTGAAGGGAAACCCCTGTGAATCTGTATAAAGTTGGAGGACCTTCAAGGGACAGGTTTAAAAGAAAAAAAAAAAAAAAAAGAGGAGTCAGCAGAGGAAAAGACACCTCGAATTTTCATCCCTACTTCGGCTCATGCTCCAAAAACACTGGAGCCGACATTTTTCTCACATCATGTGATCCTGAATGTTTGGTTTAGGGCCAGATATTGGTTTAGGGATAAGCTCAGATAACGCTGATTACCTCAGCAGGGTTATTGTCTCAGACTTGAAGACAGAAAAGATTAGAAAACTGTTTTCACAGGCTGAATAGTAACCACAGTTAGTAATTGTGTTTTCCCTGTAAAGATCTTTGGCACCAAAGCAACAGAAGGCCAGAATTTACAACTGCAGGCTATTCACATCAGACAATAAGTGCATGTAGATGACAGTGCATGTAGATTATCATTTCTATTGACTGTAAAAAAAAATGCATCCATCCTTGACCTCTGAAGTAAACATCATCCAAACAGAACCATCTGAGAAGATAGAGTCACACTGTTGAACTGGTTGTAACACGTAGAAACATTCAACCTGTGACTAAGTGATCGCAAAGACGCTAATAAAGGTTGGGAAACATTTGCGATAAAGGCTTTCTTCTCCTAATCTCCTGAAAGTTTGTGTTTTAAAACAAACAAAAGCACCTGGGAAAGCAGCAATATTTGGAACTGAAAGGATTGGTTGATCGACACAAATATAATAGGCAATTTTGGTAACTGATTAATAATTTTATTCATTTTTCAGACAAAGAAAAAGGAAAAAAGTGAAAAATTCCACACACTAACAGGTTCCAGTTTCTCAAACAACAGGATTTCCTTCTTATCTTTGTCATGTATAAAAGTAAACTAAATGTTTCTGGGATCATTTAATCCATCCTCCATTAATAAAGAAAGGTAATCATTAGTTGCCCCAGCCCTAGAAATATCCATTGCTGACAAGACAACGAAAAGAGCAGCAACAATAGAAAGTAAAAGTTCACTGAAGTAAATAGTGTCACACAGCCATCTGTGTTTGGGTTGGTTGGAGATTCAGTAACACAACAACAACATCAACCTTTTGGCACACAAAAATTAAGACAAAAAAAAAAAATCTGCATTGTGCATCTGACCACTTGAACAGATCCCTTCCTGCACTGATGAACCTATAGTGAGTCGTTCCACATGGAGCTGCCATGTCCTCTCTGCACCTGTTCTGCTTCCCCTGAGCCCACGGCTTTGTGCTCACTACCAGCCCTCCTCTGCTCCATTGTCTCCTCTCTACAGCGGGCCGTTTAACTTCATTAATATGCATTAAAACAGAGTGTGCCACATGTGTGTGTGTGAGAGAGTGTGTGTGTGTGTGTGTGTGTGTGTGAGAGAGAGTGTGTGTCAGTCAAATCCCAGTCAGACAGGCTCACAAAAAAAGAGCTTGATAACTGACCTGACTGCCAGGACAATGACTATGTTACTATTTTTGTCACACTCTCGAGTGAAATATTAGGGACAGTAAAAGTTGAGACAAAAGTCATTTGCGCGTCTTATATTTTAAAACTGGAGCTAAGATCCAGTTTGCTGCCATTGTGGGGGTTTCATTGATGAAATAAATCAATACCAGTCTACCACAGACTCAGAGCGACTCTCTGAAAATGAGCCTGTGTTTCAGTGTTGCAGGGAAGTTTGTATGGAAACCTAAATCCATTGTTTTGTCCTCTGCATTCAGTTTCATGACAGTGTATCACAGCTTTATGAGCATGTTTTCAAAAGTGTTTGTGTCTTGGTTTGTGGATATTGGCAGTGACTATAAATTCTGAAGTAAGAGACCTGTGTTTTATGTCACAAAAGGAATGAATTTGACTTTAAATCATGCTAAAATCTTCAAGGAAATGTGTGTGTGTCCAAAATTTGCATGGCCCTATAAATCCTGAAAAGGATTCTTTGAAAAGAGAATACATTTGCTGCTGCTATAAAAAAAGTTTCCAGCTAGTGTAGATGGCACAAAGCATGAAGAAAATCATGTTAGCGAGACAGTTTCTTCTATGTGAGAATAAATTATCATCAGAATACACCACATGGTCCATTTTCAAGGTCACCTCCGGCTCTGCATGCACAAAGGAAATCATGAGAGAGCATTTAAAAGATGAATGGCTGCCATATCACAATAGATAAATTGCATGAGGGCCAATATGACATGTGGCTCTGTTGCTTCAGGGTGCCTGTATTACTCTGAATGCAAAACATGTTTGGCAGCAACAAAGAAATTATTGATAATGAATATGAAATACATTCGGTTTTACATTTGAGGACATTCATTCAGCCCCCCCCCCATCACTTGAAAAAAGGCAGCAGCTGATCTCACAGAATGATTCCTGGCATGAAAATAAGAGTCGACGCACCTTTAAAACACAGAGGGCAATTCAAAAAGCGCTTTACATAAAACAAAGTACATTTAAAAACACAAAATAAGAGTCAGGGAGTTGAGTTTCAGGGTAGTTACAGTGCGGTCATAAATCAACACAAATTTAATGAAGGAAATTAAGTACAGTAGAGAAAATTAATCAGTCAAAGACACGGGGAAACCAGACAGTTTTTAATTTAAATTTAAAAGAAGTCAAAGTTGGGTATGTTGAGGATCATAAAGAAGTTGGTTTCATCCGTGTGCATTAGCATATTAGCTAACTGCAGCTTCACTTATTGGTGCCAGTACATGGTGACTGCTCCCTAAAGATTTGAGATAGATTTATATTCTTCAAGTACACCAGAAATGTTTTTCAGCCTCAAGCAATTAAGTGATTTATAATCCAGCAGCACTTTAAAATCTATTCTGTAACTAACTGGAAGTCAGTGGAAAACTTGAAGAATAGGAGTAATGTGCTCAGTCTGAATATGCTGCAGCTGTAAAATGACCATTTTACTTTAAACAAACTAATACATCCTGTCTACATTAAATTAGATTACTTTTTCCTTTAGTGTCAGATTTCTCTGAAATTAATTAGTCTTGCATCACAAGGGGAAGACTGTGTAAACAGATGTAAAACATGAGTAACAAAACATAAAACATTGGTTTGCTTGCTGAATCCTGTGTTTGCTTATGTTTTGGCAACAGATACACTTTGGTTTTTCTACACTTAACCGTGACTACAATCTTTTTCTAACTTTTACCGAGTGCTAAACTTAACTATAAAAACTTTACTCGTGCTTTAGTTGCTATAAAATTGTATAACAGGAGACATATTGTAGGAAAACCAAATGGAATAATTTGGCAGTGAAAGTTCTGTTCTGTATAGACATTTTGCGACTTGACAGATGTGCTCATTAAAAACTTTTCCTAATTATAATGCTAAAAAAATGTAATTCGAAACTAGCAGAATATGAATGAAATTTGTTGGAGACGGGGGTTGATATTTGAGAATATAAATATCAATGGTAAAAAAAAATATTGGCCTTTTTTTTCTTAAGTTGTTACACAAAGGAATAACACCTATAATTTACATTTCAGGCATTTAGCTGATGTTTCACAGAGGTACTTAAGCTTAAACTGGTAACTGGCCAAGACAACAGTACAGAGTCTAAGAGCGATTTCCGCTGAAGCCAAATAGCAGCAGCAAATCTTTCTTTGTTCACATAATGTGTGGCCATTGTTTAAGTCTGTTTACCTCTCAGTGCTATCTGGCCTCCACACAAGCTGCTGCAGAGTGGAAGCCACATCAAGTGGGGTTTTTTTTTTTTTTTTTTTCCAGGCTCATTAAATGCAGTGACTGGTTTCCAAAGGGTTAAAAATCTTCATGTGTAAATACGGTTGCAGGGTGTGATGATCGCACCCAGAGGCCTCCCAGGCAGCTCTGTCTGCCGAGCAGGCGAGGCTGAGATGGGCAGGCGCTGCGCCCCCATTCATCACTGTCAAGTTGAATAGAAAATTAACAAATCCCTTAATTAAAAGACCTTTCTAGACTCCTGTGTGTGTGTGTGCTTGTGTGTGCTTGTGTGTTTGTGTGTGTGTGTGTGTGTGTGTGTGTGTGTGTGTGTGTACCACGTGCCAGCTGCACTGCTACATTGTGCAAGCTACAACGGCCTGGCACAAGAGACAAACACAGGACACACTTCCATGCAAACACACATACACACACACATACACACACACACACACACACACACACATAGACCCCTGCCATTCCTGCTGTTGCATTAATTGCATAAACTGCATAATGTGGCCAGCCTGAGCAGAGGTTCATTCTGGATCTCTCTACCTCCCCAGACACAGAGCTGGGTGGGGAGTCAGTTGGGGCTTTGATCTCTGACCTCTGCCTCCTCTCCTGGGAATATAAGACTGCATCCCTAACGGTCCGTCCATCTGCACATACACACTCGCATGCACACACACACACACCCCCCCCCAGACCCTAGTTCCTAGAGTCAGCCCAGCCCCAGACACGTGTCAGTGTCACCAGCAGCAATGGGGAATGCTAAACAAGCCAAGGTCAACCCGAAATTAAGGGGTGGCTTTCGGCCTGTCAAGTGCTTTGTCACGACCACCAGTTCTCTGAATGTGACCTGCTATTACTTACCCCAAAATTCCTCCCCCTCCGCCTGGCAGCAAGGCATTCATGTATTCACACTCATATACACAATATCCTCTTGACATGGTGGAAGTGGTGGGACTGAGAGGAATGTGGATCAATGACCAAAGAATTGGAGACACCAGAAAACCTACGTGTGTTCTTGAATATTACTGCATTAATATATGTAATGTTGAATATTTTGGATATTTTAAACTCTTATTTTGGGTCAGATCCACGTTAGACACCTTTTAAAAATGTTTCAGGACTTTCAAATTAAAACTTAAACAATTAATTGATTCATCGATTGGTAAATTTTCTGAAAATTAAGCAGCAACTATTTTGATAGTCTATTAATCATTTCAATAATTTCTGAATCATTTAAATACCAAACATTCCCTAGTTTCCGCTACTCCAATATTTTCCTCATTCTGTTTCATGCCGAAAGTTTAGTTGTGGGACACTGCGATGGGCGTTTTCACTTTTCTGACATTTTATAGTTGAAACGATAATTTGATTAACTGAGAAAATAATCAGCAGATTACTCAGTGATAACAATAATATTTAAGCGCTGTTTCAAACAAGTCTGTTTAATTTATTCAAAGACAAATTCTTTCATTCCATATTTAAATCACAAGATCTTTTGAATCTATAAACACATTTTTAAGAATAGTAATGAAATACTGATAACCCCTAAACACAAGGGCCCTTCATTTTTTTTAATGTTAAATTACTTTTCAAAGCACATTTTTGCCGTTAAAACATTTTGCATATTTTATTAAATTAATTCCATTTGGTTTTTCTGTAGCAACTGGGGCTTCTACTAATAATTTATTGTCATTATCAATTAATCTGCCAATTATTGTTTGTTCATTTTATTACAAAAAAAGCAATTTTTCATAATAGTTTATTTCCTAAACCAAACTATGATGTCCTCAAATGGCTCATTTCGTCCGACCAAGTGTCTAAAATCTAAATATATTCACTTTAACATCACGTTAGCCAAAGCCAAAGAAGAGCAGCAAACCTTCACATTGGAAAAAGTATGTTTGGTATTTTTGCTTTAACTTTCCAGCTGTCAGCAGACTAATTGATTGATCAACTAATCATTTCAGCTCTAGATTAAATTATTTTCATTTTGTGACCACTTGCAAAGGACTGTGTAATACTGGTTTAAAAAGATCTTTATAAATTAGACGTATAATTACTGTTTAATAAGGGACTAAAAACTCTCTGCTGAAGCCTGTTGCTTTAACTAAACTTGTCACCAGAGCAAAGAGAGCAGACGAAGAGGTGGAGGAGGAGGGGGACTGGGGAAGTTGTGGGCCCACGGATCAGAAACTTGTTAACTCTACCAAATCTGCAGAGATTAGAGCGGGAAGTGGTCAGAGGGCTTAGAGTGTATCGGTACAATGGGGCCGAGAGGATTAAAAGTGGATTCGCTGAGCCCCTGCGATGCCCTTCATCTCTGGGGGTCCACAGCCAGAGCACCTTTGTTGGGTTAACTAACGGCACTTCCCATGAACGCAGAGAACAGACCAATCCCTTTTTAATGATGCAGGGAAAATTCCATTGGCCCTGATTACCACAATGCTTTCGAGAGCCGCCATTGTCCCACACACCATGTCGAGCTTTTAAACTGTGCAGCCAGGCGAGTGTACTGCGAGGCGTTTGAAGTCTACTTGTAGTATTTTACCTCGGTAGAAATAACCTTCGCTAAAACAATGCTGATACGTGCATCTGCTTTATGGTTGGAGCATAATAGTAACACTAGCACTGCCAGTGCTTTAATTGCCATTGCGGCCACCCATGCCTGAAATATATAGAGTACTACGGAGCTTAATGACTTGTAACATAGTGCTATAAAGTGGTGAGTGTGTATATGAAAGGTAAAAGGTTTAATAGTAACCATCCAAATGATCTTACATTGTCCCCTTGTGATGTCCCATTGTCCTAGTGATGTACATTAGGTAGGCTGCAGATTGAATGTAACTGTCCTCAGTTGCAGAGAAATGTTCTTCCTGCCTGAACAAAACCTCAACAGGCAGAACAAAAGAATCATGGCTAACAGCAACCTTAAAGAAAAAAGGAAGTAACAGCTCAAAATATGAAAAACAAATGCTATCTACAGTTAACAGTCATTCATAGATTTTGAAAGCTGTTTGCTGTCTTAGAGATGACTGTATGTTAGTAGAATTACTTCCAGGAATGGGCTTCCAAACTGAGACATAACAGCATAAATCTCCTGAGAGAAAGCGCACCAAGCTTGAAACACATTTCAACTTGAGTAGCTGCAAGCCAAAGCCTTGCTTGTTCTCTTTTTGCTTCTGGTAATGTTGGTTACTTAACCTGACCACCACTCCTGGTTCAGAATGAAAAATCTCAACAATTATTGAACAGATTGCCAAGTTGGTTCAGACATTCAGAGGACGAATTTTAAAAACTTCTTTTTTTTTTTCAGTACTGCAACCGATAGGTCAAAGTGCCAACATGAGGTTTACATTTTTAGGTTTTAGCTGAAAATGTCTCGACAACTATCAGATGAATTGCCAAGATATATGGTACAAATATCCATGTTCCCCTCAGTATTAATTGTCATCACTTTGGAAGTTCCTTAACCCTTTCATCTAGCGCCATGATCAGGTCAAAGTTTTAATCTGTGCAACACTTTGGTTTAGGACCAAAAACCTGTAAAACTGATGACATTTCCACCAGCCTGAGCGTTGCTTTGTGTTCAGTGCTAATTAGCAAATGTCAGCATGCTAACAAGCTAAATGAAAGATGGTGAACATGATAAACATTTTATCTGGGAAACATCAGCATGTTAGCATTGACATTGTTATCGTGTTGGCATACTGACATTAGCATTTAGCTACAGTGCAGCTGTAAATATTAGCAAATGTTAGCATGCTAACACCTTTGAGACAGTTACTCTTATCTGTAAATCTGGTGATTACACTGCGAGTGATGTTGTGTGGTTGGACTGGTGATGTTCTCCCCAATGTGGATGCACACGTTGGTTTATTGCAGTGTTTGTGGTGTGGTGATAGTAGCAATAAGAGCTGAAATGTGCTCACCACTGATGTTTTCTTTCCTGTAAACCCCAGCCCACCCCAGTATTTTTTGATTAAACTGAATGACTCTGATGTGATGTACATGTTATATTCTGTTTGCTCCGTACCAAAATACTCTCCTCACCGATTACAGTCCTGTTTGTGGTCTACAGCTAATATGCAGTAAACCTCGTACACTCCTACCACACAGTCTATTAGCTCTCAGAGGCAGATGTGTCTCGTCTCATATTAGCTCGTTCTCGGCTGTCTCTTGTGATCTCTCAGCTATGCAGCCGCTGTCATGTCCACAGTCTCTCATCCTGCATTCAGTTTCCTGAAACTGAATTACAAAGAAACTGAACACTTTGAGGCAACAGATAAAACGCATTTGGGTTCATTGCCTACATGGCTGAATGGCAATCCCATTCTCAGTTTGTATATTACAATATGTTCACCATCAAAATCCAATACTGTGTTTGTACTAGCTGTTTTTGTTTGGTGTCAGAGTGCTGAGATAGAGGTGTAGGACCTGATAGAGTTGGCAGTGATGGTGATGGTGTCCTGCTTTGAGGACAAAAAAAGGAAGGCTGAGCGATAGATGGTTTTGTCCATGTCTGTTTTGTGTTAAATTAATAAGCAATGATGTATCACAAGTGTTAGTGTGTTTGTCTTGATCAGGACTTACCTTTAGGTGACGTAATTATAATGTAGTGATTAAAAAACAAAGTTAAAGGAACAATTTACAATTTTATTAGCCTTTGTCATTCATTTGATGAAATTGATTGAAAATGATGTGGAACAGTTGGACTAAAAGGAAGTGACACCTGATATTTACTGTTTGGCATTTTAGATCACTGAGGAATTTTCTTCTGTCAGATTTCACTGTAGGTGCAGGAAATATGCCAATATAATGTCAATAATGAAAATACACCTACACCACCAAACAATAGGGTTTAGAAAGTATTTTCACATCAGCTGTTTGTAAAGCAATAGTTAAAAATTTGGGGAAATACTCTCTATTGAGAAGGTCAATGAAGCTACAGCTAGCAGGTCCTTAGCTTAGCCTAGCATGAAGCAGTGTTAATTTTAGTACAGATTTTGAATTAGTTTTAATCTTTTGACCAAAAAAAGTAAGTTGGTTCTTTTATTTTGTTTTTTTAACATTTTAATTTTCATGTTTTCCAAGAATTGCAAGGCCATATTTGTTGTGTACCGTTGCCATGGTTACAGGTATTGTTGTCATCTTTCGCAAGGTTAGTGGAGCAGACACTGATTACTTAATCTCACACACAGTATCCATGAGACTCTGTTCTGCAGTAATACAACACACTGACTCTCCTCAGTAAATCCAGTTATCACTTTCACAAACTCTGGCTATCTGAACAGAACTACTCTCTCTCTCTCTCTCTCTCTCTCTCTCTCTCTCTCTCAGTCTCTCTCTCAGTCTCTGTCTCGCTCTCTATGATATTATTCACTGTCTGATTTTAGGTTGGGAGGAGCAGCTAACACGTCAGATAATGCTTCTTATCGATGGTACTGCAACAGGTCAAGCGGATAAATCAACTGCTGAACAAGATATATTTTCCAGTGTCGGATGATACTGTTTCACTAAGCAGGAGCTGTAGTATGTGATTCTGCAGATGTCTGCAAAACTTGTCGTAATTAGTTCATCCATCTATTCGTCGATCTGTATTCAAAGGTTTATTTAGTTTTGGTCTTGATTTCGTCATACAAAAGTTGTCAACACCATACTCTTCACAGATGTAATTAATGCTGGCGTGAAGACTGTAAACAGGCAGCCGGGCTCTGTCCAAACGTTACAAAATCTGCCTACCAGCATCTCCAAAGCTCACTAATTAATGTTATATCTTGTTTGTTTAGTTTGTTCATAAAACCAAAGAAATAGAATAACTGTATTTCCCAAAATGTAGAACTTTTCCTTTAATGCCATCAAAGCATGAATTTTACTGATTTTACCAGATGTGGTTCTTGCATCAGACAACTTACCTGACACTGTGTGACTGACAGATTTCGCTGCTGTAAATCCCGCCTGTCTGTACACAACAACTCAGGCGGGTTAAAACATTCACTAAAGGTGATTTGCTGTTATTAGCTGACCCGCTATCCCATCTGCAAAACACACTCAGACCAGTGTACCCATGTGCAGATCGGGACAGGCCTGGCAGTGTATTGGTCGATACCACACGGGACCACAGATGGGTCCCCGCACAGTGGAGCCGGTGGCTGGCGCAGCAACCTGGGCACTGGCCAGATGGGCCACCCTGAGAGAGGCTCAGCCTGTCAGGCCCAAACAGGCTGATCTTATTACTGTGGGCCAAGACTGGAGTCTGGTTCCACACATTCACACACACACACACACACACACACACATACATCATCAGGGGAATCCACATTATTATGCCTGACTGTCACAGGCTGGATTCACCCTGTTGTCCGTGTGTGTGTGTGTGTGTGCGTGTTTTCACCTGTTTGGTTCGTCAGATGTTTTGTTTTTTTTTTGCTGTTCAAACCGGAATAATGACGTTCCATGTGGGTTCCTGTGTTTAGATAACAAAAGCTGTATTCTTGTGCCTGGAAAATGGTGTCTTCTCAGGTTTCCTAGGATAGGCGGAAAGTTGGATGTGCAACCAGCTGCACAGCAGTGTAGTCCAGTTAATTTTCCAATAAGGTTTTTGAAGGCCAAGATTATTGCGGTTCTGAGATGCAAGGTTATTTTTGGGTGTGGGCGCACCGCTTCCCCCAGAATGTTTAATGTGAGGGAACCTGCATCTTGTTAGCTGTGGACCACTACTGGCTGATATTTAATATTCAGTGAATATCAAAATAATACCTGGAAACTCAAAGTCACTCAATTCCTTATTCCATCTTTTTCTGTCTTTAATCTTTTTCGGTCTTTAATCTTTTCACAGAGATGCTAATACTTCACCGTATTGTCAGAATTTCAACCCTCCCCTCTTTTTTTTTTTCTTTAAGAAGAAAAAAAAATCAGATCCTAAAATGTTAATAAGCAAAGCCCTAAAAATGAATTTGCTCCTGGAGCTTCTCATATCGAGGTTGCAGGCTTGAGAATATTGAGATTCCCAAATATGGATGAGTGCTGGTGAATGTGAAGCAGGGTGTTAGTGAGAACATGCTCAGTGTGCTCTGAAAAACTATTCCCAGGATAAATAAAAGTTTAAAAAGCTGTTTTTTTTTTTTTTAGATCAAAGGTCTGATAGCGCTGCTCCATGCCTGTTAAAGTGGGGTGTCAGGGGTAATGAGAACACAGTTGTCCATATGGAGTCCTATTTGCTTTCACCTAATGGCTGAACTCCATGTGCAGGTCATACCTAGTTATTTTTGTGTCATCTGTTGTCGAGTTTTTAACCATGATAGGAAGAAAGATCAGTGTATGGCAATGTCAGTCAGTCGGTCGATCTGTCGGTTCACTGTTGTGGTCCAGATGGAAATATCTCAGCAGCTGTTGGCTGGACGCTCTAGTTCCCAGAGGATGAATCCTACTGACTTGTGATTGACTCTGTTTTTTGAGTGAATGTCTCAACAACGATTTGATGGCAATGAAATTGGGTTCAGATATCCTTGAGAGAATGAATCTTAATGAGTTGTGGATCCTGATAGGTCAATGTTTTCACTTATACCAGGAAATATATCATCTACTAGATGGATTTGGACACACATTCAGACGATGTGTCCTAATGACTTTTCGTCAACACCACCATGAGGTTAATATTTATTGTTTAGAGATAAATGTAACAGGATGTATTGCTGTAAAATTTGCTACACACATTCACGTTCCCCTCAGGATTAATTGTATACAACTGGGGAGATCCCGTAACTTTTTAAAAATTTTAATTTGTCATTTATGATTCAGCTGTACTTTGTGTTTAGTGCTAGATACCATGTTAACATGCTAAACTAAGATAGTGACCATGGCAAACATTATACCTGCGAAAAAATAGCATGTTAGCATTGTCATTGTGAACATGTTTCTATGCTAGCATTAGCCTGAGAGCCACTAGCATGCTTGTTCAAACACAGTGATGAAAATGGAGCGTTTAAAAAGAAAAACGTCTGAAATAAAAAATGGAGAATTAGGAAAACAAAAGCATTTTTCCTCCGTGTCTATTCAGTTGCAATCAGTAGTAATATTTGGGTGGTATGGTAAGATAGTGTAAAATATGTGTTTTAGTCTGCTGAATTAAATGACACAGTTGTGACTTGACTTGTAATTACAGTGTAAGGAATCTTGACTGGCCAATTTAAGATGAATAATGTGAGCAGCTGTGATCAATGCTACATTTTGCAAATGCTAAATCAGCTGTATTGAGTTGTCATTCACTCTAACCCCTAATTTTCCAGCCCCAAATGATGTTTGTGTTTAATAATGATAGACTTATTATCTGAGGCACAGGGCTTAATGTTGCATGCTGCCAAAAAGAAATGGATTTCCATTGCCTTAGTGTCATCTCCAGTAATATAACCCGTCCTGGTTTTTGTCCTCAATCTGACAGCTCTGAAACAGGATGAATGAGAGCCATCTCCCAAGGTCAAGGTCATGGTTTGGGCTGATTTAGGCTCCGAGGCCCTTCTTATTGTCAGAAAGCATCTTCATTTGAAATTCACACGACATATAAAGTCAGGTTTGACTGGCAGCACAAGCGGGGCATGTGGGGGTTGTAATATTCATAGGAGCGGAGCAAGATGGATGGATAGGTTTTCCTACTGCACACTGATTTCCACATTTGGGTGATTAAGTTTATTATTTGGCCCGCTGCTACATTAGCATGTGATTATCCTTGGTATCCTACAGAGAGAAGCATATTTAACTTTTGAGAACAAAGCAGGATCACCTGAGTCTCTTTTTGGATGCAGAAAGAAAAACAACATGGAAGCATTCGGTCTGGTTGCTTTGGCCTGGGACCGTGTTTAGCTCTGCAGCTCCTCTCAGTCTGCCTCCTTCCCTCCTTTCTCTGGTTTCCCTTTTCTTTCCATCCCCTAGCAAACATTTCTCCCTGACTCTTTTGTTTGCCAAGATCCAGGTTACCATGGCTACCAACTGGCGCTTTATGAGCACCTCATCCCTCATCTAAATATTCCTAGTTATCTATGGTAATGAAATGCACACACCATTATCTGGCTTAATGAAATACACTCTATTGTCTATGATTAGAAGGAGAAAGCTTTATTTCTCAGTAGTCCTGTGTTGCAGTGTTCCCTAGTTGCGATAACAACTGCTCCACCATTGGAGCCGCGGGTTCTTTCAGGCTCTCTTCTGTTGTGAGCTTTGGACAATAAAGAAACAATGTCCAGTTGCTGTGAGCAGCCCTGCTATGCAGCTTATGAACTACAGTGGGCTGTTTGATTGCACTAATTGGCCTGTCTGTGCTGTCTTCGCCTTGTGATAGACTCGCTGCTGCTGCTGCTGCTGCTGCTGCTAATTCTGCTTTCAAACTAATGCAGCCTATTAAGAAAAAAGATTATGACAATAAAATCTTTACATATTCCCTACTTTGACAAGGCTACAACATAACAGGCTGCAGAAGAGCCTCACTGAGAAAAGAGAGCACAAGCAGAAATAGAACATCATTATCTAACAGTATTTGAATTCACAATCTTTGCCTCTTTTGTGGTTTTGTGTGTGAAGAAGAAAAAGGCAGATCAACTCCTACCCATATAGCACTATTCATCTCTGCTGTAGTTTTCCATGGTCTTTTGAAATCCTTTTTGAAATATCAACAGCATCATAAAACAGATATACCGTAAAAATGTGCATCTGATATCTCTTGTTCCCCCTCAGTGATAAAAAAGAAAAGTGAAAATAACAGCGAGTGTGTAGTTTTGTCACAGTGCGTCTGTGTGAGTGTGCCGGTGTCTATTTCCAATTCAGGCTGGGGTAATATCTGCAGATTGGGTGGTTAAGTCACTCTGCATTTCATGAGCCAGTCCTGTCACTAACAGTTATCTCCTCACTGCCCTCTGAGGAGTTGTCTAGGTGAAATGATTCTCTGAAGCTCTGAATAATGCATGAAATTACGTAATGCAAATGGAGGCTTTATTTCCCCTGCCTCTCGCAGACGTCAGGGCCGGGGCCACTGTATTAGAACAGCAAAGGAGAAACAGTGGAAGTCCCCAGAGTAAAAGGAAACTACAGCAGAGAGCGAAAAGGTCAACGATAAAACCCGGAGCTTCTCCTCACATGCAGCTTTATCAAGTATGAGCCGGAGTTATTGCACGCCGCACGGCAGAATTGCAGAGGAGAGCGGGACGTTATTCACAGGGCTATCATGGGAGGCTTATTGTGTGAAGGCAGTGAAATATTCATTAAGGAACAGCCTGGCTGGTTTCCACACCGCCTGCCTGTAAACACAAGCCCAATCAAATATAAATAATAAGAGGAGAGGGGAGCGGCGCTGAATTTTATCAGATCAAGAAATGTCACTGGCCTTATATGCACCAAATTAGGCTACACTAAACTGTTGTCAAGTCCCTGCTTCAACAAGTAGATGAGCCTTCCCACCATCCCCCCCACCCCACCCCACCCCCCCTCTCTGTGTAGTGGGTAGACCTGAATGGCATTAATTGCCCCCTAAGATGACGGGCAGATGAAAGTGAGGTGGTGGTTTGCTGTGGGACATTGGGGCCGGTTACAAAGAGAGGCTGAGGACGGCTGGCAGGTCTCACCAACTTCAAAAGCAGATAAAGGGTCTTTTTATACAAAAGATCCTCTTTTTTTTTTCTTTTCCTTTTTTTTTTTTTTTTTTTTTTTTTTTTTTTTTTTTTTTTTTTGCTTAATCTCTTAGATTCTGGGGTTTATTCGTGCCAGCCTCCTCGCCTTTGTCCACTTTGTGTCAGGTTTTAACGCCAGAGGATTAAATTGCTGTTGCGGAAATCATTGTTTGTGTTTTCTTCCAACCCGCTGCCTCCCATTGTCCTGTGACATAATCGACCGCTCTCTAACAATATGAGAGGTTCATCTCTTTCCTTTGGTGAGAAATGAACAGCGGATGGATCTGGTCACCTTGTTTGTCTGACGAAACAGTGGCACAATATGTTGTTTTGTTTAGGCAGAGTGCTCTTAACTCTTTAAGAAGCTTCTTTTTCTTTTCTTTTTTTTTTTTTTGGAAAATGAGGACAAGGAGGTCTTACTTGGGGGAGCCATAGAACGGCGAGAGAAAACACTGAGCTGCCACTGAATACAACAAATGTGAGGTTGTTTTTCTTTCCTCTGCAAATAAGGGAGGTCTAACTGGAGAAAATCAGAGCGAGAACACATCGGTCCAGAGGAATATATCAAACATATTTAGGATGGGGGAAAAAGGGGGTTTCTTACACACAAAGAAAATAACAATGTGAGGAGGAAATAAAAAGAGAATAAGTGATGCAGCTTCCTTTCGTTTATTCTTTCTCTGTCAGGTCCTCTAAAGTCTGCCTGGTTTGTCCACCCGGACCTTCACCTACAGCCCAGATTCCTGTCATTCTCCAGTGAAGGTATTGGTCTCCGGCCGCGCAGCCAGCCCTCCATCTGACTATGAATAGGACCAGTCACATTTCTGATAGCATTTAATGAAAAATCCACCCGGGCTTTGGAGAGGAGGGGAGGGGAGGGGGATGAAGAGTGGATACGGAGGGAGGGGTGGTGGTGGTGGTGGTGGTGGTGGAGGGGAGGGGAGGCGGGGTTGATGCAGGAGTGCTCAACAAAGAGTGCCTTTCACTGGAGTGGAAAGCGTAGATTGCTCCCTCTCCCTCCCCGCTCCCTCCTCGCTCTCTCATTTTGTCTTTTTTGATTCAACATCAAAAATGTGCCAAATGACTGGGCAGAAAACCCCAGAGGTTTTCAATGGGTGTGTGTGTGTGTGTGTGTTAGTGTGTGTGCACCGTGTGTGTGTGTGTGTGTATGTGTGTGGGAAGTACCACACAAAGGGACAGGTGTCTTGTGATTTAAGGTGGCAGTGGCGTGGAGGACACAAAGGTAAAAGCAAACAATCGGTGAGGCCTCATTGAGAGGGGTGCTCTCCTCCAATCAGTGCAAGAATTTGGAGCTTGTTTCCGCATTACATAATCAGAATCAAAACAATGTTATAAATGACATTATTCTGTGTTCCTAAAACTTTCAAGGCCAGGGCTGGTGTTATTCTTTATCTTTCTTATCGTGATTAAACCCAATGAAAAGACCAAAAACAACAATGTGATAGTCCGTCTCTCCCACTCTCTGCCTTACCTTCCCTGTCTGAGCCTCTCAGCCCCAAGATTGCTGGAGATAACACGTCTCAAATGCATGTTACATTTCTTAAAAAGGTAAAATTATTTCCTAAAGCAGCTGGAAACTGTAGTGTTTGACAAACACAACTCAAAATGGAGGTTAATAATGTATTTCTGGAGGATAATTTTAATCTCTGTTTACAGCAGCAGGATGGTGTATGTGGAACTGACTCCTACAGTATGTGTGTTCATGGTAATTAAGGAACATGTCACCCAGTGCAACGGTTCGACTCATAAGTCTCATAGTTTATGGACAACGATGGAGCTCTGTGGCTCAGACGAACAAGATAAACCAGACTGTGGATCCACAGACAACAGCTGTTAGATGGATCAGTTCATTGTCAGTCCTTGTCCTTACATCTGATTTGTTGACAGTCATTTGTGTCTTCCAAGGATGTGCTACACTGTTGAAAAGCTCCTTTAACAGTTTCTAAAGTTGTGAGTTTTTTTTTTTTTTGCATTTTTGCCTTTATTTTGACAGGTGCAGAGAGAGAGAGGGAGACAGGAAAGTCAGGGAGAGGGAGAGGGAGAGGAATGACGCGCAGCAAAGGGCCGCAGATCGGACTCGAACCCATGGCCGCTGCAGTTAGCCACCAGGTGAGCCACCGAGGCGTCCAACAGTTTTTTAAGCAATGCAAGCGAGTGTTGACAGTTTGGTCCAGGTTCAGGTTTATTATCATTTCCTCACATATCCTCGACAGACATACAAAGAAACTAAATGTCGTCCCTCGTGGACCTCAGACACAGGACAGAAGTCTGACTGAGTCTTGCTTTACATTAGCAAACGGTTCAGTGTTTTGAGCCCAGACCGGTCAGATACAATTGACTGAGATGTGTCCGAACACTTTTATACTAGTGTTATAAAATTTGTGCATTCAGCAGTGGGTGTTTGGCAGATATTCAGCCGTTTTCTGGACTCAATAAAAAGATGTTTATGTGTTCAGCATACTGATTTTTTTTTTTCCACAAATATGTAAAGTATAGAACATCACCAAACAACATGCACAGAAATACAATATGTGTGCTTCACATTGGCCTCCAGCAAATAGGGATCAGAGCAATCTGTAGCGTTTTCTGTGCATGCATGAGTGTGTCTGCAACACTGGATCACGGCGCTGTCAGTGCATCCTCCAGCTCCTTCCTACTTTGTAAACAATACACAACCCAACAGGTGAAAAACAACTCTGAGAAAAGCTTTCTTCCCTCCTCTGACATCAGATAACAGACTGCTGCCCTCACTCATTTCTCATCTCCGACAGACAGGACTCAAACGTCTTCAGTGTACTTTGCCATTACTACGATCTCAGGTTTTTGTTTTTTTTACTAAGCAAAGCAAACAACAGCACGGTCGCGTTTGAGTTTGCTTTTGTTCTCCTTGAATGAGGTCAACCAGACTCAAACTATCTCATTTGCTGCTGCAGCCTTTAAGCGCAGGGTTTATCTTCATTCAAATTACAAACAACAAACCGCTAAGGGCACGTCTTGCTAATAGAACAGCATACATTGATTCTCTTCTTTGCTCTTATCTAAAATGTTAATCAATACCCCGAGAGCTTGTGGCTGGTCTTTAGAGGAATGTGCAACAACGAGCTGATCAAGAGTCTTCACAGTTTCCCTAGATGCTGGTGTGTTTTTTAATCTGCTGAATGGATGACTGACTCAGTGTTCTTTTGGGGAACTACACAGCTGAAGGGTTTTGTTGCAGAAACATTTCTGAAAAGTGACACCTACTCCTACAAACGAAAATCAGCATGCCAGGTTGTATTCTCAAGATTCAAAAAGAATCTTGAGAAATCTGTGATACCAGCAGTAAATCTCAGTCGTTTAGTTAGTCAAAACAGAAAAGCTCCTGACCTAATTTGCATCAACATTTAACTGTCAAAATCAGAGGTGTGACCTTTAACACACAGTCTGGTACTTTTCCTGCCACTGTGGGAGCACAAATTACTTCCCATGCCTCTTCTACAATGAATCTCTCCCTGTTTCTCTTGCTCTTAGTACATTTTCAGTGTTTTTTTCCCAGCTGTGTGCAGAGTATCACCTCCTGAAAGGCATTCTGGGAAACACAGATAATCACTAAGTTTAGGTAAACCAAAAAGCAAAACAGCATCTACATTGATGATGCATAACTACAGAGTAAAT
The DNA here is from genome assembly GCF_002260705.1 of Seriola dumerili. Taxonomy (NCBI): domain Eukaryota; kingdom Metazoa; phylum Chordata; class Actinopteri; order Carangiformes; family Carangidae; genus Seriola; species Seriola dumerili. The sequence goes on from NW_019174404.1 coordinate 1,212,788, forward strand.
CTTTTCTTTTCACCCCTTTTTGGAAATTATAAGATAAGAAATCATAAGCTTTACTGACTGAATATTTTATAGATACTGAATGATAAAGCAGTGCTTTATTATTTTCAGAGTGGAAATGGTCTTTCTTCTCCCAAGGAATTATATAATAATGCAGTATGGGTTATTATTACACTTTCAGCTACATCCACCAGCAGCCAAGCTCGTATTCTTCTCCATTGCTTTACTGGAATTTGAATATAAAAATTGGTGCAATTAACTACAGTTTTCATTCTTTAAAATGGTTGGATCCAAAAAAAACGTCAGAAAATAGCGAAAAATTGCTATCACAGTTTTCCAGTTGATATGATTAAACTGAGGTAGTTTGTCAGAATAACAATTATAAAAGATATTGAGACTAAGACAAGCAAATATTCACGTTTGAGAAGCTGCAACTGGTAAAGTTTTGGTTATTGTCTAGAGAGTCTTGGGTTAAATGCTAACTTCAGCATGCTAACACGCTCACAGTGACATTTTGAAAATGCTCATGTTTATCAGGTGTGATGTTTACCATCATCTTAGCTTGGTGTGTTTGCAAGCATTTGCTAATTAGCACTAAACACAAAGAATGTCTTTAGTTTAAAGAATGTGTTTATAAAATTTTATGTCGTAGCTGTTGAGACATTTCACCGAAAACCATAAATATCGACCTGATGATGCTGCTGGGGGAAATGTGGGTTCATCATCTGAGGATCATGAATGTTTGTACAAAATTTCCTGGTAATCCATCCAATGGTTGTTGAGATATTTCAGTGACCGACCATCAGACCAACATTAGCATTCCTAGAGCCACACCACAAACGAGTCTAAAAATGACTGAAACAGTTGCTTCAGCTCTGAATATATATTTAGCTCTCCATGTTTTCACAGACAGTAGGAACCATGGATGATGAAGTTATCCGTCTCCCCGTGTTCCTCTGCTGCGGGACGCCGAGATACAGATGGCCTCTTTCTGCTTGTTGCTCCTGAAAATCATCCTTCTTATAATCTGTCCATTAATCACAATCATAATCGGCAGGTGAACAGTAGGCTCCAGTAACTGTGCAGCAGTGACAGCTGGATAGTGGAAATGTTCGGTGGGGGCCTGTGAGGCGGAGCTGGGGTGTTTACTTGTTTGTGCAGGGGAAGCTACTGCACAACCGGAGCCAAATCTTACCGGACACAATTACCAAAAGTCTTACCAAGACAAAAAAAAAGTCAGAAATGTTCTTTTTGGTGAAACTGGGATGCACAGCTACAGTTAGAGGGGGGTAAACAGCAATGTAAGGGGGTAGATTTGCCCCTGCGCGGAGCCCGTAGTCCATGTGCACGTCTGAATGATGATTAACTGTAATTACCTAAGCAGTACCTGGCCTGCATGCCAGGAGGCAGCCCAAGATTAATGGGGCTCTGCTGAAAACGGAACAAAAGCTCACATTTCCAAGGTAATGAATCGCTCTGGTACTAAGGCGTCTTCACATGGTGCGCCTGGGCCCCCAGGGAGGTTCATTACAACGGGAGGAATAGATGGATCCTCTGCAGCATTTTCAAACAGGCAAAGCAAGCAGGCGAGCAGGAGGAAGTCTTAAATCGTCCCAGACATCCTGGTTGCTACACAGCCTCTATAACCAGAAGAGAGATAAACAGCCTCCTCAGTGCTTCTTAAATGGGTGGTAAACATTACACAGCAAACTGCCTTGTTTGCCTTGTCTCACTCATACACAAGGTGCTTCAACAATAAAGCTTGGCGCTGTGCAAACTGGTTAAGTAATGAAGATAAATTTGACTAGATTGATGCCTTTAAGGACTGAGTGACAGAAATCTGCAGTGAATCATTGTTCCTTACCCATTCATAAACTCCAATCCTTTTTAATAGAACACTTTAACTGAGCTGACACGCCACTCAGCATTATCTGTATTAAAGGAAGCAGGTTTCATTTGTACAGGAAGCACATAGTTTGGCGAAGCCTGGAGGGCAAACTTTTATTACAAGTGTCTCCTGTTATAAATCACTGTCCGAGGAATAACCTGCAGATTAATGGCAACATTATTTCATTCAGCGTCGTAGAGGTTAATCTACGTTTTTTTTTTGAGAAATGAATGACACAAAACGGAAGAAAGCCACTTGACAAAGTGTGAAAGAGATTTGGCATTAAGAGTTCTGCAGGAACAAGGATGCTGATGTATGGAAATGGACATCAATTATTGGAAGTCAAACTGCTTGAGGCAACAATGAGAGGATTTGCAGGCCGCGACATTTTTCATGCCCTTGAACATGCTACCTCCAGATATGTAGGTCGATAGCGAGATGAAATACAACCTGACTTGTGGTCACGTAAATACTTCAAGGAAACGCAGGTTGAGGCATGCCCAGCTTTGCATCACGTTGTGTGCAGTGGTGCCTTGAAAACCCAAAGGCCCTCTCTGTTTACAAGCCTCTAATCATGTTAATGACACTGCGCTCTGCCATACAGGCCATTTCTCAATCGATCACGGCGACAAAGACCAAAATAAAGTGACAACGCTCAGAATTTGTGCCCGTGCACGTCTGAAGGAGATGAAAGAGATGTGAGATTCAACCTTTAAACTGCCATTTATCAAGGACGACAACAAAGGGAGTCAATGCCATTATCCTCCCTGTCGCCCTGCAGCCGCTCAATGTGGGAACATAAATGCGCACATACATGCATAAAAAAAACAAAAAACCCACACTTGAATAATTTATGCAGATGAAAATAAACACGGGGATGTACATTATGGATGTAGTCCAACAGTTTTATTGAACATACTGTATGTGCAGAAACATAGAGACGTGGGTGTGAAGAGGATCACCAGGATGTTTTTTTAACCCATTAACTTCAACTGTTGTAATCTTTATAGTGTTGCTTAAGCAACTGTTGTGCAATAGTTTAAATGCTTTTTTTCTTGTTCTTTTCAGGCAAAAAACTAATATTTTAAAAGATAAATCTGGTGATATTATATATTTTCTAACCTGTTAGTGTTTTCACTGCTGGCTGACCTCTATTGGCTGCACAAGCTATTACAAATATTACAATAAACCACACTGACTGCGGGTTTGACAATGTTGTTTCAAGAGTTTTTGTTTTATTTTAAGAGATGTTTCAGTAGCAGCATTTGTCTATTAGCATTGTGTAGTTTCCTTTTTATTATCTGATATTCCTCTAGACTATCATGAACAGAGTTAATGGAAGTCAACGGGCGACGGACCCACACAAGTCTATATTAACAGAACTGTAACACAGATGTTGGGTAGTAATTTGTATTGAAGGGATACTCACGTGGTTTTCAAAATCTGATAAACTAGGTTTGTTTATATGAATATTCATAAGTCAAGACAAACCAGCCACATAAACTACAACCCAAAATTATTATAAAGAGCTAAAGAGACGTGATTTGCATCTAAAGTCACAGCTTGTTGTCTTTTGGATAGTGCCTCTTATTTTCAGTATTTCCGAGTTTGTTCGATACTAAATAAAGATGTTTTAACTTAAATAAACACAGATCTGTCCTTTGAATGATGCATCATTATCTCATTAAAATAAAAAGGTATGTATTTTTTTTTTTTACAGCAGTGTGAAAGAGTGACAACTTTTTAATGTTCTGTACAGCAGATTATCAGCATGAGTTCGTCAAGGGGGAGACAAAAGACTCTCCTGCTCATTTCTTAGCATTAGATACTCCGCAAGCAAGGAATGACAGTGTGGACAAAAGACTAGCCATTAATTTATCTTCTCTATATGACCCTGATGCAAATGAGAGAAATGAAAGCAAGCAATCAATTCCCTAATTGGGTTTGTGCTATTTTAACTTGTTAAGGGGGCCTCTGTCTAGATTAAAAGGAAGGTCAATTTCTCATTGTGACAATTACTGTATTCATTTCACAGAACAACAAAGGAATCCAGCCAGGGTTGGGAAGAGACTGCAGAGAACCAGATGCCTCCCCATTGTGTGAGTCCTCCATCACAACATCTTGTTGATCTCAGTTATCGCGCTCTTTACGACCTGCAGACGCCATCATTTCATCCAAAATTATTTATCTACATTTTGAACAAAGCACAATATGGATCACTTTTACAAAACACCAAGATGATCAATAATTTAAAAAGACATTTCTGGGTAAATATGAATGACAGCAACAAACTTAAACATTAATATTCTGAAATTAAATTCTTCAAACGTTTTATCTGGGAAAAGTGAGGATAGCTCTGATGAAAAACAGCAAGAGTGTCTTTTTGTATGTGTTAAAAAAGAAATCTAGAGTATTTCTCTATATCATTTTAAATAAATTCAAGCTTACGGGAAAGAAAAACACACTATTAACTATTAATTAAGATAGAAACCCAAGTAATCATCTTCAGGACTGTGTGGGTGTGTTGTAATCACAAGTGCACGTCCAAATGATGATGCCTTTACATTGCAATGTCCCTGCAATCATTTTGAGGTAAATTAAATGTGGAACAAAAACAACAAAAACTTTGGTGTGTTTCTCCAAAATCCACACACTGACCTGTTTGAAGTGTCACTCCTTTAAAGAGGACAGTCAAACAGCAGCAGCTCTGCAGGAGAGGTTATGAGGTTCGAGCAGAGGCCTGTAAGCTGAGCAGCTGCAAACCTGCAGTGGAGCATTTATTTTGGCTTCCTGAGAAGCAAAACAGACTGTTGATATACAGCGTGACTCAGCTACTCCCTCTTGTCACATCAATAGTTTATTTACCAGCGGAGGGAAACCACAGAATTAGAATAAAAATTTGATTATGTACCCCTGCGCTAAAAGAATTCAATTACTGTGACTGAAAACGTCTCAGGAGGAGTGAGGAGGGTTTTTGCTGCATAGTCATATATCACAAAGCAAAGAGTGGGAGAGCAACATGTCATGTCCGCTTTTTAATTTCTGTTACTATGCCCCCCCCCCCCTCCTGTTGGTAGGGAGAGAGAAAAGAGAAATCTGTTAAAAGCTCTACAAACCAGGCAGCCTTTTAACAAGATGCACTTAATCTTCCTGGTGTTTGCTTTGGTTAAATAAGGGATTGGCTTCGTCCGGCCCAGAGTGGTGGGATGTTGATTCCAGCCAGTTTGTGAACCGTAAGCTCTTATCTGTCTTTATCTACATTTGAACAGGTTTCTAGTGGGGCAAAGCCAAGCAAACCAATAAGATTAAATATAGACCCATTTTGTAGGTTGGTAATATATCAACCACATGTCCCAGTGCTGCCTATGGGTTCAACCAGAGTTCATGTTATTAGTGTTACAGGCCTTTCATGCTCTCAGATCTCACACAGATCAAAAGGGCTTTGTGAGGTATGCCACCATCAGCCAATTAATGCCCACTAGTACAGCTGCTCTGCCTGTAAGGTCGAGACTAAGCGCTTTTCACAGCTAAAACGCCTCAACTTTTTTTCTCTGCTCCAACCTCGTTTTTAGGTAATTATTCAGCTCTTTGGGAGGGTTTTGTAATTCACACCCCAAACACTGCGTAACAGGAGTCACTACAGTGACCTTGAACTGTTTGAGTCAAATAACAAACCTGCTGGGCTTTAGCAGAGAGGGATCTACACAAATCCCACCCACATTAACGGCGAGGAGACACAGTCAGGGAGAATGAAACGAGGCATTTTAGGCTTAGAGGGACTCGCTTAAGATAAAATCTCAGGGACAATAGTTACTTTTCAGGCTTTTAACTGGCACTCTAAAACTCAGGCTAACCTAAGACTGGAGGGCTTCTCACTCAAGGACACTGCAACAGGATACACAGCTGCTGCCCGGATTAATCTGGTGGTGTTTTGGTGATGGGACGGCAAAGAGCCACAGTCTCTCTCACTCTCAATTCCTGCCTTCTTCTTCCCTCACAGTGATATCTCAAATTATACCGAGGTGCACACTGAGGCTTGAATACTCCTGCTCATGAATCGTGCTTTAGCCTTGAGACTGACTTCATTATTCTGTGTAGTGAGTCATATCCAGGCTTATCTATACTATTCCACCTACTCCCAGTCTTTGGTTTTGTACTGTATATATATTAATGTGCATGACATGACATTAAAACACTCACAGTTGAGGCTTTAATTCCCTCTGGGCTCATCCGTGATAAAAACTGCAGCCATTGTGCTACTAAAGGGCACTTGTTGTACGACAGATTGTGTCCAAACATCACTCAACTTAAACAGATCAGATCCCAGACTGGGCAATTCAAAATTTATACATAACGCACACAACTGAACCATTAGTCACCCCACACACAAAACAAACCCAGCAGTCTTATTCACAGATTCAAAAATTAAACATGGCACAATAAATGTGCCTACAGCATAACTACTCATCAATCACAGCCTTTAAAATTAAAGCAGAACAGTTTCTTTCCCTAAAGTTAAGGGATAAAAGCAATGCTGCCACCTGGTGGTGACTGAAAGTCAACAGAAATATCTGTTAATTCTATTTTCAAAATGCAATGAAGTAAAAAGCAGGAGTTTTAAACACAATCTTTAAACAGATCAGATCATAAATAATCCCTGACAAAATTGCAAAGGAAGCTTGATGCACATATTAAATGTATCTATAAAAAGGCACATGAATTATTACTATAATACAGTAGCATTGATGCATTTTGGTGTGTCCTTTGTATTCATGCAACAGTGGTGGGCCGTCAAAGTGCAAAAACTTTCGAAACTGCAACAGAATGTCAAACACAAGTTTTCTTTTTTTCTTTTTCTTTTTTTTTTGCAGTCGAACCGTCACAAGAACCAAAGCCAAGAGCAAAACAGAGGCAACTATAAACAGCCCGGGTTGGCACCACCACAGTGTCAAACCTCAGCTTTTTCTTGGCATTTTTGATTTCCTACATGTTGATATGACCCAGTCGACCGGTGAATTTCTCCTTGTCGATGTTCTTGTGCTCTGGGACGTGTCTGAAAGTGCAATCCGACCTCGTGCAGCCCGTGGTCCTCCAGAAAAAGCACTCCTTCTTGTATGGGCTACAACAACAACAACAACAACAACAACAGGGGAAAAAAAACAAAAAACCTGTCACTTCAAGATTAAATTATAGGGATGTTTTACAGGATGTCGGGAGTAGAAGGTTCTTCTTTAACTAATAATGGAAACAGCTGAGCAGAATAAGTAATATGGACAGGGAAAGTGTAATATTAGATCTAATATACTTCATATCAGTAGTATGTTCTCAGAACAGCTTGGCCAGGACAACTACTACTGAGTACTGCAGTGTGAATGCGATCTCCATCCACTGTGTTTCAAAGTTGTAAAAAGAATATTTTTTAAAAAATTATGTGAAGTTTGGGACATTTAATCATTTTACACTTGACAATGAGTAAAATCTAAGAAACAAAACAAAACAAAAACAAAGTGAAAAAGTTCTTACCCAGGACGTGAAAAGGGGTCGTTGGCAGCTGATTTGGACATGCCCAGTCCATTGTGGCCTCTACTGGGATATCTTACAGCTAGTGGAGCCCCTTCTACCACCATTCCCTGAGGAGGAGACAGACAGTTAACATCTGCAGAACTTCATAGTCGGCGTACTTGAACATGTTTGTAAAAAGTAAAACTCCTGGCCAGACATGGAAAAAATAATTAGCCATTTCCCCAAAAATAATCTTGCAATTATTTGGTCTATAAAATATCAGAAAATAGCAAAAACCAGTTTCCCAGAACCCAAAGTGACGTCTTTAAATATCTTCTTTTATCTGACTAAAACCAAAACCAAAAGACACTAAATTTATTAGAATAAAAAAAAAAGAAAAAGAAAAATTACTTTAACCTTTAATCAATTCTCATAATAGTTACCAATTTATTTTCTCTTTACTAATCAACTGGTTCACCACATTTCCTTGTAAGGTGTAAAATCACTGTGTCAAAAAACACAAGCTTTACATGAATGTGTGGTTTATTTTTCTAACACCTATTCGAGCTGTTCCGAGCAGGCTGGAAAATGAGAAGAAACTCTGCAGAGAAACAACAGATTTATGTCAAGATTGATTTCTGCACGACGGGAAATAATGCTACGGTTTTAGAGAAGCAGACAAACTTTAAAGCAAGAAAAACTTTACAGAGTGAAAGCTGCAGTTGTCAGTCACGGCTTTAATAACATACAATCAAAATATCTTTCTCCAACTTCCTGCTCTACTTAGATACCTCTACAATCTGCCAAGTTGTGAACGACCTAAGATATTTTCTGGTTTATGTCTTTACTTTGCATTTTCTACAGGAATATTTTTCATTCGTCTGCGACTTCAGTGCCTTTGAGTGTCATTTCTAATATCCAGGGAATCTACGCATTTTTTAAAAAAAACATTTACTTTGTGGCTCCAGCTGAAAAGTTCGACCTTGGTCACATGAACCACTCCCTAGAGGAACATTATGACTTAAAACAAGAACTATTACAACATGACATGACATGTTCTACTGTTCTTGCTGACGAGTCAGACAAACAAACATAATATATCAATGACGCCCTGTTCAAACTAGATTAAGGCAGATCTATGGGGGTAATTTTCATTACAGCCGAAATAAACAACTGTTTTTCTGCAAAGCCATCAGGAGAGGAAGACCCCTTAAAATATCATGAAATATGCTGTTGTCATCTCGGCCAATTTCCCGATGGTTAAAATGCCATCCGAAACAATGAGTTAAATTATTCCCCACCTCGCCCTGAATGGGGCTTTAGTAAATAAACAAGACACTCACATTAAAACACTGAATGGCTCTGTCACAGTCTTCCTTTCTTGTGTAGTTCACAAAGGCACATTGATGTTCCAGCAGCATCTTGATGCTGTAGACTGCCCCGACTCTGTGACAGAGAGAGAAGGGAGAGTGTAAATACATGAACTAAGCAAACAGAGATGAAGAGAGAGACATGAGATTCAACAAATCCAGGAATTTAAGCTTCACCCGTTAAATACCTGAAGAAGAATCTGATTCTGACAAAATGCTGAATGAGATCTTAAAACAAAAAACATGCTCGGAGGCGTGAAGCAGCTCAGACTGAGGTACGTCACCTGCTGAAGAGCTCGTGAAGTATTGCGTAGGTGACAGCAGGAGCCAAGGATCCAACCCAAATGGAGAAAAGCTCCCTTCATGCAAAAGAGAAGAGACGAAACAACAACAACTTAAAATCATGTTGCACTCTGGGTACATCTCAGCAAATCACCCTGAACACTTTAAACTCAAATATGCGATCACTGCGAAAGGGCGGTCACTTTTAATTCACCTCGGAAATGACAAATCTAGAGCTAAGGCAATGTGATGAATCAGTATTATCTTATGAGTCATTCTTCAAGCAAACTTGCCAAACACCCTCTGGTCCCAGTTTGAACGTCTTTGTACCGTTAGTCAGAACAAAAACGAGGAATGCGAGGTTGCTTTAGGATTTAAGGGCATTTTTCTACATGTTCTTAAATTTACGATTAGTTTATGATTGGAGGATAAAAATACACATTAATAACAAACCACTGAACTTACGGTTTCACAGAATTCCTTGAATGAGGGGTTGGCGACTGAGATTTCGATCGGCTGTGGACCAGGGCGTCGAAATCTCTGACCTGCTGCATTCGAGGACGGCTCGCTTGTAGGACAATCCACTCTCCCTCATCCTCAACTTCTTCCTGCACCACTGGTTGTTCTGCGTTGTCCCAACTGGCACCGGCGTCTGAAGAGAGCAGACAGTGAAAGAGCTCAAGCACCAGGACGTCATTCACAGCTTTCATCTTTGAGAAGCATTTTGTGACATTTACCTGGAGGACACTGGTTACTGTCGCCAGCAAACAGAGCGTCAACGGCTTCCTCTAATGTGGCGTGAGCTCTCAAGGCCTCGGTGCTCTGTGGCCAGGTGAAGCCCATTTCCTAAAATGGAGATGCAAAGACAATCTCTTAGGCTGATGAGATACCAGCATACAGACATTAAAGCCACAAATGAGTTTTCCTACCATGAGGTGCAATGTCTGCGCTCGTTTGAGCTCTTGCGTGGCTTCAGCGCTCGAACTGTCCAGATTCAACACCTCCCTATAGATCAGCGAGGCCTCATAGTATTTCTGCAGAAGTGAAGGAAGGATCACAGGATTGGTAATGTTGGGAAATTACACTGCAGAGACTACAAAACAAAAATCTGTGAGATGAAAATAAATGTATTTAGTAACAACCTCACAAAAATCCACCTTATTTCGTAGCCCCATGTAACCTTGCAGGAAGTATGTAGTTGCAGGCGTCTTCATTTCTTCAAATTATAAGTGTGAACGCATATTCATATGACGTACTTCTTTCAAGGCTCTGATAATGTCGCTTGTAATTAACAACTTGGCCCCTTTCACATGAACTCACTCGTAGACCAGATAGGTAAACCCCAAGTTAACTGAGCCAGTTGATAACTGGCTTTGTGAGACTGGTTTCCCCACTCAGACTTGTGTCAGGTTACATTCCTGTTTAGCCACCAAAATCTAATCAGTTAGTCCCTGAGTCCAGGTGAACGTTTTTCCTCAAGGTGTTACGGAGATATTGGGCTCACAAGGTCAAAACCACGATTTGTGAGGTCACCGTGACCTTTCATCACCAAAATCTAATCTGTTCATCCTCGAGTCCTAGTGAATGTTTGTGCAACATTTGAGGAAGTTCCATCAAGGCGTTATTATAAAATATCGTGTCCACGAGAATAGGACGGACAACCCAAAAACAATATGCCACTGGATCTGACTGTTGTCGGCACGGAGGAATAAAAATCTCCAAAAGAAGAAGACATCTGTTAAATAACGCTAAGTTTGACAGTTTTGTCAGGACTGTAGATTTTATAGGTGCGTTTGTAAAAATGTCGAGCCACTTGCAACATTTAGAGAAACTATAAATAAAAAGAAAACATTACAAGTATTCTAAGTATCTGGAAGCAAATAATAAAAAAACAGTAGCAGTACATGGAAAGCAGTGTTAACTGGATGCAGGTGCAGTGATTTACCTTGAGCCCGCACAGAGCTTTCCCCTTCCTAAATAAACCTTTTATCCAGTTTGGCTCCATGGAGAGTGCTAGATCAGCATCCCTGAGAGCGTTTTCATACTGCTGCAGTCTTTCATAACAGAGGGACCGATTTCCAAACAACCTGAAACACAAGTCATGAATAGTCACTGCTGCTTCTAGGTGCTTTAAAAATAGAAAAAGGCCGAAGTCAAATTAAGTCCACCTTCTTACCTAAATTCCTTTGGGTTGAATTTAATTGCGTCTGTAAAGCACTTCACTGCCATGTCATACTGACGAGAGGCAGCCAGACGATTTCCTGTAGCTGGAAGGAAGAGGAGGCACGGTGGTGCCGGTTGAGTCAGGACTTTCACATGTTTGTTTTTATTTCAAAGTCACGATAAAAACAAAATGTTAATGGAAACTGTAACTTACCAGCCAGTTCTCTGCTTCTTCTTGCATACTCCTCTGCAGTTGGATCTATTGTTTTCTGAAAACAAAAAAAAACAAAAAATGGTGTTAGTCCATTAGTTTGTGAAGCAAGGCAAGCACCACAGGAAATGGTGAATTTGCATGTTGCTAAGTAACCAAGTCCAACTGGTTATTATTCATAAAAAAGGTATATTTAAGTGTCAGACTTGTATAGGAAAAATTGGGTTCTTGTTTTTCTGAGCTGATGATAATTTAAAATATTTATTTATCTTTTTTATTGCTATAATAGGTAATTGCTATGTACCAGGAAACACAATCGCAGTAAGAATTCAAAGTAGGTTTATGAATTTCAGCAACTGCCGTTTTCAGTGTCCCCACCTCTTTACTGGGTTCATGTTTCTCCTCCTGATTCTTTTGGACTTCAGGTTTTTCCACAATTTTTGGTTTTTCCTCTTTGAGCAGCTGAGTTTCGGGTAATTTACTTTTTTCCTTTTTTCTGTCTTTTGCAGGCTTTTGGTTACACGTCTCCTCAGGCACCGATTTAGCAGTAGAAGCACATGAATTATTTAAATCCAAATCCTGTGGATGATAAAACAAGATGGTTATTTTAGGATAATCCTCTGTAAAGCACTCCTTATGAAAAAGTTGTGAAATCGTGATAAAGAATAGACAGCACTACGTCTAGATGCATGGATCTGACAGAAACCACAAACCAGATTCAGACTGACTACTGAACACACTCCATTTAGTGTTGCCTACTGAATTAAACCTCCAATTCTGCACATAACCTCACTTATTCTCTAACCACATTCACACAATAACAATATTAGTGTGGAAACATTGTGGGATATAAAACAACACCAGTAACAGTGCTGAAACACAAAAAGTTAGACATACACCAGGTGACCATTCAGCCTCACTGGATTATAGCAGGGCAACTGCCGTAGACCATCAGGGACCCCATATTCATTGTGTGTCAGTTTTTTTATTATTATTTATTTCTAATTTATTGGAAATTACACTCAGTGCAGTGGCCATTTTATTAGGTACACCTGTGCAATCTTTTACAATTTAGTAGATTCTGTTCAAACTGTAAATTCAATTGGTTGCTAATTACTGGAGGTTATAGTCAGTGATAGTGTTTTCCTGGTGTTTCCAATTTTTATCCTCCTTATTTGCAAACATTAGAGGGGCAGAATATAAGGAAATAAATAACTGTTGAGGTATCATGTAATTCACTATACTATTCACAGTAATATACTTTTTCCTGTCTTTTCTTCATCAGTACATTAAAAAGAAACCCACTGTAATTTTGTTCCACAATGTCACACAAACAGAAATGTAAATTATTCACAAACCTTTTGCTCCTCATCTTCTTTCTTATTCATTTTCACAAGATTTTCTTCTTCTATATTATTACCACTGCTTCCGTCACCTCCAGCAGCCGCGGGTCCATTTTGAGTTTTACCACATTCAGGAAATTCATTTGCTTCTGCATTACTTTCAAAAATAGGATTTTGTTCCTTATTTTCTGAGGAGTCGGACTTGCCTTGTTCTTCCTCCTGAAATAACCAAAAAATAATAATGAAAAAAAAATTACATTACAAACGATCAGAATGGCCTAGTATAAGACTTGTTATCTATTGTAATTCACAGCAATGAATAAAACAAGACTTACAGGTAAAATGTCTTTAGATGCATTCTCCTTCTCTAGTCGTTTCTTCTCTTTTTTACGCTATAACAGAAAGAAGACAAATCTGTTGTGAGGCGCTGTCAAAAGAAAAACATTCATTTAAACATCTGAATTAAATCAACACTGACCATTTTTTTACGCTTGTTCTTCTCTGTTTTCTCCTTACGCCGCTCCTCTTCTGCTATCAGTTCCTTTGCATGTTTATCAGCCTCCTGAAACAAACAAACAAACAAAATCTGTAAATTAAGACGATGTTCAAGAAATTCACAAGATTAATTTAAAAGCAGAAGTGCATTACCTCGTCAGTGAGTTGTGTAATTCGCGGATGTGGTGCTAAAGGCCTGTGAGCAGCCATGTGTGAATAAAAAGAATCATCATCATCTTCATCATCGTCCTCGTCGGAATATATGATGTCGTCATGCAGGTCGTAGGATCTAAAATCTAGACCTGACAGACAAACACAGAAATTTATTCTAGTGAAGATGCACATCTGAACCCCAAAGAGATTTTGATCACAATATTAAAAAGAACAGGGTGAAAAATCTGTTTTATCTCAGTATGGTCATTAACTCTTCTCAGCCTGAAAGAGCTTGGTGGATAATGGCAACAGTACTTCATCTAAACAGCTTATTAGACAGTCAAATGGCTTCAGAAACCTGCTCCGCCCTCAACTTTCCACCACTGGATTAGGAAGAGGCTGGATTAGACCGGTGACTCTCTGAAGTCAATTTGACCGTCACCCTGTGACTGTTGTGGAGGTGAGAGGAGCCAGGGTTTGAATTTCTCTCAGTAGCTCAACTATTTGTGTCACTTTTCATTCGAACAACCAAGTTCCAGGTGGAGACTGTAAATGTGAAACATTATCTCCACAATCAAACAATGTCATATCCCCTCTGCCTGTGACAGCATGCTCTTCGCTCCACCTTCAAGTGTGGTCGTTCTGAACTATAAACACTTTTACTTTCCACCTAGGTTGGACATGTCACACAAACTAGTCTTTCCTTTGCCTTCGTCTTCTGACTTACATTCTCCAAATGAAGTAGGATTTCAGTAAAAGCCACAGGTTAACCCATCTCCTCTGTCTTAACTAGGCCTTTCTCAATCTTGTGCTGTAGTGAAACGACATCAGTCACAGCCAAAGTACCGTTTCAATTCAAAGTCCACATCTAGAAAAAGTAAAGATAAGTGTTTTTGCTCCACCCTTTTTATTGAGGATACTTTAGGAGCTCCCTCTTTGGACTTTATAAAGTCCTCCCCCAGGTGAAAAACTCAATATTTGCATTTCGATTATGTGGTTCATCTATTCAAATAATGTCTGTTCGGAAATGTGTTTCAGTGCTTTCATAGATGTGAGGACCCAACAAGTGGGCGAGACCAGCCAGTCATCTCATTAGCTAGCAGCCTGGCTCCAGAGATGACTAAACATTAACAGCCTATTAAGAAAAAGCCTTACCAAATAAACCAGAGGTTAAGACATTCATGATGGAGTCATTAGGATGACGTCCATTTATATAATCCACCATTGTTTCCTGAAATGAAGAAAGATCAACAACTTAAAATTAATCCATCAATGTAGAGTTCAAACAACCAGTTGATTATTTATTTTGTGACTGTACCCATGCTGTACACACACTAAAGGCTGTCTCCTGAGTAAAATTGTTAACTGCTTCCTGCTTCAACTGTGTTTCCCATCATTTTATGTGTGTGAAGCTATTTTTTGCAGTTACCATACGAGCTGGTAGGTGATACTGACATTGTAATGTTGAGACAGATGTGCGCCTGGATTTAGATTTTTGTTATATTATAATTACAGGGTATATTACTACTTGATTAGTTGAACATCAAGAAACTCACCTATAAACTATCAAGCAAAAATACTAAATATTCTCAGCTTCTCAAACATGAGGACTTGCTGCTTTTCTGTTTCTTTATCTTTGAATTTTAGACAGTTTTGGACTTGAACTTCAGGGAATCGTGCTGAACATGTCAGTTTTCTGACATTACATAGACCACACAATCAATTACCTGTTAGTTGCAGCTAGAGCTGGAACTATTAGTAGATGAATCAAGAAAATGAATCATCAAGTATGTTGATAATAAATTTCAAACATAAAAATGCTGGACATTTACTGGCCCCAGCTTCTTAGATATGAAGATTTGATGCTTTTCTTTGACATACATGATAGTAGATAGAAAAGACACCCGAAGACAAAAATTTAATATTTTTGGATATTAAATACACCAAATAATAAATTATTAAAAAAGAGAATAGGCCCTACTGATAATGAAAATAATGATCGTTTCCCGCCTTAGAGCACTTGATAAAACAGAACTTTACAACAAGTGAACTCAATATAAATTTAATAAAACCTGATTTTGAGTCCATCTACAAGACCAACACTTCAAGATGGAATATTGGTCAGTTCCACTAACTACATGCTCTCCAAAAATGATCATAAAGTTGAATCAACGCCTCTTTAACACAGATTCTACAACAACTGAACATTATTGCCTTCATTAAGGGAGGACAGACTAGTTTTAGCCAGGTGTTCCTAATAAACTGACAACTGGATGTAATTGGTGTTTTCCTAATTACGTATACAGATTTTATTATTAACTGCTGTGAAAATATGCTGCCACAACTGGCAACTATGGTCTCTTGTAGTCACATCACCAATTGTGTTAGTAAATGAGGACCTTGTTGGCACGTTATCAGCGGCGCGCTCAAAACCGGAAATACCTGTTATGCCACAGCATTAAAAAAAACATAATCTAAGTTTTCAGGTGCTTGAATCATACTCACGTGGGTGCGCATAAGTCTCGAGTTTTCTCGAATTCTCTGTATAGGAGCACCCCCTGACAGGTAGAGACAAGACGTTGTTAAAATACATAAAAGACGTGTATTTATGACTCGTGACTGTAACGTCACAAAGCTACGGTTGGCACAGTTACATTATGACTGATTTGGTGCCACAATGTAAGCTAGCTAGCTGGAAAGCTACCTTGCGACACATTTGCTGATATAGGTCGAGTTCTCAGTAAATGAAACTGAGCGATGAATGAGCTATAAAGCTAACAAATTACAAACACTGTTTTATTCTCACCTTTTACAATGTCCTTCCTTCTTGGCATGATGTTTAAGTTATTTCTCAGCTGTTGGTTTGTTGCTCGGTGTGTTGGTTATAGTATATCGATGACTATTTCCTTCTCCTTTCCGTGTTTGATGTTTTGAGTTTTTATACCCTGATTCAAACCTTACAGGCTTTATAAAAGGAGCGTAAATATCGTCATTGGGCTTTGTTCCAGTTCAGTGTTATGATTTGATATCTATCCTGTCAATCATGGTAAAGTAGGCGGGATTTGAATGCGGTGTTCTGAGTGTAAAAATAAAAGTCTGACGTGTTTAGGATTTTTCATCGGATATATCAAGTAACTTTTAACAAATATTGGACATGTTTTGAGTCGATGTTGAATTATGTTGTTATTTCTGTGGATTAAGAAAATAAACGATTAACTTTTTTCATTTCTGAGCACCCGATAAAGCTGCAATAATGTGTTATGTTGTATTATATGTAAACGTTTTTCTAATATTTTTGCCCACCATTAAGTTTTGTTCAGCAGTGTTTGAGGACCATTTTTTAAATTAACATTCATATCAAATGACACCACAAACTGCTTCCTCAAAAACTGTAACTGAGAATCCACACAGAGTTTCCACCTAAACTAAATACCTTCCTTGGTGACAGGATTTATTGCTGGGCTGTAGTATTGGATAATGTCAGATTGCACTGGACTTTCTATCTAGTCAGTCAGGGTATTTAACCATGAGCAATGTACTGACTGTAAACTATAAAACAACTATAAAAGCACATACAATTACAACAAAGTGACCTTAAGCAGGTAAAAAAAAACAACCAAAAGTAACACAAAACGACTGTAGTGACATGCCAACTGATCAAAAAAGGGTGGACGGGGTGAATTCCCACCGTTTTTGAACTTTTTAAATACAGGAAGTGATCCATCTAATCACCATACGATCTATGGGGTTCTTCAGTTCAAATCCCGTCTCGCGCGAATACATCCTAGCAACGCTTCTTGGATACAAGCTGTAGGAAGCGCGCTCACAGTGGCGGACTGACCACAACAACACCAACATGGAGCTTCCACAGGTCATTTGTGTAACTTTAACCTGATTCCTGGTGTAAAAATTACGTTATGCTGCGTGTTTGTCTCTTCCTTCGGTACGCTTTCACAGAAGTCTGGCTAAAGTTTACCCAGCTTTGGCGGTTGTAGGCGGCTAGCTAGCTGCTAACCGCTTTGCTAAGTTGTTAGCTAATGTATCGGCCGACAAACAAACGGTTAAACTCTCAAACGTTTTCTCATTGTCGGATAAAATATTGCGTTTCTATTGTCAGTAATGATGGTAGCACGAATGCCTGGCAGCTACTTAGTTGCAACATAATGTTAACGTATGCAATTTGTACTAAGCGTAGTGACGTGTTTATCAGCAAGCTAACTAACAGTAACCTGTTGCCTCTAGCTAACTTATTGCTATACTTATCAACGAGTTGATTGTGATTTATGAAAAAATGTAGTTAAACTTTTGAGAAAGTAATTTATCCTCAACTTGTGGTACTTGTAGTGTTTAGAAGCTCTTAAAAAGTCTTAAATTTAACTTTGCAGAAACCCAGTGAGATTGACTTCCCTTTAGCTGCATTTGACAGTTGCTTACTACAGTGATCTGGCAGTCTCCACTCTTCTTGAAGACAAAGTTAATCAGCTTCAAAGAATGACAGTTTTGTTTTTGTTTTGTTTTTTTTTGTTTGTTTTTTTTACAAATGGCACTGAAAAAGGGAAAGGGTGGTTACAAACTGAAACTAACAATGAAGGGATACAACAGATACTTACATTATAGACAATAGGTGTGTGATGAATGCTGTCAATTGGCATTCAACCGAATAAGGCTCTACATTAGTGTTTTTATTTGTGATTCAGTTCTTCATGCATGATGCCCTTTCCCATGGAATAATTATATTATTTTGTCTGCTACCATATCAAAGCAATTTAAATTACATTTGTTACAAGAATGCCTAAACAGATAAATGAACGATCAGTTGTTGATTTAAGCCTCCAAAAGAAACTGTTTAACAGTTTTCTTGTGTTTAAGGTTACAAGGCAGTGTTAAATGGCACAAGAGGACAGTAAGTGAGTTACTTTGTTTGGTTATTCGGTTCACAGAGGGTGGTGGCGTCTCCTCAGTTGCCAGCAGATAAAGATGGCAGTCAGTCTGTTGGACAGTCATCCATAAACCAACTGGGACCTCAAAGTCATCGCAGTGCAAGTCAGGACCAGAGGCAGCCCATGCTGTCAAGAAATGACTTGGAGCTACAACAGCTGGGGAGACACTCTTTGGAGCTGCGTAAGTACTTAAAAAAACTAAAACAATGAATTTCACTCTCTCTTCTGCTTTTTTTGTTATATTGATTAAGTGATGCAGAATTGATGTACTACTCGAAATCTGCGGTTTTGACTCAGAGCATAAAATATACTTTGGTATGTATTTATGTAAATATTTTTGTCTACTTTTATGAAATCTATGTAGGTATGGAAAATCATGTTTCAAGTTGTCTAGTTAATAATACATCACACTGGATCTCATGATTATGGGACATTTGAGGCACTGAGGGCTTGCATAAATTAAGTTTAAAGGATCTATGTTACAGTTGTAAGTTGTATGCCTGTTTATGGTGCCTTTGGATAACATTCAGCAGTTTCTGTATCATCAGAATTTCAGGACAGTAACTTGTCTCCAGCCCTTTTGCTGTTGCCTGTAAACGCTGGAATGGAACACAACTTTGCTGAATATTCTTTATTCCAACAAAGTGACCATGAGTTTGCCCCTTTAAGGTAAAATTAATATCAATTAAAAGCCAATTATGCACAATGTGTCATTTGAATGATGGGAAGTTAAGATTTTTTTATTTATTGATTTTGCTTTTTCAAGGGCATACCCAGACATTTCCATGGCATCAGACAGGTTTCACTTTCCACTCCAGGATGCTACTACTCAGGCCTCTGAGCGTGGCTCACTGTCCCAGCACCCTTTGGCTCAGGCAACTATCCTTTCTGAAGAAGGAGCAAGCGGCTGCTCTCTGTCCCAGCACAGTTTGTCACCAGGGGATGAAGGCAGACGAGAGGAAATAGTTCATTCCCTACTGACTGCCACCACTGACAGACAGGGAGGACCATCCAAAGATGATGCAAGTAGCAAAGAGAAAGTCTCGGTGACACTTACTAACACTCTAGACAAGCTAGTAGGAAAGGCTGTAGAAGATGAGACCTTCTTTCTGAATAAGGATATTCCTGCCCAGCAGCTTCTGGAGATCCTTCAGAAAGATGTTGGGATGCCTAGTAGCAGTAGTAGTGCTGTTTCCTCTGCTTCTGAGACATCTGTGAAGAGCATTGCATCTTTTTCCAAAAACTCTAAAAGTAGCAAAGGCTCCAAACCAGGCATTGACCAAAGCATGGTTAGAAGAGAAGGTCCTCCAGGTGAAGCTTCTCTTCCACAACAACAGACAAAACAACCGGACAGAGTTACAAACCCTGACCAATCACGAACACTGTCATCTGAGGTCTGTAATATCACTGTGGGTTCCCGCAGCACTCAGCCTGATAACAGTAGTGAAGTGTTACACAGAGAGCTATTGTCTGAGGTAGAGAGGCGCAGCAGCCATGAAGCTGAATCTAAAAACCAACAGTGGAAAGGTCCTTCACCTGGTCAGTGTCTCACTCCATATCCCACAGAAACATCTGAAAGCAAGCCAAGTGTAACTCGAACAAATCTGGGTGGCATGCCATGGACAGGGCCGTTTTCAGCAGGGGTTGAACGGGTTCAGAGAGAGCAAGATCTTTGGTCCTCAGGTAACCAAACAGGGATTGATGGGTCCTACCTAGGTTTCCTTCCGCAGTCTCAGTCCACGCCAGGGGTTTTTAAGGCCCCACCCAAATCCAATGTCAAGGCTACATTTGGGCAACTTTCTGCCATAGAGTCCAGTAAAGAGAACTCCTATCAGTCAAGCACAGGGATCTCTCCACATCCAGCTGTTCCTGAGGCTGACATCCATTGCCCAGACACAGCAAATCAGTGCCAAGAGGAACATACCTCTTCAAAAGTCCAGTCTCTTCCGAGTCTCAACTATCTGCAGAAAGTCGACGCTTGGAGGGCAAATCAGAGTTCTGGCAAAACGTCACTGTTTGATAGCCTGGCGTTGCAGGGATTTTCTGGTATCTCTCCCAAAAAGAAAGCTTATGATGCAGTATCTGACACCCTGAATCACATCCTGAGTCAGCAGGCAAGGAATTTACAACAGCCTCCTGTTTCAAGTGCCTCCAATCAGAATGTCATACAGAGCTCCTCTACGGCTCCTTCTGGCTCCTCTTCCCAAAGAAGAGGGGAGGCAGTGGGCAGTGCGCCTAGTGACAAAGATAACACTGGGTCTGCAGCAAGACCCTCTGCCTCACCCTTTGGCAGGTCGCAGTCCCACTCCTCTCTTAGCACAGTTGTCATGTCGGTGCAGAAAGATCAGCAGACGAGACCTGCAGAAAAAGAGAAGAGTCAGACTCAGGATGATGTCCATCATCAGCCGAGTACCACAGCTCAACCCTTACCTCTCATAAGCCTCGGTCAGTTCAGTGATGTGTCAGTTGATAGAGACTTTACTCTTTCAAGTTCCCAAGATAGTTACAACAGTGGAATTAAATTGGGAGCTTCCATTGGAGCCTCTTCAGTCACCAGCCTAGAGGTTGATAATTATGCCCCATACTGGACTTCAAAACTGTCAACACCACCACCTCTGCCCAGACCGCGAGAGCTCAACATTGAAGAACGAATTCCGGTAATTGAATATATAAACTAGTATAGGATTTTTTAAAGATGTGTTTAGGACTGGAACATTTATTATGTGTAATTGTTTTGTTTTTTCAGATTCAAGTTTCAGCAGATAAAAGCATCAACTGCTAAATAAAGATTTAACAGTTTTATTCAGTATACACTGTATAAGTAGGGGAAAAACACTATAGACTTGTATTCTGTATTCTAATGTGGTGATTTGTTTTTCTTGCAGTTGTATCTCCATAATCTGGGTATTGACCAGTCTCCTTCAACAATCTTGACTCCATTTGCGCCCAGAGGGCCAATCAGAGAACCTGAATTCTCTCCTACTGATCTCTGTACAATTAAAGGATCCATTGGAACCCCAACCAAGAGCACACAACCATCTGAAGGTACCTAACCTTAAAACTGACCTTTAAAACAGGAAAAAGAGTAGAAATTTTACTGAATTTTCACACTCCAAAACTATTTCAGTCTACATATTTCATGTTCTTGTAACCACCCCGTCCACATCATGTCACCTGGGCTGAGAATCAGAGATACTACTAAGATGCTACTTGACAAATGTAGCCTTTTATTACCCATAATGAACCAACAAGGATAATTAAAAGAAATACTCTCATATTGTATTTTCAGGTGGCAGTCCTCATAAAGGAGAGTTTTCCAGGTCCAGTATTCTGTCAGTGGACTCCACTGTATCCATACCGTTGAGCCTGGACAGTCTTGCTCCAGCTGTATCCATCCCAGAACACACCAGGCGGGCTTCTCCTTCTACTCCATCAGATACAGAAGCTATTCAGAGTAAATACAGACGGGCACAGTCCTCCCAGCCTGATCAAGACTTCCTCTCCTCCAGACTGCAACCCTGCCAGCAGCAGCAAAAGGACAGTGGTATAGCCGTCAGCCAGAATGCTGTCCAGCTTGGAGAGAGGTTTGACTCTGACCTCTTGTTAGCTACTAAGGTGAGGTGCGGGGAAAGAGACTTGGAGTCACCCTTGCAAATGAGCCATCGTTTGGAGCAAAGTGCAAAAGATCCTTTTATTAACTCTAAGGCCTTGGGGGAGATCCGTAAACTACTCTCTCAGGTGGAGAAAGTGGTGTCTCCTGGGTCTTCCACAGCTTCCTCCGCTTCCCCTGCAGCGCCCCGTCTGCTGTCTGATGATGACATTTTCCTCTCATTGAGGAAGAACACCAGCAGACTCCAGGAGTCCTCATTCTCCTCCTTCTCTGCAACAGACCCCAGAACTCATTCCTCCTTGCTGTGGGCCAGATCCTCGTCCGATTCCATGTTAACCTCAGAGAAACCAAGGCAAAGCTCTATAGGTCGAGAGAATCTGACCTCATCATGGCAACCTGATTATCCATCCACGCAGTCTCTAACCACTGCACCTGCTGCAGGAACATACAAAAGGCTACAAGACAGTGCTGTGAGTAGAGGTGCAGAGACATCTCTTCTTCTTTCCAAATCAGCCCGGCGGGCTGAGCCTGAGGGCTGCAGCGCTGCACCTCCTGACAACAAAGTCCCAACGCAGCCACCAGTCATCAAACCTCTGCCAGCTGTGAGTACACAACAGCTCACCTCAACACCTACAGAGACGGCGGGTGTCCCAGAGGAGGAAGAAAAGACTTCTTTTGGAGGTCCTGTACAGAGCAGTTCCTCATCACCCACCCTGGAGGACACCGATCAGGGAGTGATGAGTGATGGAAGCAGTGACAGTTCACTGGCAGTCAGAGTGGCCAAGTTACTCCAGAGTGAATCTCCAGCCACTATGGTGTCCAGTACACCAAGCATCACTGACCAAGAGGAGAACAAAGCAAGAGGTATGACTGTAGGGACCATGTATTTGATTGGTATGATATTTCTCCGAGCACTAGGGGGTGATGTAAGGCCGAGGCTGGCCACAGAAAGTTTAAGCCCCAAGTCAGCAATCTCAGGTGTTGCTCATTGTAAGGAGGCAAACAGTTTTTGACTGTGCTCGGACAATTTCGTGGTTTTTCTGTTTAACTTTACAAGTCTTATTGGACATTATGGAACACACAGATTGCAGACATCAGAAATAAACACATCACAATACAAATCATTGGTAAGGACTGGATATCATTTCTTAGAGGACATGTCTGAACAAGAGTTGCAGGGAGCAGCCGGTAGAGGCTAAAAAGGACTTAGTCACTACAATGACAATTCAGAGGCTAGCAGGGTCTGATAGTAACACTGAAGACTTAAGTTACAGTTAAACAAAGTTTCTACGTTACTAGCAATTGAATACCTCAACACCAACATCTTTCTTGTGTCTGTTTTTTTGCACTTTCTCAAGCTGTATCCCTGTTGACCACTCTACACTGACTGTGAGCAACTTAGTTCCTGTGTTTAAATTGAAAGTCGTACTTCATCCAGAATCTTTTTATTATATGTTCACCATATAGAAAACTCTCTAGTCGGCTTATAGTTGTGTATTTTACAGCAAAATTCAATAAGTTTTCAGAGCAAAAAGAAATATGCTCAGTATATATTTATCACAATTGTATTTTTGCAGAGATACATGTAACTACACGGCTTCTGTCTTAGCCCTCATGCACAACCATGTCAAGCTCACAAAAACCTCAATAGACCGAGTACTGTCAAGTGTTCTACATCAGGTTAAAAGTATGTTTTGACATTGCAGAGTGGATTAAGATGAAGATATCTGGACAGCAGTGTGAACCTCTGGAGTTGGACCAAGAAGACAGAAAGCGAATTGAAGAGATCAAGAGAGAGCTGCTGTTAAAATACCCGATGAAGGTAAACCACTTATGAAAAGATCTGTAGCACAGCAATCAGTCACTATTAGAAAAGCTTTATTTGCGGCACATTTTTAAGTACAAATGAAGAGTACAAAGCAACATTAATTCATGTTTATGTCACATTCCCTCTTTAAATCATGTAATTTGTATATATTTTGTAAATTAAATTACATTTTTTTTGTCATTTTGATATCTCCCCCTCAATGTCTGGACAGTACAGGTCTCATTGTTAAGGTAACTGATGTGTGTCTGTGGGTGTTCTTTATAAAAGTCCTTTATACAAAACGGTGTGCTGTTAAGGTGAAAACATTAACTTTGAGGTTTGATTGATGTATTGCTTTATTCATTCCCTTTGGACAGTTTCCAGTTCTGGTTCCAGTTTGTTGCTTGCAGTGCTGAAACATTTTAACGTGAATCTTTGTGGCGGATGAATTAATTCACAAACTAGGACATTGCCAGGTCTCATGGTTTGACACAGACTGCTGTTTTTTTTATTTCTCCTTCCAGAGCCAGTTGAGCACAGATACAGAGAGCAGTGCAGCATCCAGTGTAAGAGTCCCGAGGGGGCAGGACCCACCTCAGCCTGCAGAGACATTCACCGCCCACAGTGATGCGAACAACCAGCTGTCACAGCCGGTGCAAGGCCTCAGCACGAACCTCTCAGATTCCTGTCTGCAGCTTCAAAGCTCTCTTCACCCAGATCTAGAAGCTCAAGTACTGAAGATAGCTGCCAGAGAAGGAGTAACCCTCCCTAGAACAAACCCTCGGGCCCTCACATCCATCACCATCGCCACCCGCAAGCGTTCCACCTCACCCTCTCCTTCCACGTCACCTGCTCCTCCCATCAGCCCAGCCCCAGAGCCTCTCCACCTGACCGAGCTCTCCACAGGAACAGTCGAATGTCCTCAGGCTAAAAGGCCCGCTGCTCAGAATGAAGACGATAAGACAACAAGAGAGCCAGAATCAGTGTTTGAACCGAACAGCAGTCTCTACACCAGAAAACAAAGTCTAAATGCTCAGTTAATGTCAGGAAATCAGAAGAGACAAGATGCTGTTGGATGTCAGTTTGAAGAACCTCCTCCACCCTCACAGGGTTTGAATAGAGAGGATGTGAATGCAAAAGAAGACAACACACCGTCTTTTCGGAGAGATGATGAGTTATCCATTCAGGACAGCTCTGTTTCTGGTTCTCATGGAGCTGAGCAAACTGCAAGCTCATCCACATCTGAATCCCCCGCCAGGACAGGTCACGTCTCACATGTCCATCTCACCCTGTCCCCGAAAGCCACGGATCACAACTTGGCGATTGCTGTGCCCCCAAGTCATGCTGATGCTGTTGCGGGGATGCCACGTAGAGAATTTGTTCCGCTCAGACACTCTCCATCTGCTGCCAGCAGTCCGGACGAAGGCGTTGGTTTGTCCAGTCCACCAGAGTGGTACGAGACCCCAGAGCCAAAAAGACAGCAGGGGCATGAAAGAGTGGGCACCTCATCCCTGTTTAAAGCTGCTGTACCTGCGGGGAGAATGGCCTCCACATCCAAACAATCCTTTACACCATGTTACAGAGCTGAAGCTTCTCAAGGACCCTTAACCACTGAATCACCAGGTAGGTTTGTTTTGAAAAGACCTTCTGTATAATATGAATTTACTAAGATAGAAAGACTTTGCTCCTCATTTACCAGTATTATGGGACATAAAGAAAGAAAAGCCTTCATTTATCTCTTAATCACATTGTGAATGAAAATAAATTTCAAACCACAGAGGATAGATGAGAACATCCTGTTTATTCTAACTGTTTAATGAGGGTTAATGACTGCCCCACCAAACTGAGGGTGTGGCAGTGGAGCCAGGGATTAAAAATAGAGGAACGCCAACTAACAATTGTTTTTCATTCCACCTACAGCAGTGCCTGTCCTGCTGCCATATAAACCCCGGGGCAGCGAGGAGCTCTTCTACGTCCCTCAAGCAGAAGCTGACGTCTCCTCTACAGGCCCTTCGGACACCACCATGGAGAGCTCACACACAGGTACATTAAAATTTTATTGAGCTGAAATATAGAGATGACAGCCCGTGTGCTGGAGTTTCATGGGCAAAGACTCGTACCACAACACAGCTGCCCACTTCCCTGTGCATCCTTTCCCCACGGTTGACCCTCTGTTGTATACAGTCATAGGCAAAATATAAATCTTAAAAATAATTGCAAAAATAATAAGTACTCTCTAGAACAGTGCCAGTTTTGTGTCCATTGCATATGGTTTTCACTTCATTTCAGTTCAGCACACAATAAAACAAACTATAAACATAGTTCACCTCAGTCTTTTGGTAATTTTACGGGCAACTGACATTTTGGAGACAAAACAGTCAATCGATTGAGAAAATAATCTGCAGATTAATTGATAATAACTCTCTGGAAATAGCTGGGTTTCTGCATTAATTGGTTATAAAATATTCTTTGATCTTCATATAAATCACGTTTAGACAAACAAAAAAAACTTAAAACAACAGATCTTTTGAGAGGCCTGGTTCACATCAGCAGATTCGTCTTGTACATAGAAACTCAAAATGTTTGAATGTTTGTTTTTTTGTCTTTGTTTCATTGATTTGACTCCAGGTTTCTCCTTACTCCTCTTAGGTTTTGTTGATGAAAATTAGCCTCGAGGTTCACTTGCTTTTTCCAGTGAACTCTGAATGTTTGAATGATGTATTCATTATGGACAAGAACTAAAAATGATTTGTGTGTTATTAGTTCAAATAGATTGTGTTTGTTCAGCATTGTAACTTAGATGAAGGGTCTGATCATATTTTAACTCAAATTTATATGTAAATGCAGGTTATTCCAGGGTTTTAGGCAAATTAGAAACTATGGAATTTATGAGTCCAGAGAATTGAAATGTCAGTTGAATCTGTGATGAAGGGGGAGCCTCTGCGCTCATTTCCCCTGTGCCTGTATAGGTCGCAGCTGGTCTATTGTAACGTACACCGGGCAGCGCATTAATTATTCATGTTCAGGGGCTGGTGAGACAAAGGCAGAGCTGGGGCCTCAGCAGAGACACAGAAGGAAAGGGGGCTGTAGGCTCCATGTCTTTGAACATCTTCTGTTTACCTCTGGCTGAAAATTAAGGATTTTGAGCAGTATTATTTATGTTATCTAGGAAATGAAGACCGTGTTGGTTTAACCTTCTCTGAATAGATCTCATCATGAGGTAACAAACCACTATTGAATTCTGACTAGGCTCAGACGACGCTGTGCCCCCACGCTTCAGCAGTGAGGTCCTCGGGCACCAGGACCCGGGGTTGGACCGTGGAGTCACCATCAGACACACAGAGGGGATCTACAGCAAGAGGTTGAAAACAGCCACCTTCAAAATGCAAGCACCTGGACACAGAGGTATGCTGACCATACAAAATGACAGTATGGCATTAAGGTGTATTTTGTCAAATGCATGCCTGAAACAAGCAGCACTTCATCTGTCATTGGTTAATATAAACATATTTCAGTCTGGTTAAGTTAAATCAGTATAATAGACACATTGTTACACTGTGTTTGGCAAAGCAGACAAATAAAACACTTCTGGGAAGAGGAAAGAAACGGCGATTATTTCTAAAAGCTTTCCAGTAGTTTTCATATTAGAACACGATTTAATTTAAAGGGGAACAAACAAAGATAAATCTTTGTTTGCTACATGCCAAAAAATATTGCCCAGTCCATTGTTTAATAAATTATCAAGTATTTAACAATGGACTAGACAGACGCTATTAAGTCTTTCATTAGAAAAGATTTCTTGTGTATTATTAGCAAAACAGGATACGTTTGAAAAAGTTTGCTCCTCAGTGTGAAACTTGCAGAATGTTTTGTGTGAGCTCTTGTGACAGTAATTATCTGAAGTTAATTGATGAAATATTATTTGATGAATTTTATTTTTGATTTCGAATTGTTCAGTTAAGGATTATTCAAGTATGAAAAAACTGTTTTGTGTCTGAAAAGCAATTTTCTGTTGGTGGTCTGTCATTTTTTTTTGTTTGCCTTTTAAAATGGTTTGAAGTGTGCTTTCATTTACACAGCTTTGCTTTGTTTTTTTTGTTTCCTTTTGTGTTTCTGTGCAGCAATGAATAGTAGATATATTGTTTAAAAAAAAGTCTGTCTGATCCACATTGTGTCTTGACTCGTGTTATGTCTCTCTCGTCATAGGCGCCTCTGTGATAGCAGACAAAAGTTCACAAACAAGTCTGAGCCAAACTCCAAAGACGTCTTCTCAAGTATCCCTTGCCTTTACCAGAGTGCCTTTATCGAGCAACCAAGAATCGTCCAAGAGAGACCGTGGGACCAGCCCACTGCAGTTTCTTCATTATAATCAACCAGAGCCAAGTCGTGAGAGATTTCAGCCAGTTCATGAGGAAATGGATGAAGATGAGGCGAGCCATCACCTGGACCAAAGCCCTGACCCTCAGAAAGGAGGAGAGCGTGACCAGCAGAGGAGGGACCCCGACCTCCCTCACCCTGCTTCCCAGCAGAGCAACAGCAGTCTGGACGAGCTGTGGCAGAGGTTCTGCGATCGGTGGACCATCGAAGAGTCCCGTCCAACAAGAGAGGCATCGCTGCTGGAGCGGCTAGAGCGCCTGTCTCGTCTTATTCAAAGCACCAGGGGCACCGATATGTCAGAATCACAGGACGAGGAATATCATGATCCTTACAGCACAAAACAGAGGCGAGGAAGGAGAGGAGAGGATGCTACAAGGGAAGAGAAAAGGCGGGACGTCAGAGAGGGTAAAAAGAGTTTACATGCTGAGGCCAGAGAGTGGAAAGTCAGAGGAAGTAGAAAATTTGATGAAGAACCTCCCGTCGCTTGTCAGCCCTGGACGCAGAAAACACCTGAACCTTTAGACCAGGACAGTCGCACCTCCCTCACCTCCAGCCTCTCCCACAGCTCCTCCCAGAGTCAGCACCTCTGTCTCGCAGACAGAGACAAGTCAGAGACTTTGTCCACCTTATCCGGCTCCATGTCCACCGTCGACACGGCCCGCCTGATCCGAGTCTTTGGCGCCCACAGAGTCCAGCACCTGAAAACCAGCTCCAGCCTCAGTAAACTTTACGACACGATCAACAAGCAGAAAGATGGGAGGGAGCAGAGGAGAGGGAGAAACAAAGAATCTCTGTCCATCATCACACCATCAGAGACCATCGGCACTGATGAAGCCTCAGTATGTTCTGTATATCTGCAGATTATCGTCTGTTAACAATTTAATTTATGAGTCTGTGTTGATGCAGACATGTCAGTACCAAATGTAAGAGCAGAGAACAAACTGAAGCACCAATATATTAACTGATCATTACAGGTATTGAATAGCTCTAAACGTTTGATGTCATTGTGTTGCTCTTCAGGTTGCTGCTGATTCTGCATCTTCAACCAGCACTTCCTCCCTCCCACTGCATCGTGGACCCACCAAGACTCTGGCAGCGAAGAAGGCCGTTAAACTGGTCAGCAAAGGCATCCAGACAGGTCAGTCCAACAAAAGAGGTTCCACAGATTGATGATTACTGTGGGTCTTTTCTTTTTTTATTTCTGGCATGTGACATGTCTGGTCCTAGAAACTTTTTAGCACCTATATAACACACTGGGTAAATTTGCTTTATTAAACTCTCTACATGATGAATCACGTAGTTAGTTTGGTCTTCCTTCAAATCAAATTGTGTGAAAATGTCAGTTTACTGCACTGGCTCTGATTGAAGATACATGGTAAAGTTGCAATGAAAGTAATTCTCCCAGAAAAAATCTTCATACTGTTTTCTTTTTCAGCAGGTGACCTGGAGATTGTTAGTAACGGGACTCGACGCCACACCAGAGATGTTGGAACCACGTTCCCCTCGCCTCGTGAAACCAGAGCTTCGAGGCAGAATTCATCTTCCTCCACAAGTGTAGAGAGAGGAAGAGGAGGGCGGAGGAGCCCCTCTAAAATTCAGTCCTCAGAAAAGCAGAGAAAGAGCAAGCGGAGCCCATCTAAGCCCTACCCTGAAGGTATGTCAACTTATTATATCTTATTACAGAGTTATGGGAATGGAAACTTTCTGTTTTTTTCTTTCATAAAAATTTCTGTTTTCTTAATTGTATTTCATTCTGTTTTTCCTTTTTAATTCAGCAATTATTGTGTAATGCCAGAATAAAACCAAACTGTTGTATTGATTTTGGCTTATCTGTGTTTTTCAGGCGTTTCTTGGTTCATCTCTGCTGACGACGTGAGATCGGAGGCAAGGAAGGAGAACCAGCAGGAGGAGGAGGAGTCGACGTGGAGGCCGAGCACCGCCTGGTTTGAACCGTATAGCAGAATACACCCGTGGAGAGAACCGCTCAGACAGAGACAAGTCCATGAAGAACTAAACAAACAGTCTAACTTCATACATTGTGCTGAACCTGATCCAGATCTGAGAACCAAAACAATGTCCTCTGGTCTGGCACACGTCTCTCTCCAGGTTGGTTTATTTGTCTTTTTCTTTCAAAAAAAAATATCTCTGAAAAGGTCTTTGTTCATTTTTAGGCTTGAAGCATGAACGACTCGTTTGTAATGGGAAACCATATTTCAGGTTCTTAGACAGGTTGATTTGTCATTTTCCAGGTCTCCTCCCAAGTTCTGTACTTGTGCACACGCTTGGCAGATATTGTAGGATTAGCATTTTATACCTTTTTTATTTGAGAGATGACAGGAAATTATGGCACAGAGACGGGGAATGACAAGCATTGGTGCCTTTAACCCCATGCTTGGAAAATTATGGAAAATATTTGATGTCCAACCTGATGTAAGATCTGAATTTTACCACCATAAATGCCCTTTTAAAGAAGTTAACAGAAAATATCAGGTTGCCTTTTAAAACCTCAGCTTTGTCCTGTAGTTAATACTCGCCTTCGATCCTGCAGGAGGCTCTGGAGACGCGCCGTCCAGAGTTCATCTCTCGGTCCACACAGAGGGTGAAGCGTCTGGCTCTGCAGGTGGAGGAGAGGAAGCTACAGGCCGTCTTCACCAGAGAGAGACACGATCTCATCAACCAGCACGGAGGACCGGGGAGGCTGCTGAAGCCTGCAGGTACTCAGCAGGCGCTAGAGGAGGAAGTGCTGCCCATGAAGTTGATGCCTAACTGGTTTATTGGATCTGCTGGATGTTGCTGCTCAGACTGGAACAGCAGAATCACAAGTGTCTGTATTTTTATTGCATTGAGCCCCTTAACTCATCATGTCTTCCTTTATATAGTTTATAAAGTTTTTACAAACTGTCCTTTTTAATTAAAAGTATTTAAATGTTATTGTAATAACTGGACTAATTGGTTTGTTACCTTTCTATTAAGGCACTGCTCTGCTCAGGAGAGCTGTTCCCAGGAAGGAGATGATCCAGAGATCCAAACTGTAAGTTTTATTCTTTTATTTGCTTTAATTAAAAGAGGAAATAATTAGAAAGAAATTTATTTTAATGACATAGACAGGCATAAATCTCTATCTTCAAATCTATGCATAAATCTAATCCGATTATCTGTTTCATATGGAGTTTCTACCATGTCTTGTTCTTGATAAAACATTACCATATGAACATTACAACTGTTTATCATGACTTCATCAGACTCGATTCAGCAGCATTAATATTCTGCTTTTAAAATGTTTAAATGTAAATTATGTGACACTGTACGGCCACAGGTGTAGATGCAGTAGATGTTTGGCTTTCACAGAGTTTCTGTCTAAACACGTTTCTCCTCCAGGATCTATGAGAATCTTCCGGAGGTGCAGAGGAGGAGAGAGGAGGAACGAAGGAAAACAGAGTACAGATCTTACCGGCTGAACGCCCAACTCTACAACAAGGTACAACAAACGCAAACAACTTTAATCTGACATGTTGAATTCAATTCAAGTGTAGAAGAGAAGCTCAGATTAAGTTTTAGTTTAACTGTTCTTAAACATGGCTTTCATCTGGATGTGTTTATTAAAACAGAGTCAAAGACAAACTGATTCATACAGACCGTGACCGAAAGTGATGATTGTACTTTTTTTTTTTTATTTTAATTTTTCAGAGAATCACCAACCGTGTCCTGGGCAGACAAACAGCATGGCAGTGATCAAACGGATCAGCAAAACTTTTTTACTGTAAATTAAATCAGTGACGTGAAAACATTTTTAACAACTTTAAGAACAAAACTACCTAATTTAACTAAAAACATGCTTTTATTTATTAGTGACCAAATTGTTTGTAGTTGGTATTTTAAAGATTATGTTGAGAAGTAAATTCTACTCAAACAGTAGCATCACTGACATGTTTGACTTGTCACTTAGAGACCAGTGTATTGTTTTAGCTGGTTTGACTAAAGAATGTATTTTAATGTGAAAAATAAACCAGGTTTCTTTGAACAGTCTTGCTAATTACCTTGTTTTGATTCAACACACAGAAGGCTGACAAAGATGCACTGGCTTAAATGTCTTTATTGATCAGTTATCGGTTGTGCAAGAGCAGGAAGCCACACGAGGAGAAGGTAAGACAAGTTAGCTGCAGATTCAGTACGTCAGCTGCTCACTCAGAGCACAGATAAACACAATGAATAAATAAGAAATGTCTGCATTTTCCCTCTCAAACTACAGTTATGTAGATGCACTATGCCCATTAATTTAACTACAAAATAAAACTTCAAGTTAGGACAGTACTCTGTAAACATAAATACTCTAACAAATCATTAAATAAAACAATTAGCATGGATTGATAAAACCAAAAGCCTTAAAATCAGCGATGGCAAACGTGGTGAAGAGAAACAAAGACTCTTTGGCAAAGATGTAGTTTTGCTTTAAACGAGGTTTGGTTGAAACAAATGAAAAATAAGGCAGGTGACCGCTCTTTACCACAAGGCTCTCTGCAGGTTTAAGGCTCGGACAAAGTTTAAGTCTGAAACAGCAACAGGAAACTCATCAGAACACAGTTAATACAGTCGTTTGGATTTTTGTAATTCAGTAGCTTTACCAATACAACCGGTGTCGTCTATACCAAGCATGTAAAAGTAGACAGTAACAACTTACACCACACAATTAATAAATACTAAATAATTTAAACCAATATAATGCTCCATCTGACTAAAGTGCAGTCAAGCTGTTTTTAAATAAACATGATAAATCTGCAAAAGAATTTCAGTCGCATTTTACACAGTAAATTCCCTCGAGATTAATCAGCTTGTCTCTTTCTGTGCAGTCCACAGGGTTTTTAATGAAACCACAGAGGAAAGTACCAAACCCTGAACACACACTGTCATTTTCTTGCATGTAACTTCAATCCAAGTGAAGCTAATGTGCAGGACTTTGTTCTCTTCTGTGGTTTCGTCAGTCAATCAAAACCTGTTAAATATGCAAAAAGTCTCTTTGATCAAATGACAGTAAAATGCCCACTACTTTAAATGGACAACTCTATTTTTTCTTAATCATTAAAGTTTTTTTTTTTTTATAATCTCTCTTTCCCTTTAGACAGTCAAGTTATAAAAATGCAGTACACAACAGTGACACCTGATTAAGATTTACAACACACAATCATGATCCTTGGTATCCTGTCTAGCATTAACAGTAGCGCCAACATTTTAACACAGAAACATGGAGCGACATCCAGTGTTTCAGCTGCAGGTTCCACACCAGAGCCAAAAACAACAGCTGATAAATACTCAACAGCGACAAGAAAGTTTTCAGTGAATCCGGGCAGCATGCAGCAGTTACAGGTACCTCTACTACTTCTTCTGGCCATAAAACAGCATTCACACTCAAATAGTCTATAACTTACAGTATGCAGGGCTGTAGTCAAGAGCACAGCAGTCTAAAACAAGTCACTACAAAAACTTTATATTGTTTTGAGATCAATAACATGGCCCAAAAAAAATCAACCATATGAGGAAAGGAGATGCTTTCCTTGTTTAAGGGTATTTTGCTTTAAAATTTTCAGAAACTATTGTAGTCAGGTCTACAATTAGTGATTGTTTTTATTAAGAATTAATCTCTTAATTAATATCCCGATCAAGTGTTTTGTTGATAAAACCTTAGGAAATATATATGTGTATAAGATTTCTTCTTCTTTCCAAAGATATTCAGTTTACTGTCATATGGCAAACAGAAGCAGAGAAGTAAATCCTAAATGTCCTAGAGTGACCCTGAGACTGGTCTCTACTACTCGACTACAGCCCTGACTGTTAACAAAGTGCATTTCAAAGAGGAGGAAGATCATTTCCTGCAGCTTGAAATCTCACCACTAGTGACTTTGAATACCTCCTGGTTTCACTTGTTCTGGCTCGGGAGTGGAGACGAAGCTGATGGTGGGGTGGTGGTAGTGGTGGTGGTGGTATGTTGGTGCAGCAGGCAGGATTGCAGGGCAGGTGAAGTTTAGGTCCGCAGCAGACTGTGAACTCTCTGCAGCTGACACTGTGACAGGACGAGGCGGTGGACCTGCTCCTGACCGCGGGGACACGGCACCATGACGCGACCCACCATCATCGTGTCG
Source organism: Seriola dumerili (assembly GCF_002260705.1). Taxonomy (NCBI): domain Eukaryota; kingdom Metazoa; phylum Chordata; class Actinopteri; order Carangiformes; family Carangidae; genus Seriola; species Seriola dumerili. Next base: position 1,247,060 of record NW_019174404.1, read on the forward strand.
CCCTGCTTCTCCTCCTTCACCTGAACACAGAAGAATGTAGAATATTAGATCTGTAGAGAGATGGAGCTGTGGCGGTAAGTCCGCTTATCTGAATTAATTCAAATCTCAAATTCACATAGAAGGTTTTGCTTTTTATCGAAACAACTGAGATGTAAAAGTCCTCAATTTTACTGGCTGAATTTTATAGTTCAAATTTTTAGAAACATATCTTTGTGCCTCTTCTATTCAAAGCTAAATAAGAGTGTATGAATCCAAGATTAAATAAACGTGCTGCAAATATTTGGAAACGTGTTTGAGGCTCAAGACTGGCCTGGTCATTCTGCGAACTAAAACTTTAAAAATAAGGTTTTAATAAATGTTCACTGAATCCTTTTAATTCATTTCTTACAATTTAGGTTTGTAGAGCTGTTACTATTCTGGAAAAACTTAATTTAATCAGAGAAAATGAGATAATGATTCACTAAGACTTGAACATAAAACCTGAATTGAATGTTGGATTAAATCATCTAAAACATTTAAATGGTTCAGAATAACCCTAATAAACTGACATTGAAAAACCTGGATATGGATCTGCAAAAAACATGACATTCCTTGTCGCTCTTAAATGTGTGCAGTGTGGGTATAAGATGTGTGGGTTTTTTTTTTAAACTAACTCTCTACCTAAACCTTGACTCAAAATCTTCTCCTCTACCTTTACAAATGATGTTGAAGGGAACGTGGCGAAGTCGGACGAGACTCGAGCTCCGGGCTGCTGGTTGACGACATGCTCTGCTACTTCGTCCTGAATGAAGAGGGAAAACAGAAGAAACAGAGAGATGGACATTTGAGTAATTACTGCATTACTAAATCCTAAAAGGTAAGCACTTAAGGACGCAGCAGTGTTTCGTAGACTTTTCCAGTTCCAGTGTGATTTTTTTGTTTTATATGTATATATCATACCTTCAGTCTGTCCAGAGTGTCACTCAGGGATTGTAGTCTAGCTGTTTGTTCCAGCAGCTGAGCACCAGGTGTCACTGCAGGTCAGAAAAATGGTAGTTAGTTATTTATTCGTTACACCTGTATTAGGAAACATGGTTGACCTGCTCCCTGTCTGCTGTTTAATAGATTAGTATCATAATTATACTTTTCATAAAGCACTGTTAAAACGGTATTAACAATCTCACAAATTAATTTGAAAATATTAAACTTATTCTATCATATTAAATATTACAAAATGTTTGTTCCTTTGATAATTCAAACTAAATGGTTTAAATTTGTTTTAGAACACATTGATACCCACAGGAATAAGGTAAAGGAAAATAATACTAAGATAAACAGGGAAAATGAAACCCATGAGAATCTAAAAGATAATACAAAATGTCATAGTACAGTGACGCAAAAAAAGTCGTAGTATAGTAAGGCATAATAAGTTGAAAAAAAAAGTCATGAAAAGTCATAGTATAGTATGGCATAAAACATCAAAAATACATCTTAATATATTAAGGCATAAAAGCTCATAAAAACGTCATAGTATGGTCAGAAATCAATCAATATGGTATAATAAGGCATAAAAATGCCAAAAGTATCAAAGTATATCAAGGCATAAAACGTCATATAAACGTCATAGCATGGCAAGGCATGAGACGAAATAATATAATTAGGCAGAAAAATGCCAAAAAACATCAAGTATAGTATGGCATAAAACGTCAAAAAAACATCATAGTATTGTAAGGCATAAAACATCATAATATGGTCAGGCATCAAACGAGATAGTATAGTAAGGCATAAAATTGCCAAAAAATGTCATAGTATACTATGGCATAAAATGTCAAAAATACATCATACTATATTAAGGCATAAAAGGTCATAAAAACATCATAGCATGGCAAGGCATGAGACGAAATAATACAATTAGGCATAAAAATACCAAAAAACATCAAGTACAGTATGGCATAAAAATGCCGAAAAATGTCATAGTATACTATGGCATAAAATGTCAAAAATACATCATAGTATATTAAGGCATAAAAGGTCATAAAAATGTCATAGTTTGGTCGGGCATCAAACGAGATAGTATAGTAAGGCATAAAAATGCCAAAAAACATCTAAATATATTATGGCATAAAAATGCCGAAAAATGTCATAGTATACTATGGCATAAAATGTCAAAAATACATCATACTATATTAAGGCATAAAAGGTCATAAAAACATCATAGCATGGCAAGGCATGAGACGAAATAATACAATTAGGCATAAAAATACCAAAAAACATCAAGTACAGTATGGCATGAAAATGCCAAAAAATGTCATAGTATACTATGGCATAAAATGTCAAAAATACATCATAGTATATTAAGGCATAAAAGGTCATAAAAAAGTCATAGATAGGTCGGGCATCAAACGAGATAGTATAGTATGGCATAAAAATGCCAAAAAACGTCATAGTATACTATGGCATAAAATGTCAAAAATACATCACAGTATATTAAGGCATTAAAGGTCATAAAAACGTCATAATATGGTAGGGATCAAACGAGATAGTATAGTATGGCATAAAAAAGCCAAAAAATATCATAGTATAGTATGGCATAAAATTGCCAAAAAATGTCATAGTATACTATGGCATAAAATGTCAAAAATACATCATACTATATTAAGGCATAAAAGGTCACATAAACGTCATAGCATGGCAAGGCATGAGACGAAATAATATAATTAGGCAGAAAAATGCCAAAAAACATCATAGTATTATAGTGAATAAAATGTCATAGTTTGGTCGGGCATCAAACGAGATAGTATAGTAAGGCATAAAAATGCCAAAAAACATCTAAATATAGTATGGCATAAAAATGCCAAAAAACGTCATAGTATACTATGGCATAAAATGTCAAAAATACATCACAGTATGTAAAGGCATAAAAGGTCATAAAAACGTCATAATATGGTCAGGCATCAAATGAGATGGTATAGCAAGGCATAAAAATGCCAAAAAATGTCATAGTATACTATGGCATAAAAATGCCAAAAAATGTCATAGTATATTAAGTCATAAGAGGTCATAAAAATGTCATAGCATGGCAAGTCATAAAAAAGTCATAGTATTGTAAGGCATAAAAAGTCATATAGTAAGGTGCAGTAATGTCACTTTTGTACCACTCCCTCCTAGCTGGCAGTCTCACTAACTCTTTCTATTTTTCTTTGTTGATTGCAGGAGACAAGACTGGTGTGGTGGAGGTGGGGCTACCAGGTGTTTCTCAACTGCCCAGCTACATATATCTGGTTCCTGGTTCTATTCACCGCCAGATTGTAGACCCTGTTATACAGTTCTTTATTACAATTCTTGAAAGCAGCTTCTTGCTAATTCCTGTTTCTTTCTACCTACAGCGTCTCCACCCTGCTTTGTGTGAACCCCTGCTCCTCTCTGCAAAACCCTAGCCAGCCACTTTCAGCTCCAGCTCTGCCTTACTCAGCCTGTGTCCCTGTCTTCTGGCCGTCTACTCAGTCCATTGTCAATAAAAACCCTTTTGATTCATACTCGTCTCTTGTCTTTTGAGTGCAGCATTTGGGTTGTCCAGACTAGCTTAACAAGTTAGTCATAAAACGTCATAAAATCATAGTATAGTTAGGCATAAAATGCAATAGTATAGTAAGGCATAAAATGTCATAAAAACATTTTACTACATTAAGGCATAAGAAAAGTCATGAAAAGTCATATTAAGGTTTAGAAAGTCACAAAAAACCATAGTAAAGTAAGTCATAAAAAGTCATGAAAAAGTCATAGTATAGTGAGGCATTAAAAGTCAGTATAGTAAGGTATAAAAAGTCATAGTATAGTAAGGCATAAAAAGTCCATGAAAAGTCATTAAGGTTTTAAAAAGTCATAGCATAGTAAGGTAAGTCATAAAAAGTCATGAAAAAAGTCATAGTTATGTGAGGCATAAAAAGTCATAGTATAGTAAGGTAGAAAAAGTCATAGTAAAGTAAGGTTGAAAAAGTCATAGTAAAATAAGGCATTAAAAGTCATAGTATAGTAAGGCATAAAAAGTCATAGTATCGTGAGGCAGAAAAAGTCATGAAAAAGTCACAGTATAGTAAGTCATAGAAAGTCATGAAAAAAGTCAAGGTATAAACAAGTCATGAAAAGATCATACGTTACCAGTAAGTCATGAAAGTCACTAGTATATGTAAAGGCATAAAAAGTCATGAAAAGTCCCCCCATAAGTATAGTGAAGGCAAAAAAAGTCATTGAAAAAAGTCATGGATGGATGTTCTCGAAA
>NW_019174404.1:1251342-1252956 GCF_002260705.1 Seriola dumerili
AAAAAAAACATGAAAAAGTCATAGTATAGTAAGTCATAAAAAGTCATGAAAAGTCATATTAAGGTTTGAAAAGTCATAGCATAGTAAGGCAAGTCAGAAAAAGTCATAGTATAGTGAGGCATTAAAAGTCAGTATAGTAAGGTATAAAAAGTCATAGTATAGTAAGGCATAAAAAGTCATGAAAAAGTCATAGTATAGTGAGGCATAAAAAGTCATGAAAAGTCATATTAAGGTTTGAAAAGTCATAGCATAGTAAGGCAAGTCAGAAAAAGTCATAGTATAGTGAGGCATTAAAAGTCAGTATAGTAAGGTATAAAAAGTCATAGTATAGTAAGGCATAAAAAGTCATAGTATCGTGAGGCAGAAAAAGTCATGAAAAAGTCACAGTATAGTAAGTCATAGAAAGTCATGAAAAAGTCAAGGTATAAAAAGTCATAGTATCGTGAGGCAGAAAAAGTCACAGTATAGTAAGTCAGAAAGTCATGAAAAAGTCAAGGTATAAAAAGTCATGAAAAAGTCATAGTATAGTAAGTCATGAAAAGTCATAGTATAGTAAGGCATAAAAAGTCATGAAAAAGTCATAGTATAGTGAGGCATAAAAAGTCATGAAAAGTCATATTAAGGTTTGAAAAGTCAGCATAGTCAGGTAAGTCATAAAAAGTCATAGTATAGTGAGGCATAAAAAGTCATGAAAAAGTCATAGTATAGTAAGGCATAAAGAGTCATGAAAAAGTCATAGTATAGTAAGGCATAAAAAGTCATGAAAAAGTCAGTATAGTAAGGTATAAAAAAGTCATAGTATAGTAAGGTATAAAAAGTCATGAAAAAGTCATAGTATAGTAATGTATAAAAAGTCATTAAAAGTCATAGTATAGTAAGGCATAAAAAATCATAGTAAAGTAAGTCAAAAAGTCATGAAAAGCCATAGTATAGTGAGACAGTCATAGTATAGTAAGGTATAAAAAAGTCATAGTATAGTAAGGTATAAAAAAGTCATAGTATAGTAAGGTATAAAAAAGTCATAGTATAGTAAGGTATAAAAAAGTCATAGTATAGTAAGGTATAAAAAAGTCATAGTATAGTAAGGCATAAAAAGTCATGAAAAGTCATATTAAGGTTTGAAAAGTCATAGCATAGTCAGGTAAGTCATAAAAAGTCATGAAAAAGTCATAGTGAGGCATAAAAAGTCATGAAAAAGTCATATTATAGTAAGGCATAAAAAGTCATGAAAAAGTCATAGTATAGTGAGGCATGAAAAGTCATAAAAAAGTCATTGTATAGTAAGGCATAAAAAGTCATGAAAAAGTCAGTATAGTGAGGTATAAAAAAGTCATAGTATAGTAAGGCATAAAAAATCATAGTAAAGTAAGTCAAAAAGTCATGAAAAGTCATAGTATAGTGAGACAGTCATAGTATAGTAAGGTATAAAAAGTCATGAAAAAGTCATAGTATAGTAAGGCATAAAAAGTCATGAAAAGTCATATTAAGGTTTGAAAAGTCATAGCATAGTAAGGTAAGTCATAAAAAGTCATGAAAAAGTCATAGTATAGTGAGGCATAAAAAGTCATAGTATAGTAAGGCATAAAAAGTCATGAAAAAGTCAGTATAGTAAGG
>NW_019174404.1:1253372-1385286 GCF_002260705.1 Seriola dumerili
ATAGAATAGAGAGGCATAAAGTCATATAATATAGTAAGGCAAAAAAAGTCATAAAAGTCATAGTATAGTAAGGCATAAAAAGTCATGAAAAGTCATAGTATAGTGAGGCATAAAAAGTCATAGTATAGTAGGATATAAATAGTCATGAAAAAGTCAGTATAGTGAGGCAGAAAAAGTCATGAAAAAGTCATAGTATAGTGAGGCATAAAAAGTCATGAAAAAGTCATCGTATAGTAAGGCATAAAAAGTCATATTAAGGTTTGAAAAGTCATAGCATAGTAAGGTAAGTCATAAAAAGTCATGAAAAAGTCATAGTATAGTGAGGCATAAAAAGTCATGAAAAAGTCAGTATAGTAAGGCATTAAAAGTCATAGTATAGTAAGATATAAAAAGTCATAAAAAAGTCATAATATAGTGAGGCTTAAAAAGTCATAGTATAGAAAGGCATAAAAAGTCATAGTATAGTAAGGTATAAAAAGTCATAGTATAGTGAGGCATAAAAAGTCATAGTATAGTAAGGTATAAAAAGTCATGAAAAGTCATAGTATAGTAAGGTATAAAAAGTCATGAAAAAGTCATAGTATAGTAAGGTATAAAAAGTAATGAAAAAGTCATTAGTGAGGCATAAAAAGTCATAGTATAGTGAGGTATAAAAAGTCATGAAAAAGTCATAGTATAGTAAGGCATAAAAAGTCAGTATAGTAAGATATAAAAAGTCATGAAAAAGTCATAGTATAGTAAGGCATAAAAAGTCATATAAGGCATAAAAAGTCATAGTACAGTAAGTTATAAAAAGTCATGAAAAAGTCATAGTAAAGTAAGTCATAAAAAGTCATGAAAAAGTCATAGTATAGTGAGGCATAAAAAGTCATGAAAAAGTCAGTATAGTAAGGCATAAAAAGTCATATAAGGCATAAAAAGTCATAGTATAGTAAGGCATAAAAAGTCACGAAAAAGTCATAGTATAGTAAGGCATAAAAAGTCATGAAAAAGTCATATTAAGGTTTAAAAAGTCATCAAAAAATCATAGTATAGTAAGGCATAAAAAGTCATAGTATAGTGAGGCATAAAAAGCCATGAAAAAGTCATATTAAGGTTTAAAAAGTCATGAAAAAATCATAGTATAGTAAGGCATAAAAAGTCATAGTATAGTAAGATATAAAAAGTCATGAAAAGTCATAGTATATTAAGGCATAAAAAGTCAGTATAGTAATGCATAAAAAGTCATAAAAAAGTCATAGTATAGTAAGTCATAAGAGTCATGAAAATGTCATAGTACAATAAGGCAGAAAGTCATAAAGTCATAGTAAAGTAAGTCATAAAAAGTCATGAAAAATCATATAAAGGTTTAAAAAGTCATGAAAAAGTCATAGCATAGTAAGGCATAAAAGTTATTGTGTAGTAAGGAATAAAAAGTCATGAAAAAGTCTGTATGGTCATTCCTGGATGTAAATTCAGATTTCATTTGTTATCGCATTGAAAAGCCAATCTCTTTGTTTTGGAGGGGTGGTGGGGTTGTACACCCTTGTCTACACCTATGGTTCCATCACAATGTTGCAGGCAGTACAAAACAATTTAACCCTGTAAACGTGCAATACATCGCGGAATTGCTTCACAAGCTTTACACATGCTTCAAAACCTGAAACAAGGAAGTGAGTTTGGTGACATACATCAAGGTTTTGCACAGGGACTGGTGTGATTGGTTGAACTCACGGGAAACCTTTTTTGATCAAATTTGTGGAAACGTTGAGGTGATTGGACAAAAATGCAAGGTCCCCCAGAATTCACAGCGATTGGTTGAATTTGCTTTAATTATTGCGATTTTGACATTGCAACTTTCCGGACTGATTATAGTTTCCCTTTTAACAAAAAAGATATATATATATATATATATATATCAAAGATACATATAACTAAACCTATAAACCGTGAAACACACACACACACTATAGACACATGCCATACACATCATATTGTTTTCATTTCTACATCTCTATAACTGTTTATTGTTTTTGTTGTAATTTACGTCTGTTCATGATGTGTACCCCCTGTGTCACGCTTGTTTTTGTTATGCAAAGTAATATTTTTTAAATTTTTCACTAATAAAAAATAAATAAATAAATAAATAAAGTAGCCTAAAAGATAGATAAAGTTAAACAAGATATACCTGGAGATTTCCCGGTGATGTCCACCACCTTGACGTTGGCACTCATCTGCAGCAGAGTCTCCAGGAGCTGGTCAGTCTTGCGGTAGAGGGCGCTAGAGAGCACTTCTGGACGTCCTCCATCTCTGGAGGGAAGTTTGGTCACATGGAGAGGAGGCAGGGAGGCGAGCTGAGCGCGCATCTTCTCAGCCTGAGAGAGAGAGGAACAATGTTACTGCAGCCACATTAAATATTTAAACACAGAACAGCATCAAAATGGCTACAGGTAACAGTAGTAAGTGTGACAAAAATTGGCAGTGGTGTCGAGATGACTCGTACCTTCAGCCTGTTGTTCTCGTTCTTCAGGTGTTTGATGCAGAGTCTCTGAGCTTCGATCTGCTGAGTCAGCAGAGGAGAGTCGATCACCTGCACACCTGAAGCTGAGCCGACACCGGGCATCATGTTCGCTGTGGACGACAACAGGTATACGTTCAGTGTTTGCTCCAGCTACACACACATTTTCACTTTTATAGTCTCAGTTTAAATGAGAAACGACACCCAGTTCCTCATGAACAAACAAAACAACTTGTTTACAACCAACACATTAAAAATTTCTTAGCATGCATACCTGCAGTTGTGAAAAATTTGAATTTACTTTATTTACTTTACTTTCACTGTCAAAGCGAGTTGATATGGCCTAGAATTATTTATTATTATGTCAGTTTTTTTCAGTATTTCCCAGCAGTGAATAACATAAATTCCTCATGATATAATTAATTAAATTAACGCAACCTGGAGCTGGATAAGAGGCAGAAAAAATGAGTGAGTTTATTAACCAAGAAATGATTCTTATTAGTGAAGTACCAGGGGAATGAAACATGGAAACAATAAGAAACAAACTCCAGTTTCATTTTTAGTTTGTGTGTGTATAATATGTCCTAACAGCCCGTATTTTATAATTGACATTAAGAAAAAGAGACTTTTGTTATATAGGTTTTTTAACACTACCTAAGGATTCAATCCTTTTCCAGACCCGCAGATACCCTGAATCATGCTGTTCAATCATGCAGAATTAAAACATCTAATTTTCAAGGTTAGTTCTTTCTAAAACAAAAATGAGCATGCAGGATGAACGACAGACGTCAGGACAGGCAGGTCGATAGATACCTTTTTGTTCCTCTGGAGAACATAAAGAGAGATTACGACAAAGAAGTCATACATGGAGAATAAAGACAAAGAGCAGGTCACTGGTTGTTGGGGTCAAAAGGAGGAATTAAACAAAGCACTTTAAAAGTTAAAATAATCAGGTGAGTGTCTAAAACATAATTATTTCAAATAATAGTTTAACCAACAACTAAAAACTTCCGATATGAGGCATGTTGATGAAACTCAACAACATCATGCAGGAACGCCCCATCGATTAATCTGCCTATCAGTATCTGCTTTATTTTTTGTTGTTGTTCACACAGCCTGAGGTGACATCTTGGAATTAAGCAAATTTAAGCAAATTCTCACATTTGAGAAGCTACAACCAGCAAATATCTATTATAAAAATATTCAATTATCAAATTAATTGCAGATTAATTTTCTTTCTATCAACTAATCGATTAGTCGCTGCTGCTCTGTGCTGTATGGTCATGTGGTTTTCGCCTCCACTCACCTCCTGTCATTCCTGTGACGATGGAAGCGATTCCTGACGGGCCGGTTCCTCTCAGCCCGTCGATGGTCATCTTCGATTGGCTGTTGATCCGCTGCTTCAGCTCGGCCTTCTCCGACTCCAGCTGGTCGATGTCGGCCTGCAGAGCGTCCATCGTCTCCTCAAACTCCCTGCAGAGAGGAGAAAAACATCACACAGCTGTGGACTTCTGTTCCAGCTCACCACTTCACATCTGGATCTACAATCTGAGGCCGTCGCTCTCACTTCTCCTTCTTCTTCAGCAGAGTCTGAGCCTCGTCCAGTCGAGTCTGAATCTTCTCAACACGTTCGTCTGCGTCTTTGGACGAACTGTCGAGTTTCTTCTCCAGCAGACTGAGACGCACGTTCGCCTCGCTCAGCTCCTCCCCCTGAAGACACAGACATTTCATTGGTGTTGATCAATCATCGTCTAGAATGATCGATTAATCATTTGGTCCAATAGATGCCAGATGGTAATTAGGAATTGCTCATGGTTTCTTAGAGCTGGGGGAGGCTTGCTAGTCTTCTATGCTAAATTGAGTATCTTTGATGAGACCAAGTGTTATATATGGAGCCTACGATCACAGGACATTTAATAATAACTTGGACGTTTCCAAACCGAGAGAAAAATATGATTCGGAGACACATGAAGTCTAAAGATAGCTTCAACAAATCATAATCAATACATATAAAGAAAGTAACATAAGAATAATGTCTGAATGACACCAAGGATTGAACCTTAATATAAGAGAAATACAAGAAAAGAGCTTCATATTAAAATTTCAGATGGTGATCGTCAAAATGTGAAAAAATAAACTCAACAAAAACTGGACATTAAAACCTTCATGTAGGAGGATTTACTGCAGGATTATTGCATCAGACTGCATCAGCTTTAAGTGTTTCTAATAAACTGACAGACTGTACAGCAGTATAGAAAAATAAAATATAGAATATGGTGTTTTCTCTACCTTGATCTTGAGAGACTTCTTCAGCTCTTTGATGACAGTCTCTCTGTCCTCCAGCTTCATGCCGAGACCTTCTGCATCCGTGATTTCTGCACGAAGAGCCGCCGCTCGCACGTCGACGGGTGGAGGGTTCTACAAGACGACAAAGAACAATAAGATCCTGCTTAACAAAACCTGCACAGAGCCGAGTCTTCACACTGAGTTACCTTGTTCTGCGGCTTCTCTGAGTCGTACTCTCCCTCCTGCATAGCGGTGGCCATCTTATTCATGGTGGCGATGACGATGCCACAGGACTGTCGCAGATACTCGTAGGGGTTGGCGCCCTGAGATCCATAGATCTGAAAATGATAGTGTGTGTTGATCTACATCTGTTATAATAGACACACATACTGTAACCAATGTTCGAGGAAACTGTACGTACCTGTTCTCCTGCCTTGAACGCCACATCCTCCAGTTTGATGGCCGACAGCCCCTCCTGCTCACCGAGGGGCGACATCATCTGAGCTCCAGCTGCTGCCACTTCCTGCAGCACCGCCACCACCCAGGTGAGGTGTTTCCTGCAGTCTGACAGGGTGTCTGACACCTGGAGGGCAAAGGTCAACAATCAGCGTGGAGGATTTTCTCAGCAGGGGAAGACAGAACAGAAATCCTCAAAAGCAGTGATTTATAGTCTGACTTGATAGAACCGAAACTGTGACTTGCACCAAACAAACAAATAAATTCGGTTGAGAGTTTTGGTTGCCACGGTTACCTGTTGGCCAAAGTTGAGCGCCGAGGGGATGCCAGGAGCGTCGGTTCCCGGCATCCTGCGGCGGATCTTCTTGCAGAACTGCCGGATGTCGCTGCAGGACGTCTCCAGGTCTTTGAGCAGCACAGCGAGGTCGGCCTTCTCCTGACCCGCATGCAGGAACGCTCGCAGGCGACCCACCTCCACCGCCATGCAGTCCAAGGCACTTTGGGTAAACTGCAAATCAAACAGTCAAAGATGAAGCAGCAGCTAGAAACACATGTCGTAATGTTTATAACCCTGTTACCACACAAGCCGACCGGTGAAGAAGCAACATCTATGAAAAAGTGTGAGATGGTTTAAAAATGAATAAAATATAATGAGGTGAACTTTATTTGTTCCTGGATGAGGCGGGATGTGGATGTTGGGCATGTTGTACTCACTCTGATGTGATCAGCGAGCTGCATGGTACAGTCCTCATTCTGATCTGCCAGATGGATACTGTACAGGTGCTGGAAAGGGACAAACTTCATTAAACTAAGCGGTAATTGTCGAGGTCATTTTGTAGATAACTTAATTTATATGTTGTAGTTTGTGTCTGTAGTTTCTGCCTTTAGTAACTAGAATAACGTAGAGCGCTGTGTGAAGGTTTTATGCACTTCAGATGTTTAGATTCTGATTGGTCTCAAAATCTTTCTGCAGCTTGATAAAAATGAGCTTTTACTGCCTGAAACTTTTGCACAGTGCTGTATCTTTTCAACATTCCTATTATTATGTACTTATGTGCAATTCTACTGTGTTGTATAAGTGTAGCTGTTAAGGAAAAGCAAATGTTTATACTTGAGTAATTAAACTAATTGTCAGAATGCCATTTATGTAAAAACATAACATGTGTGTTACCTGATAGTATTTAATGGCCTTGGTGAGCGGCTCCACATTGACGGTCTCGTCCAGCTGGTCTTTGTGCAGCATGTCGATGAGGAAGTCCAGCGATCGCTCATGGACGCTCATCTCCGGGTACAGAGAGCCGATCTTCTTATACACATCCACACTGCACTGAGCCAGAGCCCTGACACACACACACACACACACACACACACACACACACACACACACACACACAATGAGTCACATATATGATGACTATGAGCAACACCGTGATTTTGATCTTAAATTAAACTTCAGCAGTGAATGTAACGTATCCAGTTCCCAGGAGAAGGTTGGAGGTGTTGAGTGTAACAAAAAAAAAATCTTTAAGTTTAACTTTTTTTTTTTGGTTTGTTTCATTTGTAGTTTGTGGTGAAACGTACTGCTCGTATTTGTGCAGCGTGGCCTGCAGCAGACTGAGTGAATAAACCAAGCCAGCGGCGAAGCTCAGCTGCTCCCCGACGGCTCCTCTCAGCCCGGTTCGCTCCACACAGTTCTCATTCAGGTCAAACTTCTCCTGGGCCTGTTTGCTGATCAGCTCAGCCTGAAAACACACACACACACACACACACACACACACACACACACACACACACACAAATGCACTGTTGTGTAACTGTTTTTCAAGTGGAAACAGTGGCTCTGTGTCTCCCTTCACGGTGGTGTGTACCTTGCAGATGAGCCTGGGGATGAGCAGCAGCACCAGGATGCAGTCGTGGTCTCCTCCGTGGCGAAGGAAGGACTCGGGCATGAAGGAGGTCAGAAGAGAAACGTGTCTGTTGGCCTGACCCACCTCCATCTTCCTCAGCTCCATCTCAATGGCCTGAACACACAGAAGAAGAAAAAACACAACTTACAGCTCACAGTTGTAACTATGAGAGGTAGGGAGTGAATTACACCCTCGTGTTATCACACTGCTCAGAGCTACTTATCATTCAGACAAGAGAGCTGTTTTTGTTCCTGACCTTGGCGTAAGCCTTCGTCTCTGCAAACTTAATCTTGAAATCAAACATCTCTGCCGGCGGCTGCTGCTGCTGCTGCTCAGCTGAAGCTTCCTGTTGGCTGGTCAGCTCTCTGTTCACCTCCTGCAGCGACAAACAAAAGGTGGAATGAGGAGAAACCGGCCAATAAAAACACGTATGATCAAACACATGCTGAAGAAGCGCATTGCGCCTGTTTACCTGCAGGTGAGCGGTGAGCTCGCGGTACTTCTTGATGGTCTGCTGGTAATCGGCGACAGTCTCCTGAGCAGCTTCAACTCGTTTTTCAGACTCTCGGACTCTGGCTGCGCCCAGATCCAACATCTCCCTCAGCTCCAGCTCCGTCTCTCTGGCGTTCTCCTGCAGCTCATCGTTCATCTCGTTGATGGCTTCCTGCAGGGCGGAGACAGTGACCGGTAAACAGGGTCAGCGCCAGACAGAAATCCTCTGATGACCTTTATTTGACCGTTATTTAAACCATCGCTGTGGCGTTTCTGCTCGGCACATCCACCTGGTTTCTGTGCAGTTTAAGTTTGTGTGTAGGTGGAACTGCTGTTGTCACTGTCCACACTACACTCAGTTTATTAGGAACACTTAGCTGATAATAATGCAGTGTAACACAGCAGGTTTTTACAAAGGTGCTGATTTCGCTTAAATATAATTTTAGAGGCTGTAGTTTGTGGTGCTGTTGAGCTGTATTGTGTCGTACTTACACGTGCTGCTATTATTTAGCAGCTTTTATATCAACGAGGGTGGACTAAATAACAGAAACACCTCTCTGCACCTCTCTCGACATGTAAAATCTGAAAATTCTCAGGATGGTCACCGAGGATTTTCCCATTTTTCTACAAACCAAATCTTTTTCCACCATAATGATTTGAAAGATGCTTTTACTTTTTGGAAAATTCCCCTTTTTATTACCATAATTGATAGGTGATAAGTGACACGTCAGTTAGGTTTCTATAACGACACATTTGTCCCAATCAAGGTCAGTGGAGAACTCAAACACCAGAGGGCAGTGCGTGCATATTAATGACCTTGGTCCATATCAATAATGAAATGACTCAGCAAACAGTGGCACTTTAATTTTATTCTGACCTCAAATTACACAAAAAAAGGAGGGGGAGGGGTCACAGCAGGAAAATGTCTCCTGCTCAGAGACTGTGATTGATATTGTACTTTTTTCAAATGAATGAACTGCAGGTTTGTGTTTTCGTCCACCTGCTCTGACGTTATTCGGGTGTGTGCACCTGCCTCAGTGACACTGACGTGCTTCACTCACCAGGTCGGCGACCGTCTCTCTCAGCTCCCTGACTTTCTCCTCCAGGTCCAGGTTTCTTTCTGTGAGAGTCTCCACCATCTCCTCCGCCCCCAAGGCTGCATCCACCTGAGACAGAGAGAGCGCACGTCACCAGAATCAGCAGCGCCGTTTGTCTACGTTAAACACAAAACACTAAGCCACTGCTCAGTAAAGAGACGCACTGTGGCGACCTGCGGGCTGATTTATGTCACTGCAGTCACTGCAGCACCTCCGACAGTCTGAACAGCCCCGTGATAAAACAGCAAAACACCGACCTGCTCCTTCAGCTCGTCGATGGTCTTCTCCGCCACCGTCATCTCCTCCTGCAGTTTCTCTTTCTGGCTCCTCAGAGAGTCCAGCTCCACGTTCTTCTTCTCCATCTGCTTCTGCAACTTCACATGCTCCTGCTTCTCTGATGCCGACAGATCTCGCATCCTGACTCACAGGAAGAACACGCAACAGAGGAACGTTATTGACGCTGGTGGGAAAGTGGTTCGGAGCACATGTCATGGGGCTGTGAGGTCCTGGGTTAAAGTCGCTGCTTTCTTCTCTACCTCGACCTTTCCTGTCTTCAAAATGAAACTAAAATAATTTGTGCCATTTCCTGAAACCCACCTGACCAGTGCTTCCTTCAGCCTGCCGTTCTGCTCTTCCAGCTGTTTCACATGATAACTGGAGGCAGCTCCGTCCGAACCTGAGAGAAACCCACAAACACAGCTGAGTTAATATCATCCGTGTCTGATGTTTTTTTCTTTTCTATTCTGTGGGAGTAAAAAAACGTGACACGAGAAACACAGACAACAGAGTTAACGTTGCTGCCAAGAGAGACGGTGGCGAGCCGATATTTCAATTAAACAAATGGCTCTGACGGTTCTTCTGACGAGTTGGCTTCACTTGCTGCGACAGTAAAGAGAAACTTTTCCAGGATCAAGAAAAAGTAGTTAGCAACAATAAATCATCGGCCGTCACACTGCACTCAGGTCACCGATGAGCGGCTCCACAACGTTTCAACAGTCTAATCACGTTATAGACGTACATGAGTTATTTCTGCTTCGGTGCCACTTGACAGCAACTTTTACAAAAGCTAATATATCACACACTTCATTACACTCTGACACTTTTAATTTCAGAATGACCTCCAGTGCAGGACAGACACTTTAATATTTTATTTTGCGTTCCAGTAGTAACTGATACTGGCTATGACATTTTATCGATTTTGCCTTTTATAAACAAATTCTTAAGTAACAAAAACCGTAAAATAAAAATAAATAACTGGCTATTTTTAAACTGACAGGTCACAGATTTATTTCTGTTATAAAATTGCTTTTCCTAAGTTTTCATGATTGTCAACAGTTTTGTTAATTACAGCAAAAAGTTCACGTTGGACATTAAACATAGAATTTATTTTCAAAACATTTCAAAACATTATTTATATTTAATCTTTTTATTATATTTTATTTATAATTACATCTTTTCAACAAAAGTGTACTGATTTGTCAGCCCACTGGTTGGGAACCACTGCTATAAATGATAAATTTACTATAAATTACAAACTATAAATTATGAAATTCAAATGATAAATGTAAAACACAGATTATGATAAAAATATATCGGGTTACACCTGATTTTTTTACCTATTTGGTATTCTGCATTTGTAATTTAACTTGATGTGTGTTTATATATAGTTTTTGCTTAATTAATGTTACTGTCATTTTTTTTTACTGTTAACTTTTCTTTGCACAAACGAGCTATTTTGTTAATCAATATGAAAAACACGAGAAATACGAGTTTTACCTAATGAGGGTTTGAGGTTTTAGTAAAGTGAATAAAAGTGATCAACGTGGGGCTGGATTCTGTTAAAAACCTCCTCCCATCTACGACCTTCTGACCTTCATTTCTACAAAGGTAGCACAAGGTTTGACGACGTTCTATTTCCATTTCTGAATCTCACCTTTCTCCTCAATCTCATGCTTGAGGATCTCCAGGTCCATGGTGAGCTCGTCCACTTTCTCCTTCAGGGAGTCGACCTCCAGCTGCAGAGACTCAGCTCTCTCCTCGGCCATCTCCTTATCCAGCGTGGCCATCTCGATCGCATCCGCCGTGTCCGACATCTCCTCCATGTAGTGCTCCTTCGCCTCCAGAGCTTCTTTAGCCTCCTGCACGCACAGAAGAATTCAGTCAGTCTGTTTTCTTATTTATGTTGCGTAACTCTGTCCAATCATCGACCCACCCATCCATGCACTCATCCATTCATCCACCTGTTGCTCCTCACCCTCTTGGCCTCTTTGAGTTGTTTCTGCAGCTCGGCTTGCTGCTCCTGCATCTTGTTCTTCCACTCCTGCAGCTGCTCCAGCTGGATCTTGTGCTTCTCCAGCTCCTTCAGCTTGGCTTTGTCCTCCGTCCGCTTCATCTTCAGTGTCTCCAGCTTCTCCTCCAGGTCCTTCACCTGGGCGCGGAGAGCCTCCTCCTCCTGCATGAAGGACGTGCAGTGGAGACGGAGAACGGAGGGTGATGAAAGGAAATGGTAAGGGGGATATTTAATCAAAATGGAGGATTGGAGCGGAGACATTTACTCAGTTTTAAAATGTTGTCGTTGCAGGAGGCTGAAATAATCACACGTTAAAAAGTGAAAGCGCTTTAACTTTGATTTAATTCTTTTACTTTCATGATTTCTCAGGTTTTTCTCAGTGAATAATGGAAGCGACAGATCGAGTGAACAGCTTTCTCTGTGTGGTAGCAGCACTTTCATCTTTTTATGTGTTACAAAGCTTTAATTTCACTCGCCATGCAGACAATTCACCTGTAGAGAGGAGAGAGAGTCAGCGTCAAGACACAAGCACACACGCCTCGCCGGGGAGGGCGCACTCACAGCACGTGCTTACACATATATAAACCTGCACACACACATAATCACACACCAATTAACAGCAAGGGGTCTTAATTAAATCCTGCAATAAATGTGCATTTTAATTGCAGTGTGAGGTTGTTCTGCCTGTGGACAGACAGAAGCGATCACACCTTTTACAGCTTGTTAAAAAATGTTAGTGAGAGAAAAACAACACTTCAATATCAAGTGCAAAAACATCACGCCACATCACTGCACCTGTGTTTCCATAGTGACGTCCTCCTGAGGGGACAAAATATGAATCAGACTGACTATGTCCGCTTTATAATTAAACCCCAGATGGCAGCTGACTTTTACAAAATGTTAAAGAGATAATCTGTGACATTTAGACACAAATTCATGTACATGTTGCGTCTCTCTGTCGCCACCTCAGATAACGCACCAGAGATTCAAACTGTAACGAGGAGCTCACAGACAATTACGCACATGTACTGGAGGAAATCAACTAACATCTGGACACGGACAGGGTCTTAATCACGCTTAATTGAGCAGCACTCCAGAACTAATTATTTCGTCTATTGTCTATCGTTTGTTCTCATGTTTGAGAGGCAGGTTTTTCAGGTCAGAGTCAGAGCACCAGCAGCCATGAAAAACATAAATCTAACTGTTCACAACTTTGAAAACGAAGCATAAGACTACAGCATACTGATCTTTTTTTTTTTTGAATAGTTAAATAACATGTATTATATATACAAATATATACTTAAAAACCAAATATAACATGTGGTGTTCCTCAGGGTTCTATCTTAGCCCCAGTTAATTTCACTTTATACACTTTACTAAGCATCAAAGAAAACAATGTTCACAGCTATGCAGACGACACCAAACTGTTTGTGTTCCTACTAACACCTCAGTTAAATGTATTAATGATATAAACCAAATGGATGACGCAGAACTTCGCAAAGCAAAATTAAGGAATCTGTGAACTAGAGCTGAAACAAATAAACAAAAAATTGATTTGTCAATTATGGGAGTTGTGGATGGTTGATGAGACAGAAAAGACATTTTGAGATGTGACCATTTTTTTGCCATTTTCTGACATTTTACACACAACGATTGTGATTAATCACAAAGGTGATTTATCAATAAAATCAACAGCAGGTTAATTGATAATGAAGATAATCGCTTTTTTGGTCATTTTTTAATTTCCCTCACCAGCAGTGCATGCTCTGATACACGTCAGCCCTGTGTGAACCTGAAGAGGATAAGCTGCTTTGGATTAATCATATAATTAAAACACTGAATTAAACCAAATATTCAGTGTTCTCCTTTTTGTTAAACGGGCATTTTTGTTTAAGTATTTATTCTAATAATACAGTTGAGGCCTTCGGCTCATTTCTGACTCAACGGCTCTTTCGGATGACACCAACACAAACTGACAGCTGTGTCGCAAAATGTGTATTTAGAGGAGCTATAGCAAAAAGATGTCACATCTGATTTGACTCCTGCACCTCTGCTTCTGTGGCTTATCCATTGAGTCTTCTTTGATCTTGTTGGCACATAAAGTGCTGCCGTTTAAAACCAAAATATCACATGTTGTTCTTATTTAAAGCAGGTATTAGTCACCTTTTTCAAATACAAAAAAAAAAGTAGAGCTCCAGTATTTTCCCAGTTTCTGGTGGATGCAACTTTCTTTTTAAATTATTGGCAGACTGCCTTGATGCTGTTGTTGTGACACTGTCAACTGCGACGCAACCTTTAACTTTGTTTGGCAGAGTTACGCTGCGTTGAGCTGACACTGACCTTGCTGGGGACGGGGGCCGGAGGTTTTCCAGGGGAGTGGAGGGTGGGGATCACCGGAGCAGCCAGCGGGGTCTGGGCCGGGGTGCTGGGCTCGCTGCTGCTCATCTCTCCAGCGGAGGCCGAGGCCGAGCCGGACGCGGCCCCTTTCCCACCGGTGCCTGCAGGTCGGCTGGGCTGCTGAAAACACCGAGGAGAAAATAATAAGGAGAAACACAAGTTGTTGTTGTTGTTGACAAAAAACAGAACCACAAGGACTCTAGATGAAAAGCTTGGATACAAATGTTTGTCAGATGATGTGTTAGGGGCCATAATGGAGGTCCTCCTGTCCCCCGCTGTCAAATAATGATTGTGTTCAACTGTTATACGTTTATCTTCTCATCTCTCACCTCTTTTTCACCGAGTATGTTAGTATCCCGTTTAGAGTCTGATCCTGGTTTTGATCTTATTCAGGATGTGACATTTACATGGAGCACAGAGAAACCTGGTTGATTTCTATCTCCCCATCATGATTACAACAGTATTCAGATTTCTGAAAACAGGATATTGTCACTTTCCTGTAAAAACCACATGTCAAATGTCACCTTCTTCAGTGGGATTTTAAAACTGTTTATTTAGCTGGAGGAGTAGAAGGAGAAGAGGACTCACTAATCCTTCAATTATCCGAACATTTCAAAATCACCATATTTAGGGAAATAAAGGTTTTTACTGGATATTGATGTTTGCAAGAAGAACACGTAACTGGCATTCACCAAAAACCTGATTATAAACACACTCAATATAAAAACACCTGTCTAACCTTTATACAAATTAGCATGAGCGCAGACTAGCAGTTAGCTAGCATGTTAACTCAGATTATTTACTTTCCTTGGTTATCAGCTAGTTACCAAGACAACCAGCTGTTTTGTTTTTTTTTTTTTAGGTTAACTAAGGTGTAACTGCTCAAGCTACAACCGGTTCGCTTTAACAGGGACTAGGAAAGATTTACACAATGGAAAACTCACAAATCAAATACCAGATTATTAATTTTAACATATGAAATTAACAAACTGACATCCCCCCAAACCATACACATCATTCACAGATATGTGTTTGTTTGTTTGAACGAATAACTGTTGATTTTTCAACGGACCTCCATCATGGCCAAAGATCTAATTTAAGTGCAACAGAAAAATGTTCAAAACTAAAATAAAATACATAAAACAAAAATTAGCAAACAAACAAAGCTGAAACAAATTAAAACAAAACAAAGTGACAGAACCGAACAAAAGCAACAATGACAACTTTACTCTAGTTTAAAGCAAAAACACAATAAATCTTAAAGTTAAAAGAAACTTTAAAAGAAAACCACATGTTGAATACATGAATGCTAGAATTTGACATGAAGGCAGGAAACTCTACTGGAGATGTAAATATGAACGTGAAGAAATGTGGATGAAGAGAAAAACAATAAATATGTGAGTGTGTGGTTTACTGTGTGTAACGTTTCTAATGCCATTAACCAAAACTGTCATTCCTCTAATGAAAACAACATGGATATGAAGTCATGTGTGGCGATGTAGTGTCACTACTGTCTTTGCAACACTCACACATACACACACGCGCACACACACACACACACACACACACATTGCTGCATGAAACAGTAATCTCCCACATAAATAATGCAAACGGATAGAGATGGGAAGCCCTGACGATGCTGAGGACTGGGCTCACCTTGGGCCTTCTGGCCGTGGTCTGAGGAGGAGAAGAGGAGTCAGGAGAAGGACGAGGAGAGAGGGAGAGCAGGAAAGGGAAGGAAACAAACAGCCAGGGTTAGTGATTCAAGGCAAAGTTCATATTAAAAGGGAAATCACAGACAAAAAGGGACAAAATGGGTTGATGAGACTGATATGGTTGATGAACTATTCTGGGATTCTGCTCCTTTACCGACAATAAAAACCTATAAAACTCCCTTTTTGTCTTTCTCCTGTGAATCCATAATCCTGATCTTTCTGATCTGTCTCGTCCTAGCCGGTGTCCAGGGCCTCGTTCTCTCCGCCCATGTGACCAAAACCCCTCAGCAGCGACGTGGACACAGCGACTGGTACTGCCGCTGTGACCTAAATGACTGCATTGTGTCTTCGGGGACGCAGCAGATCCAGTTCATCCGAGTCCAAATTTGTTGTACTGCGCTTACACAGTAGACAGAGCAAGGATAATGGCTTGTTATACTGCTATATCGTGTGTTTCAGACACGACACGCAGCAGGATGGAGGCGAGGGAACAGGAAGCAGGGAAACATCCACAGTTTGTTCTCATCTAATTTCTATAGTCTGTACATCAGACCTGGATTACATGGTTTTAATCCACCATCCAGAAGTTAACTCCCAAAATGTATCCCAAGTAGATCAAAGTCAACACTAAATATACTGTAATATGTTCAGGTAAAACTCTGTATTTCTGTTTTTGGTTGGTTTTTTTGAGTTAACTCATATTTAAAGATCATAAATTACGAGCTGACATATTTTTTTTTACAACACTTCAAATTCAAATTGCATTAACCTCAACATGCAATTGGTTGTAGTGCTGGACAAAATAATCTATGATTTCTCCATATTAGAATCACATGATGGCAAAAGTCTGTAAAATTTACCTGTCAGAGATGAAATCTACGTAAAAGTGGAGAAAAAATGTGGTAAACTTCAATGAAATTTGATAAACTTAATTATTAGAATAGATAGAAAAAGTTTCCTGGAAAGAAAAAACCAAGAGGAAGTTCTGAGAGAATTTAGTTTAAAGCAAATATTTATTCATCATTGGAAGCTTTACTCCTCATACATGTTGAATTACATGCCTTTTGGGTGTTCAGTAAAAGATTCTTCTAAACAATCTCTCAACTCTCTGTTCTACGTGTGATTGATGTTAAATTACAGATGGTTCTTCCCAGGAAACACACTAGAACATTATCAGAGAATTGTAAGGAATTTATTGACCAAAAAAGTTTAAAAATATCAATAAATGTTGTTCTGATAAATATTACTTTTAGGGGAAAACTGCTGCAGCTACTAAATGAACCAGTTGAGGTTGTTTTGTTTCCTAAATAAACACTATTATACTAAGACAAATCTATGAGGATTATTGCAACAGGATTATTTTTCCCACTTTTCCCTCAAAATTAAACTAAATATAAGGCTGTTAATAAAACACAATGTAACCTAGGTCTGTACAGACGTTCTCCTTTCGACTACTTTCATGTCTTCTACCTTTTACTTTCCACCTCCTTTTCACACTGACTCTTTCTCTTTCTCTCTCTCTCTCTCTGCTTCGGCCCTGGTGCAGCCGTCGCTTCGGCTAGTTATCGTTCTTTATTGGATTAGAGCCGGACCATTCAGCAAAAATTAGCCCGAGCTAACAGCTGTACCAAATAAGATCTGACAGCCCTCTTAAGCCACAGTGCTGTGCTGTAGATACTAGACCAGGCTGTGCTGAAATCACATCAGCCTGTGAGCTACAGCTGCAACCAAGAGTGAAATTATTTGATTCTCTCCTGATGGCAGAAACGGCTTCTTCATGGTGAAATAAAAGATTAAAGCTTGTAGAGTAGACAGAAATAAAAAATAAAATAAAAATCTACTGCAGACACATGTAGAGGCATAAAATAATTCTGCAGAAATGAAGTGTGAATTAGCAAAAATCAACAATAAACTGAGAAAAAACAAGCTGCAGGGTCACTCCTGCTGCCACACGGGACACATCACATATCACTTGAGAGGAAAAAAAAAAAAAAAAGGGCAACTGCGACCGAAAACGAAATGAGGACCAACTGAAACTTCCAAGCATGACCTTTACTCTGCCAACACATCGAATGGAAGATGACAACAACAGCAGCGACATCCCAACAACATAAGGACAATCATAAGGAGTTCTGTACCTTCCGGGGTGCAGGAGTCTGTCTCATCATATTTGCAAGAGAAGAAGACACACACACACAACACAGTCACCGAGAAACACACACACACACACACACACACACACACACACACAGGTGATGAAACAGACAAAGATGCTCGAATCCTCAGACACCGGGTTTATGACACAGACAGACAGCTGAAGCCGAACACTCGCTCAGACAGGCAGCCGCTCAGGCCGGGGAAGCTGCAGTGGTGCAAATGGCCGCGGTGATTTTTTCCCAGGCTCCCCCTCCCTGCCTCTGTCCGTCCCTTCCTCCCGATATCGTCCTCCTTTACGTCCTCTGTCTCAGCTTCTCTCATAATCCATTTGCCGGAGCCCTCAGTCGGTGCCTCCCTGCTCCTTTCTGCTCCGATTAGCGCTCTGGCATCTTGCTGCCGCGAGCCCCCGACCTGCTACTGCTCATAGGAGACGCCTTCCCTAACCTTCCTCTCCCTCCTCCTCCTCCTCCTCGTCCTCCTCTCCTGTCTCACCCCACCCCCCCACTCGGCTTATTGTGATTTGTCAGCCCAGCCAATGCCCTGCTCGTGCATTACATCACTGTGCACTCTCCGCCTCCCCCCCTCCCCTCCCTCTCTCCTTCCCCATGCTTGCTTGCTGCTGCTCACCCACTCATCACCACCTCTACCACAGACAGACAGGGAGGGGCGGATGACACTGTGTGTTTGTGTGTGTGTGTGTGTGTGTGTGTGTGTGTGTGTGTGTGTGTGTGTGTTTGTGTGTGTGTGTGTGTGTGTGTGGGACAGACAGAGGAGGAAAGACAGGATGTGAGACGGAGGAGGGTGGGGCTGTAAACAGAGGTGAGAGAGGAAAACGAGCAGCGGCGACTGATGCAAGCCTCTCCTGTCTCCTAGCAACGCTCGCAGATCCCTCCTATGGGCTCATTAAAGGAGGCTGACAAAAACAAAGAGGGGACCCACACCTGATCTGGATTTAAGTTTCATAATGTTTACCATTCTTAAAAATTCTCTTTTTGTTTTTGTTTTTTTCACCAGTTTTCTCTATTTATTTTAACATATTTAAAGGATACAGGCGATTATTCTTTAGTTTTGTTTTTGTCAATAAATCCCACAAACACACACCTTACCGATGTCAGAGTTGGGGGCGGGGTCGGGAGGGGGCGGGGGGTTCAACAATTTCTGTAATTTTCCGGAAAACCAACAATCCAACAACCACGCCCGCTTCTTTCTGTCATTTCACTATTATAATTTAACTATTTTTACAACCAAGTGCAACTGACTAACACTATTAATGCCTTCCAGGAAGAGGGCACCACTGACTCCTGACTGACTGCTGCAATCAGACGACATGTTGTTTGACCTGCCTTAAACACAGAAGGTTCCTACAGACGGTGTACATCTTTAAAAACAGGTCATAAATATATATTTTCTAAAAACTGTTTTGCAATGTCACTCAAACAGGAGCAGATAGTGAATTTATGGGGGACTATTTTTAGCAGCGGATTAACACACAATCTGTGTGCTGGAGAGCATTTCTGGGAGCAGGGCAGTGTATGAGGGATTAAATCAAAAATAAATGACAGTGCGTGTTTTCACACAGCAATGGAGCTCAATGGAAGAGAGGAATAAGACACATCACACTTTGGACACACAAAAAATACTTGTTAGGATCAATTCACTGCTAGTTTGGTCTCTTCATGGGATTTATTGACAATAAAATCTTCTGCTAAATGTGATTTTGTCATATTACCTTAATATACTTTTGATACAAATGTTTTGAGAACAGTTCACAGATTAAATGCACCGACAAATGAAGGTCCTGCATCAGATATTAAAAGGACAGCTGCCATGATATTAGCCTGATAACCACACTGAATTTCCATTTCATTTCACTTAATTATGCATGTATGACGCTACTTGAAGCACTAAAAAAAAAATTTGCAATGTGGGCGGCAATTGAAATCTCTAGGCTACCACAGATATAAGTAAAGAATAATCTCTGATGGGTGAAACATTTCTAGTAGTACCCAGTATTAGTCATATTTGTTGTACATTGTTTTTTCTGTCTTAATAAAGAAGAAGAGTATGAATCCTTACAAAATGGTCTCAATACTATCCGGTATCACGGCGATCAGAATTAAGACTCAAACAAAACGGTATCGTCCTGAGCTTTAGAGGTAAAACTGATTGTAGTGAGAGGAGTTTTTTTTTAGCGTAATGAAGCGATTTAACAGGTCAATTCATTCCTAAACAACCGAGGGCCATTTGAGTAGTGGTGGTAATATCTTCCTCAGATCCACTAATCTCCTTCTCTGCAGCAGCAGCTCAGCAGGAAGAGAGAGGGATGTAAGAGGATTAATTCAGTGGAGATACTCTGATTAGCTGTGAGCTTTGCACCCAAAATACTTCTGCATCAAAAACGGGCCGCAGTCATTTGAGATTGCAGCGAAGAAACTTGGAATGGTTATAGTAAACGCTGTTTCTGTGTAAGAGGATATTGAAAGTGAGTGTTAAGAAACTGATGATAGAAAGAAAAGAAAAAGATTCTCATTTATAAAGGAGGGAGATAAATGCAACAGGACTTGAGAGTTCAGGCTGCTGAACCAGAAAGAAAAAACAGTTTGTGTGTATCCATTACACAGCAGCTGAGGGAAATCTGTCCTGATAAAATATTAAACATCATTCTCTGTAATCGCCTCACTTTCTCTCTCCAGCACACAGCCTTAAGTGGTGCTCTGAGAGGGCAGAGAGAGAGAGAGAGAGAGACAGGCAGAGAGAGAGAGAGAGAGAGACAGGCAGAGAGGATGATGGGATGGGTGGAGAGGTATCAAGTTGCTGCTTTCCCAGCAGACACCGGGAAGATCGCTTCACTGCAGCCTCCATCAGGACAAAAGGAGATAAAATTACTGCCCAGGAAGCATCAACGCAGCAGAACCCAACACGCTCAGCCTGTTCTGACCGGGCAGAAACGGGGCTGTTATTTCACATACTTGATAGATAGATATTAAAGCATCAGATCAGAGGAGTTTGTCGCATATAACGGCACAACAGGCAGAAAAATCTCAGGAAATTATTTAAAAGTTATATTCATTTTGTTTTCCTAACGGGCGTAACTTCACTTCTCTGAATCTTATTTTTGTCAGCACCGTATAATGTCATCATTCTATAAATAAATTAATACTTTAGGGCATTGCTCTTCTATTTTCCTCAGTTCCCTAAAAAGTTGAACAAATAATGACCTTTTTTTTAGAAAAATCCCATCATCCTCTCTGTCTGCCTGTCCCATTTTTCACAAAGTTTCGACTTGATTAAAATGTTGATAAGCTCAAAAGAGTTACCTTAAATTTAAGACTGTCTTATCAACTAAGTCTAAATGTATGAATCTCACATTTATAAAGATGAAAACAGAAAGTCTGAGTGTGAGGCTAGTCGAGGATTTGGTAAGCAAATTAAATAGACTACCAAACATTTAAAAATGTTCCAACGCACGTCTAAACAGGTACAGTGTGTATTCACATCCTTAAGGAACAGAGGAGAGAAGTAATTTTGCTATAAATACAAAAGTGTTTAATGTTAAAAGTCATTATTATGAAATGTTATCTTTACAACGACACATAAATAAATTCCACTAAATCTCTTACTATGAAAATAGGGATAGTACAAAATAATATATATATATATTGTGTGTGTTGACCTTTACTAGTTTATTAAATGATGCAGAACAGGAGGCGATAAAGTAGAGCCGAGCTGACAGGGAATCCATACTCCATACTGATTTCACCTCGGTCACAATCTGACATTTTCTCCAGAGCAGCGGAGGAACGTCTGAACGTCTGAGTCAGCGCAGGACGAATGTTAAAGAGCAGCGGACTGTCAGAGTGACCAGTCCCTGAGTCGCTCAACATTAAAATGTTCAAGTCACAGGGAAATCGTATTGTCACGCCGTTTTGCTCGATGTATGTTCAGATGAAACAAGGTGTAATGGCTGCACTTGATGGCTGATCAAAAGTGAGTCAGGTGGACACCAACGAAGAAGAAAAAATTACTTCTTATATTGTTATAGAGAGTCGAAATTTTGGATTTTTATAAATGAATAAACTCTAGCAGCCTGGACACAGCCGAGGTACAAAAACAATAAAAAACAAACAAGGATTTTAGGAGTAAACGCGTAAATATCAACTGCTGTATTATTCTATACGGGATTCTTGCTTTTGTTTGAAAGTTAAACTTCTTTTTCTTTTCTTTCTTTTCACCAAAACTCACGAAAAAGTAACGAGGGCTGAGCAGAAATGTCTAAAACTGAATTTTATCATCGATTTATATCCCTATACACGACACAACAATCAATTTTCTGCAGTTTTTTAACAGCACAATAAGTTTTTATTTTTAATACAAAATGAAAACGCCGAGCCTTGCTGATATTTCACAGTAGAGAACAAAACAGACGATGAGGTCCAAACTCCAGTTGCAGTTAACCATTATTTTTACTAACGATTAATCTGTTGATTTGGATTAACTGATTAACCGTGGTGTAAAAATGTCTCATTTTAAAATGATTTTACAATGATATAAACACAAAAGTAGCAAATCCTCACATTTTAAGAGGCAGGAAAAGGGGGATTTTTGCTCGAACGCTATTACACCAGTAAACCCAGGGATTTCATTTTAATAGATGTGTAAGTGGCAACAAACTGAATGTCTGATTGTGCCTTCACATGTTATCTGGAGTCTACAGCTGAATATTAAAGGAGGAACTGATCGGCAATTTCTCTCAAAACCTGACTTCTGGATAAACTAATATGTGTTTCTACTTATACACCACAAAACAACCACTGAAACTACAGATTTCCTTGACGTTCCTGGGGATTTGATGTAGAAACACAAGAGTAACTTGGTAACTATCTGAGCAATGATCATGTTTTTCTCCCTGCGACTGCCACATGCCTTTAAAATGCACGGTAAGCGGACTGACAATGAGGCGACGAAACAAACACACGACAGAGGCGACAGAGCTGAACCGGTGCACAACAGACCAGAGCAGAGAGGGTGGCGAGGTGACAGAGGTCGGGTGGATGAGGGACTATGGACGACACAGGTGTCATCTCTCTCTCTCTCTCTCTCTCTCGCCAACAGCGTCCATTCGCTCTCACACGATCACACAGCGGCTTGGTGGATGGCGGTGTGGTGAGGTGAGCTGAGAGGAATCATGGGTAGAATGAGGGGTGAGGCCTTGTTGCCATGCAGCTGCGGAGGCCATTCAGAGCCACGGTTACCATGGATACTACGGTCATCATCATAACATTACCACTGTACCGAGGTTAGAGAAACATGCAGCACCTTTTTGGGCTTCACTCCTCGCTGCGTGATCGGAGGGAAGGAGAGAAGGGAAGGAGAGGAGGGAAGGAGAGAAGGGAAGGAGGGAGGGTGACGGGTTAAAAGGTCCAGTTTGTCAGTGACATGCTGGAGGTGACGGGGAGTGTGGTGAGTCGGTGCTCTCCGCTGGTGGGCCACAAATCTCAGTCAAATATATACAGCACAGAATATTTTCACAAACACGTCTTTATCTCGCGCTCTCTCACACACACACACACACACACACACGCACACACACACACACACGCACACACACACAAACTATGAATAAAAATAAAATCCTGTAAAAATCGTGTCAAACATCATTAAAATGTTTTCTTGAATTCAAAAACAGTTAGACCTCGGAGAAATATACATATTTGTATAAATTATTTTCACATGGTGACTGATGTTACTTCACATATCAAACTTCAATTAAAATGTAACCCATGAGCTCCTATAAATAAAATATATTTAAAGCATTTAGCAGATATTTTTACATATTCAACTTGCTCTTTTCCAAATTCCTTGTTAATGCAGACTGAATGATATATATTCTAATATTTTTATTTTCAAACATGAGCTCCCGTCGCTTCTGTTTTTCTCTTACTCTGTTAAATACAAGGAAAATTAAAAATGAAGGGACAAAATGCTACAGGTCACTACTTCTGGGTGAACTGATGGTTCTGTGAAACATCCAGTAAATGTCAGTTGTTGTGTTGACATTTAAGCCCAAATCCAATGAGACCTAACTGGATGTGATAAACTTCAGGAGGACAGAATTTATCAGAATTTCACTGAGAATAAAAAGTCGGAAATTGACATTTTTCCCTTGCAAATTATCAACCACTTGAGATCACAGTTTCTTAGAGATCACAAAAATCTATTAACCTCTAAGGTCAAGGAGAATTTAAATGTTCAGGCTTAAAGGTTTTGAAGCTGCTGTTTTTCAGGTCTGACACACGAGTTCATAAAAGGTTAACGGTGAATAAATGTTTGGAGCTGGAGAGCATTTTGGTCGTCTTCTCTTCAAAGGAACTGTGATATTAATATAAAGACAAATAAATAATTAAAAGGTCATATTCATACCCGTGAAACCCTGGTGACATGGATGTAGATGAGTTAAAATTCAAGAGTAATATAAACCTGATCCTTCTGGATTCATGGGAATATTGTGTCTCACTCTTTCACTTCGGATTACAAGTTAACCTAAAAGCCGAGTCCAAAATGATAGAAATAGTGGAATCAACTAAATCCCTGAAATATGAAAATTTTAATGAAAACATCTGTGACGGGCTGTTTTCATACATCCTCTCAATTTTAATTCACAATCTCCAGGGATCTTTTCTCTCTGTTTCACTTAATAAATAACAAGTTGATGTAACACAACACGCAGCTAGAAGTGCATTTATAAGTAGACATTGCCCTCTGCTGGTGAGATAAGAAAAAAGCACCTTATGCTCTTTTGCTCACTGAGAAATAAACTCACAATTCCAGGGATAATTTAAGGTTATTTGAAGAAAGTGTATGTATTTATATGGATTTAATGCTATTCAAATATTTCAGGATTAAAATCAGTGTGTAATTAAAGGAAAAATAGAAAAAACAGATAAAAAAGTGACTTATAGAAGTCACTCCATGAGCTGTGTGCGTAGTGTATAATATTGACAGTGTGTCCTTACATCATTGTCAGACAAGAACTACTGTACATTTACTGCACTTCTATTTTAGCTGACTCTCTTTTAGACTGAATCAATTAACCCTAATAGTGCCAATACACTTATTTACATCGTCTCACACACTTGCTACAGAACAGAACCTGTGGCAGGTTCTTTACAGGCAGAGTCAGAAACAGATGAACTCTCTGTGTTGAGTCAGCTGTAACAGCAGGGCAGGTGTGGCAGGAACACACAGTGTTTACTTTAGATATGTGTGTGTGTGTGCAGGTATGTGAGTTTGTACAGATACATGTGTGAGTGTGTCTGTCATTGTGGGTGTGTGTATCTGCTGCTGGTTTCCCACAGGGGAACTTAAGTGTCACAGTGCAGCCTTATCTGACTCACCAGTTTGGTGGACTTGGGCGTCTCCAGGATCTCTGAAGAGATAAAAAAGAAAAACAAAGAAAGTGAGAGGGAAATTCTTATATCATGATCACTGTTTATTATCCTTTACAAGGTATAAAGTCCCACAAAGATCCTGGTGCAAATAGACTACACTGATGTAGAGAGACGGCGGAGAACTGCTGAAAGAGCAAATACATCTCTTCAATTAAGCTACTGTTACTGTAAGGTGGTGGTTTCAGTATAAACAGGCTCTTTCAGACATGCACATAATCTGATGGTAATTTATCATGTATCATGTAAGAATGAGCACCCTGTACTCGTAAATGGTTACAGGCTGAGGTTCATGAGATGGAAAGACTGACTTCTCTGCAAAGACTGAGAAAATTATTTATAAGTTGCAAGATGGTCAAAGTTTATTCTAGGATAGGATCTATGGCTGGTGGTTTGCACCTGCACAGTTGCAGCTTAAAATCCCCTTTTGCTGTTTCTATTTATTTTTATTTTATTTTTTTTGTACTGCAAATATCTGTACTCTGTACCTTTTTAAAAAAAATACAAATTTAAGTAACAAAAAAACACCCTGGTCACTTTTACATAAAAGTCAAATATAAATAAAGTCAGACAATCTTATGTATCACTGGCTGTCAGATTAATGTGAATGCTGCGGAAGCTCAAGATTAAAGATGCAGAAAGAGAGAGAGAGAGAAATCTGCATCTTGTACAATTTAAATAATAAATACATGTATCATCTCTCATGCACAGAGAAAATAAAACTTGGAAACAGAATGAAAGAGACACTTTTAAGACGATGAGGAGATACTGCTGTTATCAGATCAGCCGAAAAACGATATTTAATATATTATTTTATATATAATTTTTCTATATATAAAATACTTTGTATTTTCATTCATGCAAACTACAGATGAATAAATGACATAAATGACTAAATAAATGAAATCCGCTCTCTAATAACTTCAATTATGAAACTGATGCAAGAACGTATTAGTGGATTTGTGTTCATCCTTGCTATTACCATATTTTATCTCTCTCTCTCCTCCATCTTGTGCGCCAGGCGCCAAACATCGTGCGAACACTGCGGCTCTTTTTCATAAATGTGTTGCCATGTCTGACTGAGGGAACATTTCATGACCTTGGAATTGATTTTTAGTTCAGATTGTTTTTTCAGATTTATCTTTCTATCTTTTAGTCTCGGTGTTTCGAGGCCTTTTCTCTGTGTTCGCCGCTTTAATCTGAGGACACATCTTGTTGCCAGGTAACACCTGAATTAGCTAAACGAGGCTCATTTGTCTATCAGCGTTGCTCGAAAAAGCACAGAGTGTGTCAGCACTTTAACTCCTTCTCGCTGTGCGCCAGGAAGTGGACGTTACACCAACCACCACTCCTCTATCTGATGTAGCAGCAGCGAGGCGTAACCATGGAAACAGAGTCCCGCTCCATCCTCTGGAGGGTAAAAAATATTGGTCACCAAGTGAGGAAAATGTAGAAAACTTCTTTTCTCGAGTTGCGAGCAGAGAGAGGACAATAGTTAAATGTTGCCCTTTATCGACTTTTAAACTGATAGCAAATTTAAATCACTCTTAAAATTAATAACACGTCAAGTTATCAAGTATTACATACGATTTAATCTTTATAAAACTTTATAATTTGTATGAAATCAGACTTTAATCTCGATGAGATTGAAATCATTCTTAACTGTGGAAATAGCATCTGACGAAATAACCTCACAGCAGTAGCCTTTTAGTAGCCTTTCTAGAGCTTTCATTCATATCACATGATATTCCTGAGAACAGCTGGCACCTGTGGTGAGTCTGTTCTGTGTCAACCCCAAATATCTCCTGTTTACTCTGACGTTTGTATCAACAGGTAAGGAGGTGTGATGATGGTTAAACCTGCTGTTTGGTTTGATGTTTGCAGAACGTCAGCCGGTGGATGCTTCAGCCCCCGGGAACCCTCACGGGGGCAAACAGAGGGATTTAAACCCACGACCCTGGCAGTGTCGGTGCCGTGCTCTGCTTCATCAGTGACTCCAGATCAAAATGAAAACACAGAGTGTCTCTGTAATGAGATATTTACCGCGGCACATCTCTATTTTAGACCTTTGGATGACACTCTAAACCGCAGGGACTTATACACTGCACATATACACTGACACACTGATGCAAAGGCTCTTCAGATCACATTGTCAGCATTAGTATTATTATTCCCTATCATTATGGATGTACAGAAACCAGGTGAAGCAGAAAGCAACCGAGAACATTCACAGAAAGTCCTTTTACACCAAATGCAATAACTTTGTTGAATTCACTCGCATCATTCACACTGAAATCACGTCTGTTATCGCTGTTTGTACTGTGCATGTTGTGCTAATTTTATTATTGTACTTATTGTTTGTGAGTCACAACGATGTGTTTTTAACCAACCTGCGAAGCCAAAGGCAAATTTCCACATTTGTGAACAATAAAGATTATTATTATGATTATTATTTGTATTATTATGTAATTCTGAGAGACGTATACTCTGTATCAAGGGCATCGCAGTGAGCGGGAATAGAGGACGGCCGCTTCAGCACGGTCCAATGAGCTCTCAGACACTGGGCAGTATGTTTCCACGACGCCTTGATAATCTTCTGCTTTCATTGTTCCCTGCACAGATTGAGGGCACCTTGTACCAGACACAGCGAAAGCAACCCCATAACATAACAGCCTCCTCCACGCGTCGCAGTGGTGGATGATGTTCTTTCCTTTGAAAAGCTTCGTGTTTTCTTCTGATGTGACTCATTTTGTCTCCTCCACCCAAAGGACATTCTCCCAGAAGCATTGTGGCTTGTAAACATGGATTTTTGCAAAACTCCAGTCAGGCTTTTTTTTTTTTCTCTTTCAGAGATGTTCTCTTTCTGTGTCGTCTTCCATGAGCCCAAGTTTTCCTTGGTTCCTTTTCCACCATTCAGACCATCCCTGTGTTCAGTCTGGGGTCAGTTCTCCTCGCGGTCGGCTTCTGTCCCATGGATCTTAAACTAGGAACATCAAGCTGCTTGGAGATGCTCTTGCAGCCGTTACCGTGACCATGCTTGGGGAATATTTTCTTTTTTCCTTTCCCTTGTCCGTGTTCAGTGTGATGCACACAATGATACCAAATGACTGATTATACAATGGCAGACACCTGTGATATTAACTGAAGACAATAGTTTGCTGTAAATATAATTAAAATCCAGTTATTTCTCAGGGGAAACAATCATTTTGTCTGGGCAATTTTAAAAGATCATTGTAGAATCAGCAAGAATTCAGCTCTTTTCACAGCTTCTTTGTTTTAATGTATGGAAAACTTAAAACATGCAGGTATGCATGACCAAAGAACTTTTCTAGGGAGAATGGAGCTTTGTTTAAGGAGGTGTAAGAGCTCCAACACTTTGGGCCTTGTTTGTATGTATGTGGCCCAGATTTCTGCGCTGCACCTCAAGATGGACGACAAGAACCTGCACCGTCGTCCATCTTGAAAAAACACCTTTCAATTGAAGGTTCAGGCGTAAAAACACAGTCCATATTCGTACTTGTATCTTCAGTGAGGGAACTGTGATTTTTCTGCTCTGTATCTGCACACAGAAGTTCACAAAAGCACTTCATCTCTCACAGTCTGTGTGTAACCTCACCTATGATCATTGGTTCACAGATTTTATTCGCACAATCTTTTTATAAATTGCACCGACTGTCACTACATCAGCTGATACTGTTTATAGATAAAAGGAATTAAAAACAAAAACACAAAAGCTGATTTTTATGTCTTATGTCTTTTCACATTTGAATGCTCCGAGCACACGTCCCTGAGGAAACTATTTT
The DNA here is from genome assembly GCF_002260705.1 of Seriola dumerili. Lineage (NCBI taxonomy): Eukaryota > Metazoa > Chordata > Actinopteri > Carangiformes > Carangidae > Seriola > Seriola dumerili. The sequence continues at coordinate 1,281,915 of NW_019174404.1, forward strand.
TGAAAGGTCAGAATTGAAATAATGTCACTGTATTTTAGCAACTCTTTGCTGTTTGAATAGCTGCAGAATACTGAGTAATGACCAAGGACAAAACCATAAGACCATCTGAATGTGTGTGTGTCTGTGTGTGTGTGTGTGTGTGCGAGTGTGTGTGTGTGTGTCCCTACCTCGTTTGAGAACCTTGCCGGTGCCGGGCTCAGGTGTCTCTGGGGAAGTGGTGTCTGCTCCATCATCAACCAGCTGGATCTGAGACAGAAAGACAAACGGTGAGAGACATCCGGTCGTGTCCTCCAGAACATCACTGCCAACACTTTTATTCATCAGCGGCGGAGCTGGCAGAGAGGAAGCCACAGATGTTAAAAGGGGAGCCACACAAACAAAATTGGCTTGTTTATTGATGTTCATTCAAATATAGCATTCCCAGAGAGAGTCGTAATTTCTCCTCGTTTCCATAGCAACCTTTACAAGTGCACTGCTGGGACATTCAGGGTCAAACAGTCTTTTAAGCCAAATGAGAGACACGATGTAGAGGGTCAGCAGTGTAACGACTAATCGATACTGAAGCTAACATTTGTGTGTGTGTATGTGTGTGTGTATGTGTGTGTGTGTGTGTGTATGTGTGTGTTTGCATGTCTGCACAGGAAGCATTAACACTGTTTTTTGTTGTGAAGTATCTGCTCTTCACTCAACAATGCGAGCCCCATGTAAGAACCACTCGAAAGGACAGATTCATTCTTTAAGTGCAAGTGATTAGAGATGAACCTGGTTCAAGTCCTGCACAGAGAGTCTGCCGCTCTTCAAAACACGTCTTTGACTTTGGAGTTTAAACATGATACAAATCTGACAAAACTATGTGTCTGATGTGAATGTGATGTGCATTAAGCCAATTTGTACTGAGAGTTTTGACAACTTTTTTTTATTTTATTGGCATGAGTATTTCAGCTTAACAACCTCTACAAATTTATTAGGTGTTAGCAAATTTCTTACACTCAACAGATGCCTCTGGGTCTTTATGCGCATCGTTCTCCAGAGGAAAATCATCCATAATGCTCGACAGTAACATGGGCTATAATAAAATGTTTGCTCTCATCAGATGTTCAGATTTTCACTTGCTTTATCAAAATATGTTTTTGGCATCGAACTTCATGTCAAACTATTTCTTCTTTACTTATGTCTGTAGGCAGCTACAGTCAAATTTTCACATTTTTAGGGTCCCCTAGCATGATTTTGTTGCTCATTCCTCCCACCAGACTTTCTTCGTTCTCCTAACTCTTCTGTGACATTATTGTGAATAAAACCTGCTGAAAAAACTGAGAGGAACAGGTGGCCTGATTCAACAGTCTGGAGTGTAGATTACATACTGGTCCAATCGTTCATGAACAGGTGGCATTCAAGTTCAAACAAGCATTTTATGACAGGTTTGTGCAGTTGGCTGGTTGACTTGAACGAGCAAACCTCCAAGGAAAAAGTAAGACGGGTTTAGGATAAGAATAAAAAAAAAAAAATGTCCTTGCATGACAGCCAGTGAGGATAAGCAGCTTAACTCTACTGCGTTTACTCTGGGTAAACTCTGGGTGTGTTTACGGCCTTTACTTCACTCCACAATGACATATGTGCTATTTCAAACAATTTTAACACATTGGCAGAGTAATAGAAGTAATGTGTTATAATGTCCCCACCCAGGCCACAATAGGTGATCTCTGAGACTCTGTAGGAGGCAGGGACGCTTTATAGTATATTTTGGGAGACAAAATATAAGAGTTGTTGTTGATCAAAACACAGCTAAGTACCAAGCAGCCTGAAGCTGTTGAAGATGCTGGCACCACGCAGACAAGCAGACGAAAATATCAACCCCCCCCACACAGCCCACTGCGTCGAATAAAAAATGAAATCTCAAACATTTCAAAGAATAAGAAGCTAAACAATAGAGAAATGGGGGAGGACTTGACGGGACAGAGGGTGGAGACAAAAGCACTGGAAAAGTACGAAGTGTTGTGATTTAAGAAAACATAATAGATCACATTTGCAATGCAGATATCTTATGCAAGAGTAGAAACTGCCCATTAAATTGCCCCTAAAAAATTAAGGACAAAAATGTTTGGTATTTTTTTGTCACAGATAAAAATTTACTCCCTGCCAACTCTTTTGTTCCCAAACACAACAGATCCTCTTCATCGCAGATACTCACTGACGGACTTCGGGTGCAGCTTTTCAGTATCTCTACATTTACTTAAATATCTCTGCAGTTACCTGTGACTGTCTCACAAAAATCCCATGATTCTCCTCGCAGGTGAAGTAGCGCTTGCCCTGCACCGTGCCGTCGTTCTTGCCCTTGGCCTCGTCCAGGATGACTCCCACCCATTTCCCGGAGGCGAACAGTGTGGTGCCGATGTACGCCACCGTGCCGCGCTGCCCCTTCCCGATCACCTCCACCAGGGATCCCACTTTGACGGGCCGGCCGCCCCCGTCCGAGCTCATCCTGCTGCTGCCGCTGCTGGTGGTCTGCGTGGGACAAGGGGAGAAAAATCTAATTCAAATCAACACTGTTCATTAGCACATTTAACAGAACCATACCGGTGATTTTCTATGTTTCATCCCATTGACAAGGAATCACATTTACTTTGTTCCAGACAAACTTGATTTAGGAATAAAACACACCCCAAATACAGAGTTTATACACTTATCGCCTCATAAAACTGTTTGTTTTTCCCTGTCCAATTCCAACCTGATCACCCAAGACATGCAAGGGTTAAAGAAGTCACTGTCACCTTTATATTATTATGGTATCACTTCACATTAATACTCCCCTTATAAAGGATTTATGAATGGTTTATAACTAGCTTATTAATTAGCTTGTTAACACTTTATAAATCATTTATAACCCATTAGATGAAAGTCATTAACCAGCAACTTAATGATTAAAACGTTTCATTTCAGATCAAATTATGTCGTTTCAAATTATCATCATTTTCATAATTATCTTATTGTAAAGTGTAAAACACACCATCATTTATTAATGAGTTACTATAAAGCTCCATTTTACCAGTTATAAATGGTAGTAACTCATTAGTAAGATTAATGAGTAGTAAGTATTAACTTGATTTTGCCAAATAGTGAACCTGCATCAATGTATGAAAACTGTGTTATAACTTGTTTATGATTTATAAAGTGTTAAAAACTGGTAGTCTTATTGTGAAGTGGTAGCATTATTATTATTATTATTATTATTATTATTATTATTATTATTATTACAACTTTACAGTGAGGATTCAGCTTTCAGTGAAAGATTTCATGAAGGTTCAACCACTGCTTTATTAGATAAATCCTTGACATTGAGTAGTGAAACATACATTTCTCTGCATGACTCTGTCAGAGAGGAAGCTACAGTACAGAATATGACTCCAACATAGCATCACATCCTGTAGGTGTTCAGTGGACACTGGCAATAAAAGGTGTTTTTATAGGACGAAAAGTAGTTTTAGTGTCATTCAGACCCACTGAGCTGCACAGCACCAGACAACAGGTAAAAGCAAGGGCTTGTCCTTATTCTGCACTCTCCATGTGAATGCATGCTTAAACAGCACCACTGTTTGTAGCTGAGGAGCCACATTTTTGTGATAATTCCACGGCAACAATCACCTGAGACCTCGTAACGCAAACCGTGACATGCGGCGTGCAAAACCGCGCAGTTACATGTTTCAACTTCAAGCTGGGATATTTTGTGATCTAATAATCCTGCGTAACCCAATTTACAGTGTGGTGTCCTAGAAGTGATGGTGACTCAGCAGAACAGCACAGAGAGGAGCAGATATTATTACTGTGTGAGAGAATATGCTGCGACTCTCTTTGAGCTCACTGTAAACATACAGTACACTGTCCATGTGCTGCTGTTTCACTTAAAGGTTGAATGACACAGAAACGTCCACAGGAAGGTGAAACAAAAACAAACCGCAGCAGCATAAAGACATGTTAACAGTTTCAGTCTCACACACAACACACTGCTTTTCTCTGTGCTTATGTGAGACACTTCTTGTTTTTATTTATATATCAAACCTAAACCTGTTGACAACCTACAAAATGTAATCAATCAGCGCAGTTATTTAGAAGGATGAACTTCCATCACAAATGCCATAGGGATAACTGATCAATCGATGCAATAAACTCAGACAAAATACATTATATTAAACCAAAACTTAAATAAACAATATTCCTGCTTGGAATTACTTCGAATTTCGAGACAAATATTATTAAATTCGATAGTTGAGAGTAGGGCTGCAACTAATGTTTTCATTATTGATTAATCTGCTGATGATTTTCTCTATTAATCCATTCATCGGTTTGTTCATAAATTGTCAGAAAAGATACATGCTCTAATTTCCCAGAACTAAAGACGATGTATTCTGATTGTTTTATTCACTTAACAGTTAAAAATGCAAAAAATATTCAGTTTATAATCAGATATAACAAAGAAAATCACAAAAATGTGACATAAATTTTTTTAAAACAACTTATTAGCCAATATTCAAACACTTTTGTTAATTTAAGGAATAGTGAACAGTTTACAGTTGAAAAATAAACTTGGCCTCTCTCTCTGGTGGACAATCTCTGTTGTGGTAATTTCTTGTTACTTACTAGCCGACATATACACTAATATATCAATAAATTAACATTGGTCTGTGTACCGGCTCAGCAGATTTCTCTGTCTGGGTCTAATGATGAAATTATCACAATTAAATTCCAACAAACACTGAGCCCAGCTTTACAGGGGCGTGAAAGACTCAGCCCCTGGCAGCGCGACATCCTTCACACTTTGCAGGGAATCCAGACACAGATCACATCCTTGACACACATGGAGGTGGAGGTGTGATCTAAGGGGGGGGGGGGCAAGTTAACATTTCTCTGCAGTGAAGGCACTCGCTAATAAGTGGAACAGATAGAGAGAAACATGGCCGTCTAGAGGGGGGAAAACATATATGTAATACCTGGTTAAACCATGAACCCACAGGCCTTTAACAGCCATCCACACTTCCCAGGGTGAGGGCATTAAATCTAAGCACAGTATACTCTGGAATGTGATAATATAAAGACTGTTTTGTTTCAGTGCTCTCTCTCTCTCTCTCTCTCTCTCTCTCTCTCTCTCTCATGTCATTATGGCCCCTGTAAAATCACTTAAAGAATTTTAATGATTATAAAACGGTGGTTTCTGGAGAACATTCAAACATAAGCTCAAAGACGGTGTCAGTTCTTAACAGAACTATTTACATTTCTCAACTACAGCCACTGAACAAGAGCCTACAGACAGACTTTATGTGTACATACAGAAAAACACTCTCAGACAGAATATACGAAGGTTTATACACGGGGGAAGAATTAAGAGAAACTAGTTGGTTCTTAGCTCAATCGGTCATAACCTAAAGCTAAAGATATCAGTTTATCTTTCTAATAAAATATCTTCAATGTATGCAAACATTTTGTTGGCAGCAGCAGACATTCATGTCCTCTTTCTTATAAATCCAGATATTATTAAACAGTTGAAGACGATGGTGTTTTATTCACATCAGTGTTAAGATATTCAGCTGTGCAGGAGCAGTTATGCAAAGCCTGAATTCCCATGATTACTTCAAGTCTAATTAACCAAGCTTGTTATTCATAACTAACACGGAAAGAGATATTTTAACTGGTTATGTGCAGTAACCGCTGCATCCTTGAGTCTGTGTCGACAGCTTTTTACATCACAGTCTTTTATTTCAGCTTTAATCTCCATGTAAAAGGCATTAAATCACTTCAGATTCATACCAGCAGCAGGGTTGTTTGGGTTACAGTGCTTCATGGAGGCTACATGGGTCAAATGCACCTGCTGTGTTTTATACTTCTTGCCTTCTTTAAATCATAAAATAATTAAAGCTAAAGTGTTTTGAACGGGTCTCGCTCGAGCTAACGGTTTGTGCAGTCATTGCTCCGACCTGTTCGCCATGTGCTGGAGGCAGAGAGGACCCGAGGGGGGCGTGCTGAATTATTTAGTGCCACTCTACTCTTACAACACACGCAAGCTCGCACTGACTTTAACACTAAAATAAGATATAAACAGTCACACAGCATCACTGGCTGCACTGCTACACTCATTATGCTTCGATGAAGGTGCTGGTGAAACTTGGCCTGATGTTGATGTTGCTTTGTTTTCTCCAAAAAGTAAGTGACTGAAACGCTGTCGTGCACATAGTTGTAAGAGACAGTCACCAGGTTATTCAGGCTGAATTACACGATATACAGTAAGTACGGGTTTTTTTCTGTGATCTGAAGGAATGAAATGTGGCTGAAAATATCCTCTTTGTAGCTAAAATCTAACAGCAAGCTGATGTCATCCCTCCCAGGCTGCCTGACTCAGAGACGACTGACAAACAGGAAGTCTACTGTGGCTCGTGGATCGTGTGTCCAGTGCCTGCTGACAACAAAAAGCCTCATCAATCCCATCACCTGCCTGTCGTGCACCATCTCCTACTTGACAGGGCCACAGAGTCGAGTCATCACAGAGGTCTGAACCCCAACATCACAGCAGCGACACTGAACCCGGAGGGGCATCGGAGCCGAACAAAGAGGCGACAATTCAGACAGAAGAATGCAGCGCTGAAATGGATTAGAAACCCTTTCCATTCACAGTAGAAATCGACAGGAGGGAGATGACAGAGTGAAACTAATTGAACAGACGTAACAGAAACAATGGCGCACCAGTCGGTACTAACTTAAACACCACAGTCTGTCCCATTCATTCACCTCACTGGCATGGATAAACACCTTGTGCACACTCACCCGGGTGTATGTGCTCCTCCTAGTCTGTGACATGTTTCTTGGTTGCTGAGCCCCCCCCCGCCCACCCTCCAAAAAAAAAACCTGTCTTGACTGAAGGTGCGTGTTATTGGGGAGAGCCAGACAGAGAGGGGGTTCGGTGATGCTGCCGGAGCGTCTCCCTCTTCCTCTCTCTTTCTCTCTTTACAGAATCACACCATCCCTCTCCTGATCCTCACAGAAGAACAGCCCGAGCGCTCTGAAAACTCTCCGTCACTCCTCTCGGCTGCTCACAGGGGGGAAAGCCGGCGGGAGGTTTTCGGCTCCGTCAGGAAGTTTCTGAGGGGCGGACAGTGCGATCCACCCCTCCGATGAATGAATGAACCAGAGATAAACAGGAGAGCGAAGATGGGGAGAGAGAGAGGGAAAAAAAAAAAAACAAAAACAGCCAGGCTCAGTATGCTGCGAGTGCATCAGCTGAGTGGCAACACTGCGCTGCGCTAGTGTCTGCCCTGGCTTCTGCAGGAGGGAGGGTGGTTTAGGCCCAGACAGAGGTGCTGGGTCCTAAAGCCTGCAAATACACCTCTCAAAATAAACTTGTCATTATTCTCACGCGTGTTCTTCTAATTTGGCATGACGCAGAGGTTAGGAGTTGTTTTGGATTCCTTCAGGACGGCTCTGTGGCTGATCAAAGAGCACTTTAAGCCCTGATAAGACGAATCATTAAGGTGCAAAATCCTATAATAATCGCTACAGTTAAGAATGGTGAATGAGTAAACAAAAACAACTCATTTTAATCCATCAATACTGCAAGGAAATACGGTAAAAGAGCCCAGATGTAGCTCTACCTGCACTGCAGTCTTTCAGATTAATTTCCTCAATAAGTCGTTGAATTTCTTTCTTCTGCGTAAAGTGTGTGAGCGCTGGGAAGAAAAAAAATACATGTGGCCTAGAAATTAAAAATGTAAAAAAAACACAGCTGGTAAGCATTTTCTTAAACCAGGGGGAGGTGAACCAGTTCAACTCAATCCAATGCCATTTCATTGTGGTTGAACACAAAAGGCCCAGGTGATGCTCTGTAATGCAGCACACTGTAAGCAAAAGCCAGCAGATTGTATTAGAGCCCAGCCTGATGCTGTGGCCCATCACAGAGACAGGATTAACTCTCTTTTATCAGCTAACTGCATGGCTGGGGGTTTTTAACTCTCAGTCCTCTCTATTTCTGTGTTGTCATCTTTTTGCAATGGCAGCAAAGGCTGCAGGGTTTCTGTGTAAAAGCTTTCAGCTTAGAGGCTGATGAGAGATGTTAGAAGAGTACGCATTTCAGCAGCAGGACAAAAGAAACCCAGCCTTCAGGAAGGGGGAGATATTTCCCCAAAAAATCCATCACTACATAAAGCTGAGGCAACCAAGATTAGACCAGGACAACAAAACATGTAGTTTATAGGCTCGATATTATCCTGCACATACCGCAGGGAAATCCTAACTGAGGCCGTTTGTATGTTTGTGGCTTTACTGACAAAATAAAACTCCTAAAATTGCATGAAAAGTCTATAAAACAACTGAATTATACAAAATACAGGCCATGAATTCAGATGTGAGAGAGCTGGAGATGTTTAGGGACACAAAATAAACCTCTGCAGTCGCTTTGCACCCTTTTATGCAAATGACAAAGGCAGAACCAAAAGAGGGGGTGTTGGGGATTTGTGGGAGGGAGGGGAGAGGGGGGGGGGAGTCCTTATCGCTCACAGAGGAAATAATAAAGAGACAACTAGCAGAGAGCCAAAATCAGAACAACTGCCTCCTTACAGAGAACAAGGACAATGGCAGAGAAAGAGGCGTCACCGGCTCAGCCCCAAAAAACGTCTGCTGCTGCTGCGAGCCTGTTCAGACCGGTCAACGGGAAGGTTGCAGGAACAGAGGTGACACTCTGGGATTTTAAAGGAGGAACGTTACAACCACAGCGCACCTCAGTCGGTCTGCAGGTCCGGGAGGAACAAATCACTATACAAGGTAAAGACGAGCGTGACTGTGTCCAGGAATGTGACATAAATGAAGAGAAAGAGATTGTGCTTTCATAGATGGCTGAATGAAAGGGCTGAAATGCAAACTGCTGTGTCAGGAGTCATCACGATATCAGCATTATGTCATCAATTTAAAGAATTCCTAGCTACGTCACAAAAAAGTTTTTTTTAAGGCTGTAAATCTTAATTCAATTTATGACCAAAAAGACAGTTTAATCTGATTTTTTTCATTTAATTAAGTCAAGTTTTATTAATTTTATATAAAATATAATGATAAGTGTTCAATGTACACAACAAGATCCTGAGGTGATGTCTTTAAATTGATGACCTCGTCTGACTTGCAGCAAGAAAATCAAATCATTCAGTGTATAAGGATATTATGTGAACATTAACTGTTGGAAATATTTGTGTTTTTATCTGATAAATGGTTTCAGCTAGTCATTACTAAAAATATAAATCAATTGTTTTCCAGTTAATTGACTTAATGATTAATGGATTCAGCACTGGTGCCATTTATAAAGAGGTTACTTTATATGTAATTCACATGCCAGAGTCAATTAAATTCATTAAACCCATCTTTAAGCCCCAGAAATGATCATCCTAACTTTCTATAAATAATGCAACGTTAATATATACTGTACATGTTGTGGTAGCCTCATGATTGTAAGTTTTAGTTCATGTGCAAATATATCACTCTTCTGCGAACACAAAATTATTATTATATCATACATATTAATTTGTTTTATTCTCTAAATTACAGTATATACTGTATTTGTATATTTTCCCTAAATTACCAGATCCATGTAGCCTTCATTAATCTGATATTTAATGCTAAGACTAATTATACTGAGTGTTGAAGTGTATTTTATAGATTAATCGATTAGTTGACGAAACATTACACAGCAACTATTTTGATTATCAATAACCCGTGAGTACGTTTTTAAGTCACTGAATATTCACTGGTTCCAGTGTCTTAAAGTTGAAAATTTGCTGATTTTCTATGTTTAATATTTCTGTAAATCACAGTAAATACTGTATCTTTAGATTTAGAACTATAAAACTATTTGAAGAAATCCCCTGGGCCTGTAGGAAATTGTGACGGGCATTTTCATTATTTTTGACACCATTTTTCTTTAACGAAACGATTGATTATTCGAAAAATCAGGGGATTAATTACTTAAACTGCAACCCCACTTATAGTGGATAAACATTACCTAATTATGCAATAGGCTTTATTTTCACTAGGTGCATGCTAATGATATTCAGGCCTGGTCTCATCACTATGCCATGCATGAAGGAAAAATAGGTCATCCATAGAAAACAGGGCCAGAGTCAGTTCATTCCATTGTGCATCAAATTAGCATCAAATTACACACAGAAATTGTAAACAAAACATCATTTTAGTGTAAATTAAACATGTCTATGGGTCTAAATGTGTCATAGAGATGTTAAATCTGTAATTTGGTGCCATCTAGTGTGTTCAGAGTCTAGAGACCACTGCTCCCAACAAATCCCACTGCCTCATTGAGCAGATATAATGTTATTTTCACTGATTTAGTTCACATTACGAGCATAGCAGCTATTTATCCTTTATTTCACATTTTTTGCCTGTTATGTCTGGTGGGAATCATATAAAAAATCACAGCATTGGGTGTGGCTGCAGCCTGACGTGACATTTCCTCCTGACTAATTGAGATAATTGGATGAGAAATAAGGGGAAAAAAACTATCTAGATTTGAGATTAATTAATTTAAATGAGAACAGAGCCTAAAGATCCTATTAAGGACTGGCTATCCGGACCCACACTGGCTTCTCAACCGCCAACCAAAGCTCATTAAATGTTCGTAACGGTGTTGACTCCATAATTAGTAGTTTTAATGTGCAAATATTGTGTTTTAACAGCAATAACTGGCATTAAAACCATCACTTTTGACGCTGATGTCTGGTGCTGTCAGTGGGACACTCCCTGACCAGTTGCTAGCAACGGTAGCCGTTAGCTTCGGGTCTGAATTTCTTTTTAAAAAAAGCCACTTATCGGGTTAATTTTAAAAAGACACACACATATATATTTCAAGACAGGTGTGTAAATGTGTGTTGACTTTATCCCCATTCGTTTCAGAGAGAAATGAGAGCTAAATCTTACCTGTCTGTGTCTTAAAATCCGGCTAACCGCTCAGCTTCGTCCCTGACAGGCTACATCCATCCATGGAGGTTCTGACCGGACACATCCGTCCTGAGGTGTCCGAGCTGCTGCCTGACCCGGCCCGCCCGACAACCACAAAGGAGCCCGGTGAAATCTTTAACACTGCAATCCGACTATAAATATTTTAAGTGTATTATTGTATTCACCAGTCAGTAGACAACATGTATTAAGGTTAAAATGCAGGTATTTTTTTTTTTTTGCAATATATTCTTATTTGAAACTAATTTTATACAAAAAGAGCAATTTCCTGGAAAAATGTTATGTCTTCTTTACCTGAGACACCATATTTCTCTTTTTAACTTAAGATAGTAAAGTACCAGTGTAGGTAAATTAAGCTATTATGTAAAAATTAATAAATAAAATAAAAAATAAAATAAAACAAACGAAAAAAGACGTTAGAAAACAAGGTCAAGTGTTGGTAATCAAGATAATTCCACTCAGCCACTCATGTAGTTTCTGTGTGAGGTTTGAGCAATATGTTTGAAACATTTTAATATTCTTTATTTTAGTTTGTTTTCTGCGTTTCAACTTTTCCTAAATATAACATGCGGGACAATAAAGTTGACAGCTGAAACTTTTCTTGTATCCTCATTTAAATCACAAATTAGATATGAAACTGAGATATTCATTAGATCTGTAATGAAAAAATAAACAACAACCTCTGCTGAACGTCCAACCAACAAACCCCACATCAGCACCTCAGGTTTCTTTCACCCCGTGGACACGACCTTCCTCTGGCTCTCATAAAGAAAGGCCTTGTTCTTCCTTCATCTCTGCTTGAACAGGTGCCAGACTCTTTTAGGCCTCCAGCAGCATGGCTGCGGTTAAAGAATGTGAAGCTTTGAGGTTCTGTTTCAGACTATTTGCACACACAGACAACAACAAAAAAAAAAAACAACTGACACAATTCCCCGACCACATCACAAAGCTCACCAGCAGGAAAAAAGGGAACTGAAGATGTGGGTGTATTTTTAGGTGAAAAGATGAAGTACGTCTCATTGCATGTCAAGTGTGACACTGGGCAAAAAAAAAAAGTTTGAAAACTATAAAAATTCATATTTGGGAGAAGCAGATTTTGATTGACATGAAACAGTATCCTGCCTATTATAGCACCTTCGAGTTCCCAGGTTTATAACTAGAGCTGCAAGAAAGAAATATCGTTTTACTAATTCTTTAACCAAGAAAAAGAGATATTGTCTTTTTTTATTCCACACATTCTTCTTCCTTGTCAAAATCTAGTGCCCACATTACCCACAATGCAACTCAATCAAAGAATGTTCGGTTAGAGATTTGGTTTGTTATGCTAGTAGTGGTTAATGTAGCCTTGAGCTACTTCAAGTCTCATCACATTTATCAGATTTCACGCATCTCCTCCTGGAGACACATGTAGTAGTATTTCTTAAGACAACTTTGATGTGTAAAATCTGTGGAGTTTCCCTTTAATAAGACCAGTATCAGAGCCGATAACGGGACCCGTGCATCCCTAATTGTCCTCCAAAGAAAATAATGAATGTTACAAATTATAGGAGCAACTTGAGACTTATGATTTTATTTGAAGCATCATGTAAAAACTAATGGAATTTTTCACAAACTGAAATAATCAAAGGACTTTCAAGAAGCTCAATCAACAGAAACCATGGACATCGCAGACTTTCCTAAACTAATATTACATGTTATATTTTAAAGACACGTTCCGAAAACAATAATGAATATTTGTGTATGTGTAACAAGAGAAAACAAGCCTGACCTTGTACTGCAAGTGTGTGGAAAAAACAGTTCCTCATGTGGGCACTGTGTCGTCCTGAGTGTTTAGTTGCCGCAAGTGCAATGCATGCTGGGAAAACTTAAACTGAATGAATGGAAGATACAGTTGCCATGGAATCTCACAAAGTCTTTATGTCAGTTTCAATCCCCTTTTCCCGTCTCTGTGTAAATCCAGTCTGTACTCAAACAGAGTGAAGTTCATGATTTTGGCAGGAACCTCAGGAACAACAAACTCTCTTATCTTCTCGTAGCCCATGTGCTCATACAGCTTCTGAGCATCTGTCTGCACCACAGACGTGTACAGGACGACTGCTGCGTAACCCCTGTCACGAGTAAAATCACCCACTGTCCGACACAGAGCCTTAGCGATGCCCATCCCGCGGTGACTGCGGCACACAGACATGCGTTTCAGCTCCAAGCACTCAGGCGCATTCTCAGCAGGGAGGCACGCCACCGTGCCGACCACCCGGCCGTCGCTTTCAGCCACCCAAAAACACGAGTCCTTCTGCTTCAGGTAGGTCTCACTGATGTCGTTGAGGTCCTTCCTCAGGGAGGTCTCGATGTATCTGTTGAACATGTAGACGACAAACTGCCGGGCTCCGGCCAGGGACAGGGTGACGGCCAGGATGGGAAGCAGGAAGGACTTGGAGCTGGTCATGAGAGCGCAGAACATGCACATGAGCACCATCTGGGTCAGCGGCTGTTTCAGAAGGTGCATGAAGGACGAAGGCACGTGCTCGCTCATCCCCAGGGTGAAGATCTCCTTCACTGCCTCGGCGTCGTCATCCCGAAATTTCCGGATCTGAATATTAGCCATGGCTCTGCTTTACAATTACACAGGAGGATAAAATGTGAGAGGAAATGGCCAGGTCAGTAGGTTAGCAATCATATAATCATTCCTTTGTCCTTTTGTCTTGTTTCTTTTCAGCATCACAGTGTCCTAAAGCCTGTCCCTACGTCTCTAAACTGTACTCACATTTAAATAATCAGTCTGCTAATTGATCTGTTAACAGAGGCAGAGTATGCACACTACTTCTAGAGCAGGGTGTGAGGATCTTTGAAAGAACGAGCTAAAATTGGTTTGATTAAAGATTTTGTTTTTGAGTTGTTTAAAGAAGAACGGACTGATGAGACTTGGAATAAGACAAAATTAGTTCAGTACTGAAAATTAGATTGAAATTTAATCTGCTTAGAAAGTAACGATCTCTGAGTGGCCAACTGAGATGTGGTATCTTACCATTACATTTGGAAATGGGACCTCATGTTGGTACTGAAAGATCGGCTTTGTCAGTTATGCGAGTTAAATGACGTAGGAAATGAAATGCACGTTGTTTTCTATTGTAACACCAGAAAGAGGTTGTTCAGTTAAACTAACAAATATCACTTTCTTGTGGATGTGACTGTTTGACAATGTGAGGTCATTAAGAAAAAAATGCTTTGATAATTTATTTTTCATTTGGAAAATAAATGTCAGTCACAGGAAGTATTTCACATTATTGTATGTAATGTAATCCCATGTGGGAGAGACCATTTTAAAAGTATGACACAACAGTAAAAACTAATAGAAATTAATTAATTCAACAGATAATCAACTAATAATCACAGTCTGTCTAAGTATTCTATTAAGTAAAGATATTAACCATTTGTGGGCATATACCCCATTTAAGTTAAAATTATTCAAATACTTTTATTGTAGTCTGATACAGGAAGGTTCACTTAAATTTTTTAACATCCAGACTGGTGATAAATAAACTTGTCACTACTCAGGTGACACTGTTTTAAAGACATATCTTTCAACACTTTCACGATCCAGTTCATAGAGATTCACTTCACTGCATTTCAGTTGGAAACAGTGTACATTGAATCCATTAATCTGACAGCTGCAGTGTTCGCATTGACTTTGCAGACAGTGATTTTACATGCAAATCATAAAATTAGCTCATCTGCTGAGAAGCACCAGGATGATAAATCATCTGATCGCAGCTGATCACAGATTTATCAGTAAAATATAAAAATGGATGATGACTAATTCTCCTCAGCTGCTTCTGGTTCTGGTTCCTGTTATTGTTTATGCTGACTCACTGTCACAACGTCATGAATTGTTGGGACATCTTGAATAGAAGAGAGCCATTGTTAATGTTATTATTAATACCTGCGTTTTTCTTTCTATGACAAGTCAAAATGTCTGCTGTAAAACAAGTATTGCTACAGTTCAAAGTGTGTAATTGTAAGTAGGGTAAGTGGACTGTAAAACACGGATAGTATACTGCTTACTTTCCTTTTACATAATGTATGTTACTTTATGAGTATGATTACAATTTAAACTTAAGGCACTTGTACTTGAGTATTTCCATTTTATGTTACTTGATAATTCTACTCCACAACAATTCAGAGCAAAACATTGTACTTTTTAAACTCCAAAATATATTTATTTAACAGCTTTAGTTAGTAGTCACTGTTCAGACCTAAATTCTATATTAAAAACACATAATGAACTAATAAAAGGCAACGCAATACAACCTTTTTGGCATGTGACATTTTTTTGTATGCAGTTCCCTAAAAAGAGACATTTCCTCTCTGAACGTCTCACATAGTTACATTTGAATGGCATTCAATATTTCACACGCACACAAACATAAAATAAATTAGAAAACACATTAGTGTATCAGATTTATCATTGGAGAGGGCACAACAGGAAAATGCTGCTTCCACACTGATGCACCTGTATTAATATTGTAGTTTATTGTGATATATCAGTTCACATTACAGGAGTACTTTTATTTCAAAGAAGAAATGCAGTGCTTTTACTTCCTCCACTGCAGTAAAGATTAATCTTTCCATCCTCGCAGGCTTAAGTTAAATAATGAAAGAGAAGTTCACCTCTGGCCACAGTGACCCTCAAACCGACAAGGTAAGTCACATGAGTCAGTTTTTACGATTTTTACGGTAAACCAGGCAACGTTAGTAATCCGTAATTTGTTAGCCGTTTGACCAACTAGTGCAAGTAAACATCAAGCATTAAACAAACCAATGTTCAGACCATAAAAGACGTGTCTCCTGTGAGAAAAATATAAACGGACAAGACTTTAATTCCACTGATTAGCTAACAGCAGCTAGCATCAGTGTTAGCATCACAAAGCTGCCGATTGAAGTCCAAAATCTCTCTGAGATTCCTGTAGGACTAAAAAAAAAAAAAAGGCGAAATAAACACGACTTACCTGTTTTGTCTCGACGATTCAAGGTGGAGTCGGAATGTGAAGAGAGCAGCAAAGTTACCAGAAACTCAAAATCATGCTCATTTCGTTTGTCTGCGACTTACTCATCAGCTCGGACATGCTGCGTTCAGGGAAAGTCGAGAGAAGGGGAAAAAGAAAAGACAAATCAGTTCCGCCTGGGGACTTCATTATATGTAACACAGGTTTGTTAAAACTTATGATCTCACCAAGTGCCTGTCAACAGTTCTCGATATACGTGAGTCAAAGTTACAACTAGGAGGAAGATGTGAAGTGTTACGTGTTTTTGCCACTCGGCTGCTGGTAATTTACCAATGGATGTAGATAATTACGGGCTGTACGGTGTGACCGGAATGCATCTTAAGCCACTTCCTGTTGATTGGCTGACTAAGTGTCTGCATAAAGTTGTTTCTACATTAAATGTAGATACGTCACTAAATATTAAAAACTAAATATTCGTCAAAGACATTATTTTACTTATTATGGTGTAACTGTGTATGTACTATTAATTTGAGAGTTAATTATTTTGTTGTTACCATATAGAAACAAGACAGTATTTAATTATATAGCCAGTTGTTTATTTATCTTTTATTGTTTTGTTGGATCAGTACTTTTTGGTTTGTGAGCCCTTGTTTTATTTGAATATTTTTAGAGATCAGAAAAAGTAAACGTATACATTCCATCCATTATCATCCATCCAAAAAAGGACTTGTCTAAATAAATATAAATTAAACATAAACATAATTTTGCAAAATCCTTTATATTCAATTTTTCTGTGGAATAGTTGTTGTTTTTTCTTTTTTGTATTCCCTATGGTTGATTATTTTATATTTTGAAAGTTCATTGTAGCCTCTTGGGTGTGTGTGTTTGTGTATGTTGATTCTTCTTTTGTATATGACTTGGAAAAATCAATATTAATATCATTAATGTTGTATTTCGACCTACAAGAGCGCAAACAATGAGATGCATCATTCCCACAGGTGTCATCGAAACCTTAACATTTTTTTGAGTGTCTAAAATTTGAAACAGATTTTGTAAAACATACAAACAAAAAACTCCAGCTATACAACCTTGAAAAATAGTCAGTGAAGGTCAAAGAGGTCACAAAACACACAGGTCAAACTCTGCTGCCATAACAGCCAGAACAATGACTGTTGTCACAATAACAGAACATGTGTTACTTCACAATGCAGCGACTCTGAGGTATAATAAATGTGAGATATTCCACAATATATGAAGACTGAAAAAATAATTTATTGTCTCCTTAAAACAAATTTGTCTAGATTTAATACATCAAATGATTGTAAAGATTTTCCCTTTTTATGGAATAAATGTTCCACTAAACTGATAGTCAAAACATAAAAAGAAAACATAATTTTTCCTTTAAACATTTAGTTTTGTTTGTACAAAACATTCACTTTACATTCACTTTCCTGCCCAGCCGAGTGAGCTGAGAGCAGAAATGGAAGCAGCTCATTAACTATATTTATTTCCAGTTTGTGTTTTCCTCCCCTTCTAACCCAGATTGATCTCCCCTGCAAACATGGTGATCAGCAGTATGATGATGAACCCGGTCAGCAGCCCCGCGTTCTGGATCAGGAAGAAGATGATCTTGTCGGAGGTTCTTTTCTGTTCTCGTGCGATGCTGTCCATCTCTGGAAACTGTGATTAACAATGATAATCAGATATCTCTCTCATACACAATCCTTTAACACACAATATACACTGGTCTGATTGTCCAACACGCCACATAGTGGGAAGTAATAACACACAAACAGCAAGTGTCAATGGGTTAGTTTGTGTGGCTACGAGTTTTACATTGTTCCAGTGCAATGAAACAAGTCATCATTACTTTTGCATTTTAGAAAATATACAGATTGGCCAGATGGGAATAAAAAAAGAGCCGTAACAAAAAGGATAAGACTCGTGTTTTTCATATTGTCAGCTGATCCCTGTGTATGCACAGTCTGCTACAGCTCACTCCTTTGTACGTCCCCTCACTCACAATATAAAACTTTAAGGTTGTGAATTAATTAATAACATTTTTCTCCTCCTTAAAATTAGGCTTGTTTTCTAGCATATTTATCATCTCTAAAATTAATCAAATAAAGCAACTGCTTAAAATACTCTCAGCTCATAGAAATACGAAATGATTGATGATGGGATCTTTGTATCATTTTAAATTTACTCCTGTTTGAGAAATGTTTTATTTCAGAACATTTCTGAACTTTTTTTAATTACTGTATATTTTTGATTAATTTTAAACCAGTATTAATTTATTTTTTTGGCCACTTGAGGGCAGCACAACAGGCTGTAAACACATCACTGACAAACTGTATTATCACCATTTACTATATGGTGAATGTGATAGGAAAAAACTCGGCAGATAAAGAGCAAAATTAATGAGGAATGTTTCTGGCCACAAATGTTGCACAAAACACCTCAAATTAAGCCTGAGTTAAGGTTTCCTTAAAATAAAAACAGTTGCACAAAACACCCTTAAGGATTCCTTAAAATTTTCATTTATAATGATTTCTCCTCATTAGTCTTATAATTAAGGAATTACTTAAAGTCAGTTATTGTTGGATTGTTTTTATATCATTTTATACATTGGTATTAAAATATGGCTGCTAGCCTCTTTAAATAGACAGAGTGGAGAAGTTTAGAAACTCTGGTCTTTTCATGGGATTATGGGGTTATTATAAAAAGTACAGACACAGACACAAACATTTTCAGACAAAAAAATGTTGGATTTCTTTTTTTCCAGTATCCTCCGACAGTGTAATCTAACTCACCATGTCTGCCAGTGCAATATACAGGAACATTCCTCCTGCGATGGCAAAGATTGCATTGGGGGCAACGTTGCTCCCGAGCAGGATTCCAAACACGAGGCCGATGTAACACGACACCGCCGACAGCAGGTTGAAGAAAATGGCTTGAGGGATGCTCATACCTGCGTTCAGGAGGATCACGAAGTCGCCTGCACAGAGAAGGAAAACACAACACTGATACAGTGAAGAGGAACAGGCCGTTTGAACATGGTGTCAGAAGCATCATGTTCGTGTTTTTCTCTCCTGTACTCAGCTAGTGATGATATAAAGTAACTGTTGGTGTAATAACGATTAAGGGTTTGATAGGACTTTACAGAATTACTACCCACTGAAGTTTAATGAAGCTCCCAACAACACCCGCTCACTCCCGCTGCATTATGATTCCACTCTTTGTGTGACAAAGAAGCAAAACTTTATTTATACAGCACATTTGATTCCAGGTGGAAGCACAATGTGCTGCACTGAGCATGACTTATCAAGGAAGCTGCAACCACAAAACTATGTGGATAGTGCAAAGATAAAACATTTAAAACTCATAAATGATATGCATTAATTAAAAAACCATTAAGAAAATAAAATAATTAAGACCCCAATGATCAGTAAAAAGGTGTTAAATATAAAACTATTAAAAAGTAGGAATAAAATGTGATTAAAAAATAACAAATAAGGAATAAAAGTAAAATAAAATGGTAAATTAAGAGCAGCAAACCAGAGTTTTCAGTTTAGATTTAAAAGATATGATTAAACAGCATGTTCCAGCAGCTCGGAGCATAAAAGCTGAAGCAGTTTCACCAATAAACATTATCCTTCTTCTCTTTAATACAATACATCTCTGTCTTGCCTCTAAAGTAACTAGACAATCCATGCATTTTCATTTTGAAGACACAGAGGCGAGGACAGAGTCTTGGAAAAGACACATTTTTGGTGCAATTCTGCAGCCTGTCAGCAGAGGCCGATAAAGATCATTGATTCTTAAAGGCGTTTTTAGTTTGAGTGAGAATATATAATCTGCTTTTAACCCCTTTAAAGCCAATTTCACCCTTTGATTTCTCTTCCAGCAGCTGTAGGGATGGAGGAATCATCTTATTCCACAATATCAGAGATGTTTGTTTTGTTTCAGCTCACTCCAGCTCTTCACTGCACCGTGCCATCAAATGGAAAAAATCCTGAATGTCACAACATTCAACCTGACATATCTGGTCTCTTTTGTAACTTTGGGATCTCCCAAAAAACTTAAAGTAAAGTTCTGTGGGTTTACACAATGTTTGGCTGCACAGCGTGTGCTTGTATTGAGGAGGTTAAATGCTGATGACTACTAACCCAGCTCATGGGGAAACTCTTCACACACGATAGCAGTTGAAGTGCTGAACCCTGTCAGTACTGACACGGTGAACGACGCACCGATAGCCAGGCCGTCGATGAAGTTGTGCAGCGCGTCGCTCAGCGTTATCATCCACGCCACCGTCTTGATGCTGGTGATGTGCTGCCCACGCAGCCAGTGGCACATCACGCCTGACCCCTTGGCGCTCTGAGGAGTGACGAGACGGGTTAAAGGAGCGTGATTTCACTGAAGAAGAGTCGTATGTAAATAATGACATGTGAGTCACAAAGATAACACACAACGATACCTCTGTGTTTAAAACCCAAAGTTCAAATCATCCAGAATACGAAGGACAAAGTTGAACATTTTGCACCTGATCAATACTTTGTTAACACATTAATCTTATCAATATTACAAACAAGAGAGCAACAGATCTGACTGCTTAAACACTCCTCGTGTTGAATCTGAACTGCAGTGACAAAGCTATTCTCACTGCACTCAGAACAGGGCTGAACAATTCATCTAAATATTATCAGAATCTCAATATGACAAAGTGAAATATGCCATTTTTTTTTGATAAAGGTAAAATGTGTCACAACAGACCATAAATTAACCACAAACTCTCCAGACATAAAGGATCATGTTTGTTAAGTACAAGTCCCAAACTAAAATCACATCATCATTATTTTTAAATTATTATTTTTTAAATGAAACTGAAAAATAAAAATGATGACTCCAACTGGAATTGTAACTCATGTCACAATCTGATTATTATTGTTTTTGCATATTGTTCAGTCACAATTCAGAAATAGGTTTCAAGCCTACAGCCATGCTAGCAGCCATCTGCCTGGGCACTGCAGTGCTTTGAGCTAAAGGCTAACATCAGCTGATGTTTAGCATGTTCACATAAATATCACTAAACACAAGCTAAAACTGAGGATTATATCCTGATAAATACTGGATCTCTGAGGCTGATACTGTTAGCAACAACAATCTCTTAAATGTAGGGGTTGTTGTTTGTTAAGGATTGTGGTTGTGATATTTACTTAGTGGATCATTTGGCAGCTAAAAAATGAACTTGTCAGTTTTCTCTGGAGGAGAAACTTTGTAACGGTGACACTGTTTCGAAATGATTTCAAATCTAGCTTGGCGATTTATCATTCTGGCGCTACTGAGGCTGAGAGAATGTCATCAGTTTACATACTAGTTTTTCTTTTTAAAGTTATTACAGACCATCCTGTGGTGCAGATGAATGTCTGCACTAGGTTTAGTGGCACTCGGTCCAGTAGCTGTTGAGACATTTCACACAGAGTCAGGAGGATTCATCCTGTGAATGTCTCCACAACACCGACCATCCGAAGAGCCACGGCTAAAAACAAAGACGTGTGAGGTAAAACAACAAATCTTGGGGCCATCAAAATGTAAAAGACAGTACAGGAAATATATTCCCTAAACGGGAAATGTGCTGCGTTTGCAACAGAACTCTTAAATTACGAATATAATGGCACGAGTGTTTGTTAATGGGGAACCAGAGAACAGGGTGGACATAAACAGAGCCTTGGCGATTTGGTTGAAGATACTCTGCGGTGACAACACGCCCCTTCTCTCAGCCGCGGCCAAACAAGGAGCCTTTGTGCTCGACTCGGACAATCCCAGCTTTTAGCGGCAGAGGAGGGATCCGAGGCCGTCAGCGCCGGCTTCACGTCTGTTTGTTTAGTATTTTTGATCCCTTCAGAAAGCCAGACTCCTCCATATGACACAAGAGATTTCAGCGTTAAACATTAACAGCGGCTCTAATCGGCCTGCGTCACCGATAACGGCTCAATAAAGGAGCAAAAACTGAATCTCAGAGCGGCGGAAAAACTAAAGACGTCAAAACACCACCACTGTTTTTGTTGTTTCATCTTCTATGGAGATTTTTTTTATTTTTTTTTTTTTATGTATGACTGTGAAACTCACACCCTAATGACTGATTAAGATTTTAATTGACACTCAATCCAATAATAACCCTTGATGGATTCCTTTCGAGTGTGTCTGTGATAGAGGACTGTGGTGGACAGCAAATCTCTATCAAGCACACAGTTACTTCAGATAAGATTTCAGGGAAGACTCACTGTTTTTACAAGCTTATCTCTCCACGCTGAGCTACTCATTAGATAAAAGATCAGCGAGTACAAGGTTGCAACGGCTGTGTAGGTTAATGTGACATGTGCACAGACACAGTTGATCATTTCCCAACAGGTACCACTCTATTCTATTCTATTATAGATAATAGCGTTATAGATAACAGGAGCGCGTTTGGTACCTGGGAAAGTGTCACGTTTGCGTGCGGAAGGTCTGGGCTCGGGCTTCTCTTGTCTATGGAGACGGTGCTGATGCTGGTCAAGATGATGGAGTCCTTCTTCTCCATGATGTCTCCGTTGTGAAGGGAGTTTTCCTGAGGCGGCTCTGCAGGAGTGAAGTGGCTGTGGCCATGCTGAGGAGACGACAGACATGGGAACAATAAACAAACAATAAAATTAATGAATCAGGGTCTAAATCCCTCAACCTGTTGCTTCCTCAACCTCCATACCAGAAGCTTCAGGATCACTACACCATCCTCATCCTCATTATATCTCTGCTTAGCAAATTTGGCTTTTTCTGTTACTTCTTCATCACATAGTTTATTTATTTCTTATTACTAGTGTTTCTGCTGCAGGGACGACACTATGAACATGTTATATTTCAGTGGTGTAAAAATGAAAAGTTGCAGTTTTACAAGGGGTTATTGAAAGCTGAGCTTCATTCTTCATATTTAACAATGTTAGGATTCTATGTAATCACATGCATCTTGTATTTACTGACCCACATAGCAAAATGAAACTTCTGGCCCAACATACACCCGGGTCCTCCGCCCCAAGTCCGGCCCATATACTTCCACATGAGGGCAGATTCTGGCTTTAATCCTCCGGTGTTGTCTGACAGCTGCAAGATTTTCTGTGTGTGCGCCACAATTGGTCCAGATGTGGAAGCAGCATCTAACAATCAGGCTGTATATGGGCCAGATTCGGACCGTGGAACCGTGGTGTACACTGGGCCAGAACAAACATGTGGCCCCAGTATGGGCCAGATTCATTTTTCTACCTGGAGAAGGTCAATAAGGTCAATACTTGACACCAGCAACCTTGATGTTGCAAAAATGACTGTAACATGACTAAGATGACGTTTGATGTCCTCATGGTAGTCAGCAATTAGAAGCTAGATTGGCCAATAAACCAGAGCTATTCGCTGGCAGATTTACAACTGAAACATGATAAGATGATAAATGACTTTGTAATAAAATAAGTTTTTCACCTAATAATCACACTGCTCTGTTAACTTACATCATGCTCCACCCTGAGAGCCATTTTCAGGACCTTCTCCACGAAGAAAAGCAGGTAAAACCCACCGAATATTCCAACTGCATTTGCCACGTAGTTATCTGCTTTGGGATCAAACCCCAGAGCCTGTGGATTAACAGAAGAATATTAGCATTTATCTTTTGTTTATTTTAAAATAAAACATCTTTTTTCAATTCAAAATGACTTTCCTGATGATTGGCTTCATCTAACTTAGTCTCCGTCTCTTACACACCTCTGGTATGAGCTGAAGTACAGCATTGGAGAAGAGAGTCCCGATGGCCAGGCCGATGAAGTAGGTCAGCACTTTGGGGAAGTAGGATTTTTTGGTGAAGGGTATCAGCAGGAGGCCGAGCAGAGACGCGAGGTTGATCACAGTGACGGCCAGAAACCCGTAACCCCACACTGTCAGGAAAGAGAGGAAGAAACAGCTATTATTCTTCTATCATCAGTCACCATCAGAGTCCTAGAGGCTCTTGTTTTTCTGAGTTTGGTGACATCAATCCACCATCTTTCTTGGATTTTCTGTTGATGTGGTTTAAGTTCCTGTTTGTATTTGTCGTTTATTACAAACAAACTGCTGTAAAACTGTAAAACATGTCACTTCCAGTGCACCAGAGGATTTTTTTTTATTTCTATAAATCAAACATATGATAAATCACTGCAGAGGACTGAAGGGAAGAGCCTTAGACTTTTTCTGCCCTGAGCTGAGTCTCGGAGGCAGGACTTCCTCTCAGACAACATTTAAAATCCCACCTCTGTTCCCAAGGTTAGCTGACCCTAAGCCCAACCGTGGAGCTAACAACAGAGGAGCTGGGGGTTGGTGCACAAGCTAAAAGTAACTACAGCCTGAGAGGCTCGACTCAGGGCAAGAAAACCCAGCTCAGACAGCTGTGGCTGTGTCTGAAAATACTGGAAAAACCCTGTTAAATACTTGTAGAAAAGTATATGCATATACATATATATATATATATATATACATGACTGAACTACTACTGTATATAATTTATCTCCATTATAGTAGCTCGCAGCTAGCATTAGCATGGGGCCAAGCATGTGTTGCTAGTGGCTAATACACATTACTTTTCCTGTGTGGCAGAAACTAAAAGTCGGGAACAATTGCACCTCTTTAAAATACGATATCACTAAATGTATCTACAACCACGTGAAGTCACGGCTCGTGTTTGTTTTTCTGCCGTTAATTGAGCAAAGTCACGTCTTCAAAAGCTCATCCCAGACATTTTTTTGTCAGACGACAACAAAAAACACAACGCTATTTATTTGCAGAGGAGAAATTGTGTTCAGAAGGCCAGAGGAGGAAACAGCATGCACCGCGGACATGAGAGTGAACAACAGTCACAGTTGGCTGTAACTGTGTCAACAGCACCAAGGAGGAGTGTTTGACGGTGAATCTGAGAGGTCAGCGGCTCTGTGAGTCAAGCCAGGACAGCGAGGAGTGAGATGATGAAGACTGACTCAGAATTTGACTCGACTAACCTCATGAACAGTGTTTCTATAGGCCTGGTTTCCTGCTGAACTGAACGTAAAAAAAAAAACTAAAAAACTAACGCAGTCCTCCCTTTGCAAAGGTTAAAATGCTTCGTCTGTGTTGAAACTGTTTCAGAGAAGAGTTGATTCAACTTTCGGCTCATTTCGGAAGATGTAGTTTGTGGTGTAGCTACAGAGAGAGGTGTTTCCGTTATCTACCCTTAGTGATATAATGCACAAAATAATAGAAACTCTTGTCAGTCAGACAATGATTGAGGGACTGATAATAAAGCAGATAACCAGTAACTGAGGCATCTTAAAATGATGATTATATTGAGTTAAATTTAAGGGTATTTTCTCAATTTCTACATTATTTCTTAAGATACTCGCATGTAAGATGATACCCAAGTGTTTTATATCACATTTATCAGCTCTTTCTATAACGAAGCCTCTTTTAGACCCTCTTTACTAATATTACATATATTATAATTTAGCCCAAATGCTGAAAGATCTAAGCCCAGTTTTTTTTTTAATTCTTCAAATCTCTTGTGAAAACAAACCTTTACTAATGTGGATGAATTGTTTTGGTGCTTGAAATTGGTTTACCAAAGTCTTAGGTTCATAAAAATACTGCAACATGTGAGTAAAATCGTAGATAAGTGTATGAAAAAAAAAAACCTAAAATACAAAGTGTTGTCTATCACTCTACTCGCCTGCTTCGAGGCCTTGTAGCTCCGGCTGTGAGTCAGATACAATCTCGCAAGAATATGAAACGGAAAGGGGAGAGTTTACAGATGTTAACGACATACCTCGACCTCAGAGGGTTAAACATGGTTAGAGAACAGAGGCTGAGCTCACAGTGAGCTCCTGTTTTATCAGAATGTGCTTTAAGCCTCTGCTGTCAGTGTGTCATCTCATATCCTGTGACTAATCAGCTTAATTTTAAAGATGTTTATTTTCTATTTGACTAGAAGAGTTTATCAATGATGTCTCTCTGATGCCAAGGTGGGATAAAACAGTGAATGTGTCGGCATAAATAAACTAAAATAAAACATTCTTCTTCAACCCCCTTGTGAAATTTGACTAATCTGTTGATTTTATACAACAACTCTAAAACACTGCCGGGCCAAATTCAAGGAAACAAACCCCTGTGAACTGGGAATTATTTGAGTTGCGGGGGTCTTGACAAATAAACGGGGAGGCCTGCAGCAGTTGTGATGAAGCAACTCACCAGTGTAGTCGAGAGGCGGCACAGTCTTGGGGGTGGTGTAGGGGCAGGAGGGCAGCAGCACCTGGGTCAACACAGCGGGACAGATCCTCCCCAGATGTCCCACAGTCAGCTGACTGACATTACTGAACCCGAAGTGGGACAAGATCTGCTCTGCTGAGGGACACTGGAGGGCAGGGAGACGTTATCAGACATCTTTGAATAGTTTTTAAGTCTCTCTTCTGTCTCTAAATCTCTTCCTGCTACGTATTTAACGTTCCTATTTCTTATTTTTGCCTTCTTTTATGTGTTTTTCAGCTTCTGTGCATTGTATTGCATCTTTTTGTATGAAATATGCTATTTAAATATACCATGAAGCAGAAAACATGTATACTCATGTGTATACATGTTAGTTTAATGTTATTATGAAGTTTAATCCAAGATAAAAATGCTTTTCAACATATTGAGCGCGTTATTGACTCTTGAAATGCATTAATTACATCTATTTACATCGAACATTCATTAATGATCATGTATTTGGTCAAAAAATAAACCAGTTAGATGTAATACTAGAAAATGTCTCAAGCATTACCAAAAAAAAGTTCATATTAAACAATTAAATAAGCGATTAATTTAATTTATGACTTTGTTTAATCTTGTCATAAACAAACCTTACAATTTGGGCATAGCAGTTACACCCTATAATAAATTAATTATGAGCACATTCCATTTCTGTAGTTTATTAATCTTTAATAAGAGGTTTAAACAATAGAAACAGCAATAAATGTGAGTATTAATCTGCTCACCTCTTGGTTTGCCAGTGGATTTTCTTCAGTTACTGAGTGAGACCTTCTGGCTGAGATTAACAGCAGTAAATCTTCCAGATTCCCCGTTGAAATTGATGAATTTTCCCCATAAAAGTGTAAAATATTCTCCAGAAATCTCTGTCCATCCCCGTCAGTCACGTGTAAACTCTGGGATGTTGTAATAAAAGCCAAAAGGCACGTTAAAAAGCATCTTAAGTTAAACATCTCTAGTTTTGAGTGTTAGTTAAAAAAAATAAAAAATAAAAAATAAAAAGTAAAATAAAAATCTGACTACTTCAGTTACTCTGGAAACATTTTAGAGGAAGATCATGAGATCAGGATTCCCGGGGAGTTTGTTGGAGGTCCAGAATCAGGTCCATGTCAGTGTCGGGGGAAGGAATCGGGGGTTTTGGTTTTGGTTGGTGTTGTCCTCTCTGGTGGAGCTGGTTTTGGGAGTCGCGGTCCTGCAGTCCTGAGGTGGTCTGACTGATCCACCAGGACTGTCTGCTGTTGACCAGGTTCAAAGATCAGACTGCAACACACATGAAGGCAAAGAGAGAGAGAGAGAGAGAAAAAAAAATGGAGGTGACCGACCGCGTGCACTCACCGATTCAATGCTTTCTTTTGTGGCTGACTTTCTCTCTCACTCACACACAAACACACACACACACACACACTCCTTGGTGTGTGTGTGTGTGTGTGTGTGTGTGTGTGTGTGTGTGTAAGGGGGTGACAGAGTTAAAGCATGCAGGATGTTGAACGCAGAGAGACTCAGTTTACAGCTGTGCCGCCTTCAGTTCATTTGTGAAACAGCTGAAAGTGAAAAAAAAAAAAAATCATAAACACTTGTACATGTGGTTGTTTAAAGGTCCCTGTCGTCGCCTAGTGGCAGCTGCTGGTCAGTGCAGGGTAAAGAGTTGCAAAACACCACACAGTGAGTATGGTGCAATAATATACTGTATGTATATTTAACACAAAACCACTTTAAAACGTCCATTTAAAGCTGTTTTATTTGTATTCAGATCATTAACTGGACAGAAAGTGTCAATATCACATTATAAATATCCTCCTGTACAAGTTAAAGGCCTTTACTTCACAGGTTTTTAGAAGTACTAGTAAAATAATAATAGTTTAGACCAGATCAGAGTTTTATTATTGGTGAATGATTAATTCATTAACATGGAAGCTGTATGGCACCATTGGCACAAAGATGGAAAGAGGGAGGTCTCCAATGAATTTAAAAGATAGAAAAATAAGCAAAGAATCATGCTGGAGGAAGATCGCCTACCAACCTGGCAACCCATATGCTGCTATTATTAATGGCTAGTAATTGATGGCTGACGTACTAAGCATTAGTGAATTATTAACCTTTAATAACCCTTTATAAATGTGGCTTATCAGTGAAGTTATATCTAGTCGTGGAGCTATTTATTAATGTCATGTGATAAAAAGTGCATCGTTGCCACTATTGAGCAGGGAAGGTGAGTCACTGTTGAACTCATCAGTACCAGCCGGTCTCTGTTTCTAAAAGCTATAATTTCATTACTTAATTGTTAGCGCAGAATTCGGACTGATGTTGAGACAGAAGACGTTTGAAGACGTCAGTTTCCACCATTTTCTATCGTTTCATTAACTTTTAAAGGATAAATAAAACAATTTAATCAACGGACTGATAAAGAAAAATGTATGTATGTGTTTATTGCTTTAAAATCATTAACTTACAGCGTCTGCAAAAAGTATTCAACCCCACAGTTCATGTAAGAAACATCGATCAATGCAACACTGAAAAATACTCACATATCAAAAACTAATATTTACAAACTGATCTCAATTGAAAACCAATGAAAAACAATTAATTCTTTGGACAGTACTGCGTCCAATACAACACATCCATGATGTCAAGTATTAGAGCCTTTGCTCTGGTAATTATCTGAACAATGTGCAAAAATGCAAAACACACACACAAAAGGAAAATTGTTTTCAGTGCACACACCTTCATCGATCAGATCCAACTCAGTCCTGATTATATTTCCTCTGCAACAGCAAATTCAAGGATGAGTACATGAAGATATCTTCTGTACAACTTTATTACAAGTGAATTGATATTTGCACATTTCATTCCTTTGTCTGAAGGTTTGTGTTTGAATGAAAGCGTCATGTAAAGCATCAAAGTTTCCCTGCTTCTTCCTGCTTTCTGCTTTGTTTGGTAAGAAAACAAGTTCAGAAAATCGGCACTTAGTGAGACTGCAACAGCTACGGTAGAAAAATATCAGTCTGGCCTCCAAATCTCTACGAGGACCGAGCCTCAGGCGTAGTATGCGTTTTAAAAGACACTTTTAAACACTGAGACGGAGACAAACCTATTGTGCATTTTATGACTGAAGCATGAATATATATCATCTACATACCCCAAGGTTTGATTTCTGACGTGGAGGCAATTTATATCTGGAGACCTCAGCATTGCATTTTTCCAGTTTCATAATCACATACATCTTCGCCAAAATTGCATTTTTGTTCTAATAAAGATGCTTATTTGCTGCTATGGTCACGTAACATAATTTTGCTTAGAGCACCATATTTGCTAGGGACTGCAGACCCTGCCGTTTCCAGGTGGTTAAGGTAGCTATAGCTTGTTAAAAACACTGACAACTTCTGCTGTGTGTTCTTTGGAAGTACCTGACTAGCTAGCAACTTAGCAATCATTCTAAACAGAAGCTAACATGCTAGTTTGGTCTGGACCACACTCATTACTCCAGGAGGCTCCGCCCTGTCCCAGAGGTCAAATCTGAAATGTCTCCACATCTGAAAATAAACTTCATGGTTTATAGAAACACGACCGTTTAATGCTTTAGTCATAAAAATGCACAATAACCTTCATATACAAGCTCATCTGCTGCTCTATAAATGGTGATTTAGCATCCGAGCAGTTTACCCATCTGTTTCCTTCGTGCTTTGGTACCCCTCTGGTCTGAGGTCAGTATACGTCGGTCAAAGATGTGACGGTGAGGGATCTGGAGAGTTCTGCGGCGCTGGTGGGACGCCACGCAGTGAAACTGACCGTCACGTTGCTAGAAACCATCAGGAAGCCGTTGGAGCTGAAGCGTCCGGGGATGTTTCCCACGTCGAGCCAGACGAAAGGAGCCACAGAGGCGGAGCGGAGGGTGACGGTGAGGCCGGTCGGATCCTGCTGCACTGTGGCCTGCGAGGCAAACAAGGTAACACATCAAGCCAGTCACAAGTTCACAGATGTGTCTGAGATATTACATGTTTGATATGTGAGAAGACAAGGGTGATTAGAAAATTAATTTTCTAATTTTTCTGTCTTCAATATTAGACAATGACATATGGTTCTTTTTACTCTTTTACTTTTTGCCCTTTTGACCTTTCTTAATTAAAATTTCAATAATTATATTTCAGAGCCATGACATTTTGATTTTGTTTTACCTCTACCACATGTTATTTTCCGCCTCGTCCTTCTGTCTTCCGTCTTTTATTATTTAAAAATATGTGCATAAATAAGACAAGGGGACTCACTGTGATGTTTGGTCTCTGGAGTCCCTGAGCGTCTTTGGGTGAGCAGAGGAAGTGGTGGTTGGTGGGACCCAGCTGAGCGCCGCTGTCCTCCAGGTGGAAGGTGAGCAGGCAGGTGAGCCTGGTGCAGCGTCCGCACCCTGCCAGCAGGGCGGCGACCGGCTGTTTGAAAATGGCCACAGCGCTGCCCCCGGGGACCAGGACCAGGTCTGACTTCAGTGAGCACACAGGATCGAGATCAGTCCAGGAGTACACGGACACCTGATGGACAGAAGAACAGACCTGCTTCTGCAATGACCGTATATTTAAATAAAAATTAAACATTAGCCAGTTGATGTTGCACATTACTAAAACAATGGAGGTGACAATATGAAAAAGAGACTTGTTAATATTGCATAACAATTTAGAGTTCAGGAAATCTATAAAAACTGCATGTAGAGCTGAGCTGTATTTCCATTTTATTAAGATTCATTTCATTTTTAATCATTATCTTGCTGTACGTGAATAAAGTGGCGTATGGATGAGAAACTAAGGGCTTGGATTTAAAATGGAGCCTTAAAATGTCAACGTGACCTGCTTCATTTAAACTTAGAGAAAACTACCAGACGTCAACAGCTTGAATCCGAACACATAAACTACTTCAGACGCACATATCGCTCAAACCCTTGTGTTCAATGCACTTCTGAAAATTGCCTCCTGTTGTATTTTATTTTAAGGTTGAAATGAACTACACAGGGAGGAAATTAATAATAATAGAAAAAAAATGGAGGCTCTTTACTCCTGTGGAGGTTGGATTCACTTCATGTGAGTTGCTTGGGGAAAAAAAAAAAGCGCCTTCAAAAACACAGTTAACGACTGAAACCGTACCGCAGCCCTGAGCTTCAGGTCGTGACTCAGGTCTGAGACGGCGTAGATGAACAGCGTGTCTTCATCCTCAAACCCAACAGGAAGGACGGTGGCAAAGAAGTTCTGTGCAAAATAATGCAGCATTTTCCACTTCCCACCAAACTCTGCACACACAAACAAAGAGGGAAATGATATATGATATATATATGATTATATATATAAGGGCCACACTGACTTCTATAATGCAATGTCAAATTCCTACAAAGTCAGGAAGGAGTCGGCAGGAGTTCAAAATACAAACGAGACCAACAACAACAACAAAAAAAAATGAGCGTGGTGTCAACACAAGTAGCTGTTCACTCACCGATTGACGACCAGGAAGGTGCCTGCCAAATATCATTGAGCTGCCAGTAGAGAGCGCCCATAGTGTGACCTTTGCCCTCAATGATCTCAGTCTGACTCCGCCGATAAAACTCTGTCTGAGTCTTCACACACTGAGCCTGCATGACCTGGACAAGAAACATGATCATTAACACATGCAACGCTCACACCTCACACACTGATGACCTACTTCAGTCAGTTTATCTTTGTTCCGGTGATGACGGAGAGCGACGTGGAAAACCAAGTTCAAGGTAATTATATAGCTCATTAGTTTTAAATTTTCAGAAGAGAATTACAGCTACGTCTGAATTTTCTTTTTAGGATTTTAACTTTAATCTCAGAATTCTTACTTTCTAAAAAAAAAAAAAATGTTTATATCAGGGCCAAATGTGATTTTTAAAAATTTTTTTAGAATTAATATGTGATTTTTTTTTTTTTAATTCTTACTTTATTAAAAAAAACATTTTTTTACATTAAGGCCACATTAATTTTTTCTGACTTTCTAAAGAAATTCTGAGATTAAAGTCAGAATTAAAAAAATATATATATATATATTTTTTTTTTCTTCACATTAATCCTCGTCTGTAAGATTTACATTGTTTATCCATATGATATTCAGGTAGTGCACATTGTACTTAAGTAAAAAACAGCGAAGTATCAGCCAGGTGTTTGGGGTGGTGTGTGTGTGTGTGTGTCTCACCTGAGTGATGTAGAGAGTGTCTGTGAATCTTTTCAGTGGATCTGTGGAGTTCGGCAGGTTGAAGTGTGAAGCAGCCTGCAGTAACATCTGCTGGTTCCCGCCCTCATGGTGCTGACGATGGGAAGTGAAATTACTGCTGTAGCTCCAGTCTTCTTTTATAGAAACCTGAAACATCACAACAACAGACATGTAAAAAAAATACTTTATACCACAAGGAAAAAAAACATTAAGAGCTTTTATTGATCTGAACGATGTGATGGACAATGTCAGCATCTCTCTACCAACTCTGCATCTTCAACTCATTTTAAATGTAGCCTTTTCTGCAATTATTTCACCAATTTTAAAGTTAATTTTATATTGGATAGAATGTCTTGTTTTCTTTTATTTGGTTTTAGAAATCTAGGTCACATTTGCTGCACTAAGGTATTTCATGAAGAACTGTTATAGACACTTATGGTTTTTACTTATACTAGAGACACTTGTAGTTGTAGTAGAAGTTAAAAATTGGATTTAAATACCCCATGAGGTTTTTCTCAAAGATATTTAACCGTGGTGCCATCGTTGGTCCTTAATATGTTAAAAATGAAAATAAGGAAACCTCAGATTCATCAAGCAAAACAAAACCCTGCTGGAAGATTTATTCAGTCACCGGCTGCAGAGTGGAGAAGGACGGCCAGGACTGGAAGCCGTATTCAGAGGCGAAGCGCGTCCGAGGGAAATTCCTCCAGTCCCAGCAGTCGACGGTGTAGCTGTAGAAATGAGTGTCTCCGTAGTGAGGGTCGTAGGGGTTCGCTGCCACCCATCCCTCCCGCTCCGATTCAGCCCCATTTGTCGGACTGGAGACGAGAAAGGGGCGACTCTGGTCCTCCTGAAGGAGATATCAGACAGCGTCACTTCGCCTTTTGTTTCTATTGAATTTTACAGGATTATAAAAGAAAAAAAAAACACACTAGAAATAAAGGATTAAACATTTTAAGCACAAATCCAGGGACAGGGTTTTTCAAATGACTGATCACTCACTTCTTGCACAAGCTCCCTGATGTTGTTCACATACAGCGTCACATAGTCTTTAACGTACAGAGGCCTCTGTGAAGCTGGGATATCGAACCAGTCCGTTGCCAGAGCAGCTTCGTTTTCATTGTTCCCGCTCCAAATTATTACAGAGGGGTGAGACTTGAGACGCCCGACCTGATGGGTGAAGATAAGACAAAACTCAACACATTTAATTTGATTACACAGATGCAAAGTGGCCATCAGGGCACATTTAAGATAGAACAAACTATAGTTTAATAACTATAATCTTTATTATAATCTTATCTTAATACTAATAGTAAAAGCCCAGCTGTTATCACAGGAAGCTGAAAATACATATTTTGTTTTGGTTAATTTGCTATTTATTGATGTAATTTAAATAACAATCCCATCAATAAATGGTGCCTTTCCATGCGCTTCTATACAGAATCCACATTAGCCATTTTCTGAACCATAAAGAAATAAAATGAATTGATTAATACACAGCTCACCTGTTGGACGACCTCTTCTCTGACTGTCTGTATGAAGTCGTCCTCAGTGGGATACGTAGCGCAGGCAAACATGAAGTCCTGCCAAATCTAAACACATATGTATTTGAACAGGATGAGCATCCATCTGTGCTGCAGTGTGTTCATGAGTCAGGTAAAACCAAACAAGTATAATCATCTATGGTAACTACAATTACACCCCTGTTTATCCAGAGTCATATAAAATATTAAAAGATTTCTGTTTGAAGTCTTGAGTTATGGCTAAAAAGGGTTTTTCTGAGGTCACCGTGACCTTGACCTTTGACCTTTGACTACCAAAATCTAATCAGTGCATCCTCGAGTCCAAGTGAATGTTTGTGCCAAATTTGAAGACGTTCCATCGAGGTGTTACTGAGATATTGTGTCCATGAGAATGCGACCGATGAAAACAACATGGCTCCGGCTCGGACCGTCACAACGGTCAAGCAGAATCCGAAAAACCTTCTGTCTCATGACACGATGTCTGCTTTGGCACACGTTGAAGATTAACTGCACATTAGACAAACCGACTCAGTACTGAAGTGAACTGGGCAAAAACACATAAATAAAAAGGACTCCTCGTGTTATGAAGCTCAGAAAGCAGCAAACAAAGATCAACTGTGCAGCAGCAAATCTACCTCACATCACCATCTGTGCTGCTTTTTTTAGGCCACTTATTCTGTATGAACAATCAGGAGAGACAAAGAGGACTCAGAAATACTATGAGATGCTTATGTGATGTTGAATACAGGCGTCCCCACGTTCAGAGGCAGCTTAAACAGACGATATATCACTGACATGTTCAGCATCATTTATTATATCAGTTATTTTATCTGTGATACAGAATAATCAGATAAAAATTAAATCTAAAAAGGTATAAATTCTTGTGTCAGGTTCAGTTCAGTGACATTTGCCGACACTCAACCATGAAAAAGGAAATAAAGTCGAGTTCCTGACAGATATCGATCACACCGACAAACCCTGAACAGTGTGTGAGAGAGGCGTTTCAGTCTGTGGTCTGTAGATAATCCAGTGAAAACAGTGAAAAAAAAGAAAACAAGCTTCTACATTTCCGAACACAGCGCAGCAGTGTTTCTGTTGGCTGGGCCGAGGATATCCGCTCAGTCGGAGTTGACCTCTGACCCCTGCGGATCCACTGGAGCCGACTGGAGGCCGCAGCGAAACAGGAAACACACGCTTGGATTTGTCCGTCGGTCGCGCTTCAATAGAAGTGAACGGGAGACGGAGCGAGTCTAATTCTAATTTGAAGGTTTATTTTTGTGAAACTATGGCAGATAGCACCTGTAACTACCAATTCAAAAATTAAGGAATGTGTGTGTCGTTTTTACATTTGTGGTGGCAGCCATTTAAAGTTAAGTCATATCAATATCATCAGAGGATGAGAGTAGTTACCATGATTCCCAGCTCATCACAGAGACTGTAGAAAAGATCCTGCTCGTACACTCCTCCTCCCCAGACCCTGAGCGTGTTCATGTTAGCATCTACAGCCGACTGCAACAAGTTCCTTAAACTGCAGGACAAACAACACGACGTCAGCTTCAGCATTAAATCACACGCAGGAGTTCAAACAAGACGTCTCCTGAGAAGTCAGAAACAAACCTGCACGGAGACACAGAGGAGACCGAAGAGGAGAACGGGTGGGGAACAGTTTCTTTAAGATTATTATCATAAATAGTGATTAATATTCCCCTCAGCACGCAGGACTCAAACTGCAGCTTTTCAGACAACACTCACACAGCAGGGGAGATCTGGTTCTGGAAGGAGTGGGCCGGGATCCAGTTGGAGCCTTTGAGGAAAATTGGTTTCCCATTGATGCGGAAATAAAAGCTCAGTCCTGGAGACCCAACGACTGGCTCCTGGACCAGCTCCACGGTGCGGAAATACACCTGCGGGAGAGACTTCCATCAGCGCTTTAGATCATGCAGCACTTAAAAGGTCAGTGAAACACACACAACTTTAATGAGAAGATCACTTTGAACTCCTCAGTCACAATAATAACTCGTCATTTTGTTGTTCCCAAACAGCGGCAAGCCTTTACTTGTTGGGACAATTTGAACTACATCACCCACAAATCCTGCGTCCTGTTTTAAACGATCACCTTTAATGGATAAGACACCTCTGTAAGATGTATTAATTCTTCTAGATGTAATCAGGACTGTGTGTGTGTGTGTGTGTGTGTGTGTGTGTGTGTGTGTGTGTGTGTGTGTGTGTGTGTGTGTGTGTGTAATATAATTTAGTCTGCATTTCTTAATGTTTGAAACTGTATTCGTCAGATTACATGTGCTGCAGCAGCTACTGGGCCAGATATCACCTTGGACAAGAGCACCTAAATATATGAATAAATTCTGGACTAATGTTATCCTCAGCTGTGTGTCATGTCAGGTGTGATCTTGTATTTTAAACAATGAAAATAAACTTAAAGAATTATGTTGAATTTCAATGTTCATCACTAGAATTTCACAAAGACAAACAAATACCGACTCAGGAGGAGTTCAGCTCTTTTACAGCTCCACTATGTAATTAAACTATGTAAGATACAGAGCACTGTGAAGAAAAGTTTTAGGCACTAAAGACGCTCAGGTTGGATTC
Source organism: Seriola dumerili (assembly GCF_002260705.1). Taxonomy (NCBI): domain Eukaryota; kingdom Metazoa; phylum Chordata; class Actinopteri; order Carangiformes; family Carangidae; genus Seriola; species Seriola dumerili. The sequence continues at coordinate 1,318,558 of NW_019174404.1, forward strand.
TGCAGCATGACAATGAGACAAGAAGAACCAGGAGTCCTGAAACAGATGAAACAGAAGAACTGTGGCAGGTTCTCCCACACGCTGGAACAACCTACATGCACGACTGAAGAGGTGAACGTGTCTCTAAAAATCACCAGTCTGATGCCACTCTTGTTGTACGGCACACTGTGCTGCGTGAATACATCAGCTAAATGCCTGAACGTCAAATAGAAAGAATAAAAGCGCTGACAGGCAGTGAACTCTGACCTTAGACTTTGTATTGAGGATTAAAGATCCGTCCTGGAAACCTCTGACAGTCAGCTGGTAGAAGGGCTGGTCACCGCGGCCGCTGGGCCACCACAGCTTCACCGGGCTGCTCTGAAAGTCAAAGAACAAGTTCTCAAAATTTCCACATAAGCGATAAAGAAAAAAAATTCTTTTAAAATCAGGAATTTTTAAGACCTTGATAAATGAACAATGTGGAAATTATTTCTTTTACTCTCTTGCTTCAGACAGTTTTTCTTCTCCTGTAAACAATGAGAGGGAGAGTAGAAAACTAATACTATCACTTCCTATTACTAATAAACATTTTCTAAATCCTACTACAGAATTTCACATTAATTTCTAGATAATCAGAGAAAATAACATCCGTTTTTAGTGGTTTCACTTTTTATTAATTATTTACCTGTAGTTTTATGCCATTAGGTTAACGCCCCTTTTTTTTAAAGAAAATAAATTTATGTCTTAACAAAGCGTGGAACAAGAGACATGAAACCACAACACCATCATTATTATTGGCTTATTGGCTTTGCCCCCCCCCCCCCCAAATTTAATACATACAATAAATTTACAGTAAATACGCCATTTTAAGACCTTATTTTCCTTTTGTGTCAAGTACCGTGTTTATGTGCAAGATGAAGGTGTTCTTGGTCCTTCCAGAGAGGAACTGTGTGTGGACGCTCTGCTCCGAGTGCAGCTCAGGTACAGAGAGAGCGATTTGGCCGTTTGTTGTCTGAACAGCATCGACAAGAAGCTCAACCTGGACTCTCCACTGAGAGAGGCTGAAGTCTAGACACACAGACACATTATAGAGATTATTTAGAAACAAGAAAACTCTTAAATTATTCCACACATGAAAACCTGGATAAGACATGAGAACAAATACTAGAGGGAAAAAAATTGAAAGATGCAATAACATTTTAATTTATTCCAGAAAAATGACTGACTCGTTTTTATTTTTTCAGGTATGAAAGTGGCAAAGGGAAGTCGAGTCTCATCCTCAGAGTACAATAAAGAGTAAACAACAGTAAGAAAAGTATCTTTAAATATTTCCTGTGTTTCAAGGCAACTACTCACTTCTAGAAAAGTCTCAGTCTTTATTTATTGATCTATTGCATCTTGCACAGCTGCTCTAATGCACCAGATAAATAATTAAAGAGTTGTTAATACTTTCTATCTTTATGCATCAAAGAATCCCCATATTTTTGTCTCTGCAGTTTCTCTTGTTTTTTTGTTTTCTTTAATTAATCAAAAGGTTCAGAAAATGCTGTTGGTGATGATGTCTGATGACGTACTGTAAAGAGGAACAGAGGAAACCTGGACGAGCTGCAGGACATCAAACGCCTCCAGTCGAACTCCTTTCCACAGTCCCGTCGTGGGGAACGAAGGCCCCCAGTCCCAACTGAAAGAGCTTTGCTCCTGCAGCACAACAGTGACTGAACATTTACATGTACACAGATAGAAACACTGTCCCAATTTAGCTGCTGTCCGCACGGTGTGAGACTTTGTTTTGCATGTTTTATACATTCATTAAAATAAGTAAATACAAGCTGGTTGGGATGAGATGAAGGTCAGTGTTTAGTGCAAGAATCATTCATACTGCTAGAACAAATTCATGCTTTAGAATTAATAATTGATTAAATAAGGGTGCATTTCCAAAAGTAATAATAACAAAGAAAAAGAAAGTAAACATTTTAGCGACGACACTTTTCTCAAAGAAACTCTGAACTTTAAATAAAATTTAAATCAAAGTCACTCCCCGGCGGTGTACAAAAGTTCTTTTGAATACAGGAAAGCAGATATCAATTTATGGAACAATGCTTATTCAAATTTGAGCTTTTGGTTTTCAAGAGAATGATCTGTAATCCTTTTGGTTCTTAAAATACTGGTTTAAAGAGATGTTTCTGAGGGTTACAGGTGTGAAGAATTTTCTTTTCTACTGGTGAATAGCTGAATTGATAAGAATGTAGGCAGGTATATAGAAGCATTTTGCTTGTTCAATCACTTAAACTTGTTTTTTTTGGTTTTTGTTCTTTCTGTTTATATATTGTTTATTTTTGCAGTTTTATGTGTGATGACTGAATAAAAAAACAAACTACCATTTTTATTGACATGTATCCACGTAGATTGTTATATCCGTACTTTTCACCTCTCTAACCAGAACTTTCCTTCTCTCCATCTTATCAGTTATCAGTTAGAAAAACTCAAAACGAACAAGCCCAAAGACGAGATGCCAGTACTTTGGTAAGACTGGGCTCTGACTGTTTTACTCCCAGACTTCTAAAAGGAGAGGAGAAGCTCTTCTTACTTTCCTGATGAAGTTGACGTGACATTCCCCCTTCTGAACATCTGGAGGACATTCAGGAGGAACTCTGTAGGCAGAATGAGCTTCCCTCCGCTCAGACGCGTAAAGAACTGGAGAGAGCAAACTAACCCTCAGCACATTATCCCCGTCCTTCAGCAGGTCTCTGACTGAGAAGTCCTTCACACCAAAAAACAAGATGTTACTCGGAAGAAAGCAAACACACGTTTACATTGTGAACTGCCCATTTTTTACGCTTTACATACGTATCTACGAAACATGTTGTCCGTGTTGCCCACAGCGACTCCATTGAGCCAAATGGACGCGACAGTGTCCACGCCGTCAAAGGCAAGAAGCACCTTCTGTTTGGTCCTGTTAATGGAGAACAAACAGGTGAGTCCGAATCAGGAGACAGAAAATGCCTTTAAAAATGTTAGAAATAATGACACTGACCTCACTTGGGCTGACACATTAAACGTGGTTGTGTATGTCCAGTTGTCAAAAGCAATCCACCGATAAGAAACATCATTGAACCTAAAATATGGATCCTGAGAGAAAAGTGGAAATTTTTTTGTTAACTTCTCTCCTAGTTTACAGTTGTGAACTGTGTTCAAAGTTTGACACGAGTGTTTTACTGTCACCTGCTGCTGGTAATTTGTGCCGACATTTTTAAGTCAAAAAAGAGCAATTAACTGCATGTTTATTAATGATGTTAAAGGTTGATGTGTATCATTTTTATTATATCTGAGTGCACCATGTACAGAGTGGCGTTTATATGAGGAATTATTAAGCATTAAAAAGGTTAGAAAGTTATTAAATATATCAAAAAGAAAATACACGCAAAACTACAGAAGAAGAGTAGGACCACATGACATGGAAGTATATATATATATATATAAATCTTTATTAAAAATTAAAAATTAAAATTAAAAAATTAAAAATTAAAAAAAAGTTAAAGCTGAAAGGGATTAAATAATTTAGCATTTTATTGAATTGAGTTGCCAACTAATTATTAATACATACACAATGCACAGAGCATCCCCAACCTTAAATGCTGTAAATAAACTATATTTAATCGATATGTATCATAAATAAAGGTCCAATGTCGTGTAAATCTGGATCACAAGTGAAGATTAGATTTACTTGCTGTAGTGAAAACCAAAGTTACACAGTCACAACAATAACATCTGGTCACATCCTCATACGTATTAAACCATTCGTCCTACCTGGATGAATCCCTGTTGCTGCAGAGCGGAGTGAACACATCCGGGCACCTGTGCGGGCAGAGACAGTGAACCGTTGGCGTTTGAAAGACTCCATTTACCGTCCAGACTCAGAGACCACTGCTGCTCCGTTACTGAAGAAAATCCGGTTAAAACTCCGACAAACAAACACAACAAAACGCAAACTTCACGGATAAAAATGTTTCCACGCAGATTCATAGTTTGTTGTTTGTTTTAGGCATGTTAAGTAGACAAAATACTCCTCTAAAGTGGAATATCTAGGGTTTTGTTTTGGTTGTTGTCTGCTGACTGACTGGGCACTTCCTTGTTTATCATGTGACCCACCCGTGGCAGTCAGGTGGTCAGAGTACTAGCACGAGGTACAAATTTTGGCGCGAAAAGGTTTGACATTTTGTGTTCGGGTTTTAAAAAGATTAGCCACATCTTTACAATAACAAATATATTTACTTTTATATATTAATAATTGTGGTTACATGCAACTGTAAAAACACTAAGGTAACCACTTTTTGATAAGAAACAATTTATAAATGGTTAATAAAAGTTTTGAAGACTAATATTAAGCTGTTTATATGTATACAACACTTAAATCAGTACAATTGTATATAAAACCACACAATTAATGTGAAATGCTACATAAAAAGAAGTATTTAATGATATTTACCCATCGATTCTTTATGATCATTCAGAATCGAGTTGATCTTTTTGCACAGAAAAAATAAAATTATACTTTTTGAATAATGTAGTTTATTTAAAAGCAAATTAAAATATTCCAACTGGCCCTGAACTCAGGAGTTAAAAACAAAAACATTCAAAGATTTACTAAATAAGATGTCAAAATTCACATTTTCCCCCTATCAAAATCAATTTTATTAACTAATCGATTGTTTCCTGTAGTTTTACACCCCACCCCCCAATGGATGAGAGAGACTACAACATTCATATTAGCATCAGTCATTAACTGCTAAGAACAGAACTTTTGCATTCAACAAATGTCCACATATTCACTTTAAATGAAAACCAAAAAAACATGAGTCATTCATTATGGTTTAAGTAACTTTATTGAATGGAAAACTAAAAAGAAACAGAGCCACAAGTTGATTATCAACCATTAGCTTTGCATCAATATTTTAGGGCTACAAGAAGACAGTGTTTGAGTGGGCATAAAACTAACTGCTCATCTACTGGCTTCTAAATAACAAAAAAGAAATAGGAAGCCTTTGAGGGGAACCAATTTTTTCCAACTGTTCAGCCTTACAATCCACTTAATTTGCAGAAACATATCAGATATAATAGCCTACCTTTATTAACATGCATAAAATACAACATTGAAGTTCTTATATTTTGTTTCCTTAACATTGATATATACTGCTGTGCTTCTCTGTACACACACTTTGATAGTGGAATAAGATACACTTCTTTCCTCAGGTAATAAATTCCTATACTAATGATCAGAAGAACATACTGACATCACACCAGTCCAGGAGCCACAGGGACCAGTTTCCCTAATCGTTCAGAGAAAAGGCATTCCCCCCCCCATTTCAGATTTTACCACTTTCAAATAAAATGCAGACAGATTTTTGCCAATCTGAAACTTTCAAATTCAGAATTTACGGGTATGGCAAAAGACAGGCCTCTCGAGAAATGCTTCAAAAAGACCCAGCCCACAGTGAAGTAAACATCAACCCCACAGGATCCATCCGGTGAACCAGCTGGATCACCATGGGGTTGATATATTCAGCATCAGGAGACCAGTTGCATCTGATTCTACTAAGTGTGTGCAGAGTGAATTACTAACATCACCAATTTGGGGTTGAAAAACTCTTACTGGTGCATGCTAAAGCCGAGTGTTCAGAACCATGGTGATTTTCTTTTCTTTTTTCTTTTTTTTTTTTTCTTTTTAAACTCCATACAAAATGGGAGTCGAAACCTCACAGAAACTGGCACGTGTCCTAGAGAGAAAACACTATCTTCTTATGAGCGCGCAGGTGGGGAAGGAAGGGAGGGGTAAAATGCTTTGATTAACGAAGAAATAAAGTGAAAAAAGAAAAACAGAACCCTGGAATTTTAAGTTTGAACCAGCAACAACATTTTCCACCAGCTTTCCAAACGATGCCATCACATTGCGTATTTTTGTGTCCATTCTTTTGCCATTTTGGTGTATCTGCGAAGAAACACAAAGAGGAAGAATTAACTTAAAGAACTCAAACACACACACATCATTTTTTTTGGCATAAAAACCCCCCATCAACTCATAACTTGCCTCTTTTGTCAGGATTTATTATAGCACATGCACCTCTGCACACTGCTTTTTAAAAAAAAAAAAAAAAAAACAACCGGGCAAGCCAAGTTAGCACCCCAACGAAATTAGTCAGAATATGCACAAAAATACTTGACACGTCATACACAACTGACACTTCATACACACGTTTCTAACCTTAAACAGTGCAATATTTGTTTGACAAGTCAGGCATCGTATTTACACACCAATACCTCAAGTAAGGCAACATTTCTTTTTTTTTTTTTTTGCAACAACAAACCTCTTCATGCTGGAGTTAGTGGCTACATTGACATGCAAAGACAATACTGCTTGTAATCTGGTTACTCAAATAAATTGATTCTGGATCAGTCCACCATATGAAACATATTTTTGATATATTAAAAAGACTACAACACTGGCTTTGGCTGTTTTAGCCTTTTAATAGCAAATACGATATTGGTTTGGGTCAGCAATTCCTTTGACTCCTGATTTACGTTCATAAAAAGGGAAGATATTTTAAATGCAAAATATATTACAATGTACATTTCCAGTCATTATAGTGGGTAGAGCTGCAGAGATTCGCTGAATAACTGATCAGCAGAAAATTAAACAGCAACTAGTTTCATAACTGATTGTTTACCCCATTTTCTCTGGTCACAGCTTAGCCCTGTATTTGCTTGTTTTCTCTTTTATGTAACTACAAACCAAATACCTTGGGGTTTTGGACTGTTGACTCAACAAAATGTAAATAATATTTTGTTAAATATAACAAAATACAACATGACATCAACAAGGATGGGCATTTTTCACTACTTTCTGATATTTCATAGACTAAATTGCTACACAAAAAAGGTCTGTAGACAAGTCAAGAATGATTATCATTAGTTGCATTAGTGGGTCTGATAAAAGGAACCAGAATCTGCACCTGTTTAGATTTCAATCACTTTTCTTTTATATTATTTTATCATAGACTTTGTCTCCTACTTATATCCTGTTCCTCCCTCTTTTTTTATGAATTCACTTTTATTTCCTGCTCCATGTTTTATTTGAGTGTCTGGTCCTGTGACCCTGAAACAAATGTAGCTACCTACTTCCATGTACCAACCTTTTCTTAAACTTAAATGCCAAGAACACCAATATTGTTTCCTTCTGGCTATGTTTTCTTTTGTTTATGGATTTTATTCTAGGCAGCCAGTTTTTATTATTAAATTTTAAAACCACACCTTTGCCAGGCAATGCTGCTGCCAGCACATACTGTTTAAAGACGCTATGTTGAAGAATACTGTGACACCTGATGGTTCATTATCTGCCCCTAAAGAACAACCTTTTCATACCAGAAACCCGCTTCACATTATCCTTACTGTTTGTCTCTAGGCTACAGTGTCAGACATCATAGCTCATGAATGCCGTTCTTTTTGGCAGCCAACTGTTGGCGTGTCCTCCAATGCAAGAACATTTTTCACAATGGTCCCTGCTGACACTGCTTCACCATGCAACAATAACAACTGAAAAATAAAAGGCAACCCATCATTAACTGTGATGATCACCTATCTCAAGCAAATCTAAGGTCTCTGCATGTTCATTTTCCAATCAAACTTACTTTTAATCTTATGTATGTGATGGAAAATGGTCAGCAAAAATTGAAGTTAAATGTAAGATGTGGTCTTATAAGTTCTGCTACAGGACTTGTGATTACTGCTATTGGATCTTCATTTGTCTGGCCTGTATTAGTGGTAACCCACAGCTGTCAAGAGACCATTTTATCTGTGGGTTGCCAGAAATATTATGTTAACGTGTTTATTTACAGCAACCAGCTGGAGATTAGTATAATCACAGTCAAATCCCACACTGCAGTCGTATACTTCATAACAGAGATCCAGGCCTCTGCTTATGTCAGTGAGACCAGAGCATCACAACACAACCAATCACTCCCATTGCACTACCCAAGATGCAGCACGGCCTCTTGGCCTTACCCTAAAGCATGGCATACTTCGCTGTCCACTCCTGAGCTAGTTTATTGTACCTGACAGAGTGAAACTAGGTTAAATACTAGACTCAGGCGATTAACTATGCCTATTAAAGTTGTATTTATTGTGAACAGCGCAGCATTAAATATGTACTAGAAGGCTGTTCTTCCTTTTGGGATACAGAATTGGTTATTTCACATGTTAGAGAATAGTTTGACACACTTATATAAATATACTTACTTCTGACTATCTGTTTTGTAGATTCGTGCGATCTCTGGCACTAGTGGGTCATCAGGGTTTGGGTCACATAGGAGTGAGCAAATGGAGAGAAGAACTAGAAGAAACAATACAGACAAAAAAAACCCCAAAAAACTATTAAACCATTTTTTAAAGTCAATACAAAATTTTAAAACAGATGACATCTTTTTGCAAAATGTGTGCTAATCAAGTTAAATTCTATTACTTGCAGTGTCAAAAATAAACATTACACACCTGCCAAAAACCATTTGTGGCCAAAAGGAAAAATACAAATTTAAATGCTCTGGCCATTTTTAAATACCTGTGTGTATAGAATCAGGTTCTGTTGATTTAAAACTTTGGCAGTAAAACAAACTTCAATGGAAGATTATTTTGAAACTTTTGGTGTTACCAGCCAGTAGGGCAGGTTATCCTACACTCTACCAACTGATAATTGATAAGGTTGTTGTCATGGTGACCTTTCATGATTATCCATACCTTTAGAAATAGTAAGTGCAGGAGACCACTGTGATCTGAGAATATCCAGACAGATACTGCCGTTACTGTTAATATTTGGGTGGTAAATTCTTGTTGTAAATGCAACCTGAAAAGAAAAACAAAAACATAGCAGTGAGGACAAGTAAGATAATGCTGAGTCAACCCATGTCACCAGGTGTTACGCAATTTAAATTCCTCAACACAAGTCAGTGACGTTTCATGCCCATGATTAGTATCTTCTGGAATGACAGATATTGCTTCATGGGTGTTTGTGAAGCTGACAAAATATTTTCAATATGCCAAACTGCTGAACTCGGTTTCATTAACAGGAAATATGTGCTGTCACTTTGACGCACTCAGAAAAACAAAATTAAAGTTGCTCGGCATTTAAAGAATGTACAATGTTTGACCCCAGTTCGTGGCACTGTATATACTGGCCAGTATGCTAATGCTGCAAATAAGACTTGAGTCTGCTTCATGACAGATACTGCAGGTCGCTTGACAGATGAATGACAGTGTACCTTTAATTACCATAACGTATCAAAACAAGAGAAAGGGTAAACCTCGTTTCAGTCTTACCTTGGGTGGTTTGAAGGGGTAGTCTGTTGGAAAATGAATTGTCAAGAAGAAAACACCTCCCTGATATGGACTGTCACTCTGGAGAGGAAAAAAAGAATGGGGGAAAAGAACATTTACATATTTCAGAAAGAGTGATCTAAACATGCCGCCCACAGCTTCCAAGTCAAATTTTAACCTTTATCTCATGAATACATTTGAATCAGCCAGGAACATGGCCTCAGTGATAAATTTTAACTTGTTATTTATAAATAAAGAAACAGTTATGTCCTAAAGTATCTACTTACAGGTCCCATGATTGTGGCTTGCCAGTGAAACACTGCGGAGAACAGAAAGCAAATGTTAGGAGACAAAGAAAGGTCACAGGTATCTGATCTGACAGGAACTAGGCTTCTAAATTGTCTTTGTAGCTTCCCAGTAACACCATTTCCCTTTGTATATCTTTATCAATACCTTTTTATGGCCATATCACCTTTGAATAGGTTTTACTATAGTGTTTATCAGTAGGGTGGAGGTATTCAAGAATATGATCACCAATTCTCAGCACGTGAGCTACATCCACCTGTGCGTTTAGAGTTCATATAAAGAACGAATGTAATTTCTCTTAGATTCAAATTTTCTGAGTCTGTCAATCAGTCTATCCTTGTGTAAATGTAGGTTGTTCAGTCTTTATTTTGAACTGAAACGTTTAGCCGTTTACTCCACCTCCACATGATGAATCATATTTTAGAAGACAGACCTGCCAAACTATAATGCTGACACTGCAAAACTTTTAGAGCTTCCATATTGTGTCCATTAATCACAAACTTAATCCACAACTTTTTTGATGAACTACTGATCATTTTGTCATTTTTCAAGCACAACTCCAAACATTTGCTGTGATCTAGTTTCTCAAGTGTGAAGATTTTATCTTTTTTTTGCCACGAATGATAGTTAACTAATATCTTTGATGAAGGACATTGGTAACAGGCAACTTTTCACCATTCCTTGCACTTCAAAGACAGAACGATTAAAAAAAATAAGTCAGCAGATTAACTGATGCAGCCCTAAACTTTTGACCAGCCTTGGGACACTTACTGTCATCACCCACTGGGCCGGCTGAGCACTGTGCTGGAGGGTCACGAGCCAGATCGTTAAGCTCCTGTAATGAAAAGAGGTTTAGAACAATAACCAATTAGATCACAGTAATCTTAAGAGAGACAATAATGGAGGAGACAAGATCTGAAATCAATGTACAAGAATGAGTCGCACTTGTACATAACATAGGGTAGACCAGAGAAGGGAGATGCTACATGACGGTAGTGTGCTTCATTTATTTCACAACAGCCTCCCCTCCTCAAGGTTTTATCTCCTTCATGTTCAACTCTGCACCAGCTCAGGGGCAGGTGGGGGCCGCCTTGTTATCGTCTCTACAGTTAACAGCAAGATGAGACCTAAGCATATATACACACACAAACACACACCCTCTGTTATTTTTAGGTCTACAGCTATTTTAGAGAGTGGAGGCCATTGCCCCACCCTGGCCTTCTGACATACACCGTTTCATAAGTAAGTTTATGGATTTCCCTGGAAGAAGATTCTAGTCAACAGCAGAGTGAGGAAATAAAGTCACGGTGTGAACACTTCGGAAGTGTTGCTCTACTATGTCCTACTGTTGCCCGTTTCCTCCATTTAAACTATCAGAACACACACCCTGTGATGTGCACGGACTCAGAACAAATACGACCAAATACCAAGGAAATGTATCATGAACACAGCTCTTGACTGCTAACACGGATTCAGTGAGTGATATGAGTCATGGGTTCTGGTAACGCCGAGCATCGACGCTTTTATAAAATGTTTGACCGGTTGGCGAAGACACACGACACAGATGTGAAGCTCCAGTAAAGGGCTCAGTGTCGTAACCACACCGCATTCAAATATACGCGTGTTTATGTAAACGGTACAGTGTTGGGCAATTCGTGCGGCCTCTTTCTGTCGTCAATCCACCTCGACACACACACACTGAACCTGTAAACGAAACTGCTAACGTTAGCTAAGCTAGCTGAAAGGTGCCGGAGCCGGTGCCAACAGTAAAAAAAAGAAAAAAAGAAGAAAACACAATTCACCTAACCCGTAATCACACAAAAATGATTAAACAGCCCAAGAGCCACAAACTTAAACACTTCCCCGAACAGGTTTCACCGCCATGTTTCACAGGATACAGTATCAAGAGCAGCGCTAGCTACATTGTGGGAGGCTAGCACGGCGAGCTAACATTTGACGTTATCTTACCTTGTGGATCCTTTTCAGAGCCATCCTCTCTCAGTGTTCTGCTCTTCAATTTGACGGTTTTCCGATCCAAGCGGTGAGAGGCAACCTTGATATGCCAGGATGATTCGCTACCTGTTAAATAACCGACGCTAGGTCAACTCGACGGCCTTTCTTCTCGAGTTAGCGTAGTTAGCCGACTGGCGAGCTAAAACTACGTATGCGCGGAGTTGTAACAAAGCTAGCGGGCGGTCTGATCCACCGAGCGACAGATGTTACACCGTCCTTCGATAAACCTCGCTTTCTCCGTAGTTTGAACGTCTTATTTTTCTGGACTAAAGTATCCCCAGCTTGAGGCTGAATAAGTGCGTTTGCCAGGTGAAGTAACCCGGGCAACAAAGCTCCTGTTCCGTATGTCTCCCGTCGATGCCGTTAGCCAACTAGCGGCTGTCTACATGTATGTGAGGCTTTATGGTGGAGGCGGCGCAGCGGCTGCGGAGTGACGGGGCGGATGTGATGGCAGATTGGTTACAAGCCTGCAGAAAAAAAAACACAACATGCTTGACAGACCAGCCAGGACATGTCAGCATTTAATTGTTAACGCCCTGGATTTTTTACATAAATTATTCATATTAAAATTATCAAGTTGTTTACGTCAGCATGTACGCGAGTAGAAGTACAAATGTATGTCTGTGTGGATATGAATGTTTTGTATATATTTCCTTACTTTTTTTAAAAATATATATATTTTAAATATTAGTCGTTTTAATTATGTTTTTTTTTTAATTATTTTTAACTTAGTTTCTAGTATATTTAAGTTAGATACAATAACAGATGACATCAGGATAGAGAGACAGCAAACTAAGAATTTCATAATCTATTAATGCCACAATTATTCTCTTAAATTGATTGTTTTGTCTAAAAACTTTCACCAGGATTCCCCACATGCCAAAGTCACTTTTTAAAGTGTTTTGTTTTATCTTTTGTTTTGAATAACAGTTAAAAACCAAAAGATATTCAGTTTATTTTGTGTGACATAAGATCACTGGCCACAATTAATTGATTAATTCTTGCAGCTCTATTATTATTTTTGTGCTGTTTTGTATGTAAGGTATGTATGCGAGTTTTTGGCCAACCTATAAGGACAGCCCATTAGCTTAGGTTATTCATGTATGTGGCACTGGTTCATGGTATATACCGCACCTGTCCTTATACATATAAACTTTAACTGACTCCTTTAGTTTTAATTAAATAACTACACAGAAAACCTTGAGTCATGTAACATCCCAGCAGAGAAATAATAACATAAAAAAGAAAATCCTCTGATTAATCAACAAGACAAATTTTTAAAAAGATGATTTGAAGAGTTCTTTTGAGAAACTTTAACACATACAAGAGAAATACTATTTAGAGCATTTATGATGATTATGATATTTTACTGTAAATGATTATGAAATTATACAGTGTTGTAAGAATTCTTTTATTTATTTTATTTATACTATTATCTACAAATCAACATATCAGCCAACAATTTTTTCTGGATTGTCATAGCTGAACACTACAATAGTACTGTTCTGTTTAGACTTCACAAATCTGACACACAATGTCAGCCTCACTGCGCACCAGTCATAATTTTATTAACATAGAGTCTACAGTAAAAAAAAGAAAGAAAGAAAGAAAGTAACTTAATACTCTGAGACAGAGAGGCTTTGCAGTACAAAAGTTTGATTCTGCTGCTGAACCACACATAAATGCTGAACATAAAAACTAGAAGGGTACAGGAAAGGTAATGAAATGAAAGTAAATCAAACGCCGTTCGATTTCTCTAAGTAAACATTTGTACTTGTAACCTGCAAGAATTTGGTAAATATTGACGCAAGGTAATTGCCTTGTAGTTACACGTGATTTCTATGAAGTATAATCTTTTTTACAATTTTTTTTTTTTTTTTTTTTTACAGTTGTACAATAAGGGTGTCACTTTAACCCAAGACAATTTACTCTCCATAATCAATCCAGTTGCTAAACTGAATCACATTCAATACACTGTCTGGTAAAAGATACAATTTTTTTTTCTATTGGTTCACAGAGAGAAGGCAAATGTGTTAAATTCTCCATTATGGAGGGGTCACCCTTTTTTCATCCTTCAAGGCACTGATGCAGGGCAGTCAGTCACTGTTGTCTGTGCTTATGCAAGAGAAGGGGGCGTCCACAGAGGAGGACAGCCGGGAGGACTGTGGGACAGGTTCCAGGTCCAAGTCTGAATATGTATTATTAAGTTTATGACTTTGAGGATCGTCAATGCAGTCTAATACTTCTGAGTTTTCATTACACGATTCGACAAATGTTTGGCTATCAACACGGCCTGTACCACGTGAGACAGCCTCAGGAGTTTGATCAGCATTGTTTGATTCTAGCGAATCAAAGCTGTTCCATGATTTATGTGTCCCATCACAGCTGTCATGTTCGCCGTTGTTGTTTTGTGGCAATCTAAGACAGAAAGTAGCACCGTCTTCAAGTCCCGCTCTTTTAGAGTCAGATTGGTCCTTCATTGTATTCACATCATTAGGCGTCGATGGCAGCAATGAGTCGTTACCACTTTCCTCACCTGGGTTGTGCATATTAGGAGAAGTTTTACCCAGCAGCACATGGGAGCTAGAAATGCCCCCTGAAGAGCAGCTTGACGCTGGGTGGACAAATCCAACAAAGTCTCCACTGGAGCTGAAACGAAGACCCTGAGCGGCCTTCGTGTGAAGTTCATCTGGCTGGTCTCCATCTTCTGTCCCACAAGCTCCATCCTCAGAGCTTTCCCGCTCCTTCTCCTGCTCGGTGGGATCAGGAGTCACATCGTCGCTCTGCGCCTCTTGGTATGCACCATTGTCCTGGATTTGATTCCCCTCCCGTGCGGCCAGATCTGGTCCTGCGTATCTCTCTGCTGGGGCGTCACCCGAAGCCTCGCTGTGACCTTGTGGGGCGGGTCTGACTGTTTGGTGGCACATGGGGCAGGTGTCCTGCACATACAGCCACTTGCGGAGGCAGTTGCCATGGAAGAAATGTCTACAGTATGTGATCACAGCAGAGCTCATTTCCTGTGGAAAGAGACATTATTTGACTTGATCAGTATTTGGTTTCATGTTGAACACTGTAACAAGCACCTGCACCTTGTCGTCATTATATATTACCAGAAACATTAATGCTGTGGAAGCAGTAGTACAAGAAGTAAGAATATATCTGTATTCAGGGCCCAGAATTATTTATTTAGCCCAGAATCACATCCAGAAATATTTTAGAAGAACAGCTGCTCCTTATGCCAAGCAAAAAATAAATAAATAAAAATCTATAATGATGATTAAGTATGTAGTTAATGAAGGCTCTTTAAGGCTGTTAAATACCTTCTCTGTCCAGCAGATAGCCTGTATATTATTATTTTATTTAGCATTGCATTATATAACACACATTACATTATAATAATATTATTACTGTATTGTGTGTTTATATTATATGTACTGCATTATACCCGTCATTATTAACCTTTATTATATTACTACATATATCATGATTGTACTTTTCATTCATACATATAGTTCAAACATCATGGCTGTCATACGTTCACTATCTTACTTTACAAATATTTACACAAATCACATGTGTACACATAAGGTATTATAATGTATGTATTATGAATTAATCTTTCTCCTTTTTTTTTTAATCCATGTCAGTCAATGAGTTTTTTTTATCTGTTTTCTTACCTCTCATCTTGTCTCTGTGCTGCTGTAATGGGATTTTCCCCTCAGAGATCACTGAACTCTTATTCTAAAGCTCTTAAACCAGTTTGTTATATTATCCAAATTTTCTGTAGCTGCTTCCTTGACAACAAACTAATCATCGTTGTTAAGGAAAAGGAAGAGACAATTTTAGCAGGCTTCAACAGAAACTATGGCTGAGGGCCAAAGAGTCATACCTGACCAGTAAAAGGAGAGGTGTGGCTAAACTGGAAAAGCAGGAACAACATGTTTTAAAAAGGTGCATGTTAAGTATTACATATATGCAGTTTGTATGTCATGTGTCTGCCACGTGCACGCAGAGCTGGGTAATACCATGTATCACTATATTTTTAATTATATACCTGGCTGCTGATATTGTATGTGTGATTATTGGAATTTTTTGTTTAATAATCATTATATAATAATAATAATCATCATCATCATCATCATCATCAATGTTATTTGTTTGCTTTCAGGATTTACTTTGCTTTTTATTCTCTGTGATACTGTTAAAACTGTTCTTTGTTTTTGAAAAGTTCTATATGATTAAAATAATTATTTTAACAAAGCAGTTTTTCATTAATTGTGTAATTATAGAGAGAGACTGACCTGGAAGCAGATGGAGCAGACGTCGTTGTGCTGCTGCAGCTGCTGAGCCGTGGCTTTGGGGAGGGAGTTGATCTTCTTAGCTGCTTCCTGTCTGAGCAGGAAGCTCCTCCAGCCGGACTGACCTCTGAGCCAAACGTTGAAGTAAGAGTGGATGATAATGACGGAGGCGCCCATCCAGCTCCACTCCCCAAACAGCGACTCCCAGGTGCCGTAAGCCACCACGCAGAGCGCCACCACGAACTCCAGCACCCTGCTGACGGCGTTCACCCAGTAGATCACTTCATCCAGGCTCTCAATCGGGTCGCTGCGAAACAGCTCCACCATGAAGAGGGAGTAGATCAGCATAGTGCCTGTAACCTGGAAAATATGACAAACAACTTCATTTTTAACCAATATTCTTATTAACTTTTTGCCTTGTGCATAGAAATACAAAAAAAACTGCTGATGCTCTGTTAATCAAAGCACACACGCTAACTCAGGAAACATTTTCTGACCCTAACCCTCAATAAATCCTGATACAACATATTTTAATTGGTTTAAGTGGGAGCCTTATATTTTAGAGAGGCAGCTCCCAGGTATGAATGTGCGTAACTGTGAACGTGATCAGGAAATAATATTTCATCAAACTGCACATAAATAGTGACATACACCGACGCTCATTCCTCTTCATCGTCTATCAAATCCATACACTCACACAAAGGCCTTAAACCTTTTCAGACATCCTGTTTCCCCTCTGGAAGTTAATAGCATCTGCTTGGCCCATTGTTTGGTACATGGTCAGTTGGTCTTTGTCCAAAACACTGGAATGAATCTTTTGGCTTGTAGAACACAAAGAGTTATTATTCTTTGTTCTCTTTTAATAAGGTTATGATGTTGTGAGAACAAAAACCCAGGATCCACTGGAACGCCTTTTTAAATGCTCTTCTCTGTGTCTCTTTCCTCCTCCCAAAAGAGTTTCATCTTCCTGCACTGCTGCACACAATGAAACAATGCCCCCTTCACCTCCGTCAGTCCTCCAGTCTTATATTCGTTTCAAGGTCTTCCCTCCATATATTTATTTACTATCAGATAAACATCTTTATTACTTACGTCCCAATTGTTTGTACTTGAAAATATTGTGTTAAGACTGGCCTGAAAATAAACAAGCCATTTTTTTTCCCCCAATAAGAAAGTTTTGATGAGTTGTTCTTTTGTTTTAAGTGTCAATTTAAATTGTTCTTATTTTGTATATGTATGGTTTAGGTGTAATTATATTGTTGGACGTTAATGTTGTAACTAATATTGTAATGTTGGACCCCAAGAAAAGTATGTCACAGATTTTTGTGTGTAGAAAAATTAGACAGTATTGGTGTAAACTGGTGCAGACTATGTGAGGTGCACTGCATCTGTTTCAGTGTCATTTATTAATATGACCACTGGGGGGCAACTAAAGTCAGGAATACTTCAATTCTACACAGAGTAGCTCTGATTATTCAATCATCAAAGTCATTTCTGATTCATTTTCTGTTCATCAACGAATCAATTAATCTGTCAAATGTTCAAATTGATGTCAAAATAGAAAATGTCAATGATTTAAAATATAAAGCATGTAAATAAATTTCAGTTTCTTGTAACTCAGTTATTTTATTTTAACCATGTTTTAATTTAATTCCATATTTATTTAGTCAGTCACTTAATTTTTCAGATTTTAAATCTTTAAAAACGTCTTTCAAAGAGTAATCCAGCTTCCTTTCTTCCACATTTCACATGACAGACGCACAAAGTGACTCCTCCTACCTGAAGGGAAGTCAGCATGCAACTGGACACCAGTATAAGGAGCCAGAAGTCCATGTGGAAGAACTGGGAGATTTTGTAAGCCATGAACACTGGGAAAACCAGCAGAAGCAGACACATGCTGAGGCCACGGAAGTGTTTCCACAGACTCCTAAACGTACAGAGGAAACAGAAGTGAGCGGAGGGAACTCGATGCGTTTTACTTCCACCAAAATAAAATAAAATAAAACTCCCTCTTGTTGTCGTTACCTGTTGCGGGATGCACCCAAAGCTAGAATGATTGGATCTGTGATTTCGATCATTGACTGCAGCGTTGAAGTGACCACGATGAAGAGGATGATGCTGAGGAGGAAGGTGCGCTGCAGTGCCTGCATATCTAACAGACCCGTCTGGAGGGCGAGCAGGAGCAGAGTGACGCCCTCAGTCACGCCCCTGAGGAAGAAGATAAAGAACTGAGGTTGAGTCTTAACAGAGCAGCACCTTCACTTCAGACTGGAACGGCACAGATGGTCATCTTATATAAATAACACATCACTACAAACAAAACTCTCTACATCCGAGTCAATGAAAACTTTCCATTATTTTATCTATTTTTTTATTTTCTTGTTATTACTTTTTTTTCCTTCTATGTTTATATGTCTGCATATTTCTCTTTTTGTAACTGAATGACTTTAGTAGGTTTATCTCTTACAAATAATGTTTCTCTTTCCAGATCTCTTATAATCAAAATGTTTATCTGGACAAAATTAAAATAACAATCACTTCTACTACATTTACTGCTTTCCTTTGTCTAATGTGATATGAAACTGAATATTGTTGAGTTTTGGTTTTCTTTTGAATTTAGAGAAAACAAACTCTTGTGCAATTTTTTTTTTTAACAATTTAATGATATTTTTTAAAACCAAACAATTAATTGATTAATCATTAAAATAATCAGCAGTAATGAAAACTAGAGACCATCTTGGGATCTCACCAGCCACAACACCCGACAACATGTTGACGATCTGACCCATGAGACTCAGTGGTTAGATGACTACTCAGTACTAATGGGTCGGACCACACCCAGCCTTTATTTTGATCTCAATTACACACCTGTGAAGTTTCAAGGCCGTATCTTGCACGTCACTATCGTGGTCACAAAATCTGTTCACAGACGTATAAACACTTGCCAAAATACTTAAAATAACTGCCAAAGTACTCAAACCCACCTCTGTTGTAGTTCCTGCCACACGCACGCACGCACGCGCACACACACAGTAACCTGCCCAACACCACAGTTATGAGTAACTTCTCTTTGGAAATCACCTAGAGGTTTCCAACCTCTGGGCCGGGGCCCACTGGTGGGCAGCGGAGGTATTGCAGGTGGGCCGACAGATCATTTGCAGAACAGCACAATTTTGGTGAAAAGATGTAAAATAAAAAAATAAAAAAAAAAAGTTCATATAAATAATGTTAAATTAAATGTTTTAAATGGAATGATTTTTAAAAACATTGATAATACTTTATTGATCATCGCATCAGAATGGATAGCTGGTCAGCAACAGGAAGGATTAAAAGGAAATAGATGGTGAATCGACAAGTGATCAAACAAAAAAAGAAAAGTTGAGCTTTCAGTTCAGTCGTGAATGTTTGATCGTTTTCAGTCAAATAAAAAGTGCTGCGTATTATTTGGCCTCTGTACTGTTATGATGTTGAATATTATGGACCAACATTTTTGGGAGATTTCCATGAGTGATATACATCCTCTGGATATGAAGATATAAGTTTATATATAAGTTTATAACAGACAAAATACTCATAGTAAAATGTGTTTATGTACATATATTAAAAAATATCTATATGATGAATGTGTATGATGTAAGATGTTGCATCTATAAAAAAATAAAGTTAATTAAAACAACATACATATAAAAATTCTATACGCTAATAAATATGTTTTTCCTGTTAGTTTCTCACTCATTTTAAACGTGTCTGTTTTCCCATTCTGGGAAAGTGGTCTCGGACTCTACTTTGGTCTCTACTGTTTATAATATCAACATATATTGACAGACTTTGGGATGGATATATATTTATGTAACATCTGTCTCCAATATAAACATACATATATAAACACACGTGGCCAAAAAGTGGATCAAAAGGAGTGAAATGATGACAGTATAAAAGTGAGAACATCTCACCTGTGCATGACATTCTCATTCTGAACAGCTGCGTAACCTCCCAGGTAGAACTTGCATAGGTTGAGCAGCCCGAGAGCCAGATAGGACACCACGAAGGTCAGACCCAGAAGAGAGTACGGTGTGGCACAACATTCAGAAACACTGCAAATACATCAGCTTATTAAAAAAAAAATATCTCCAACATGTGTAATTTATGGTACAAACACACACGAAGGAATAACTGTAAAATCCACATCATCGCATCACACCTTGTGAGCAGGAACAACATGATTCCCTGATGGGCCGCCGAGGTGCCAGACATGGCGTCTGAGCAGAGCTGGACAACGAACAGAACAAACCAGAAGACGCTGAAGAGCAGTGGGACGGCAAACTGGTTCCACAGAGAGATTCCCACAGCCAGAAGTCTGTACAGTTCGATCACCTGAGAGAACAGGAGAGTGTGAAAACAGGACACACAGTGCACACAACCTTTAATGACAGAGACATGTGAGGATACATGTGAAAATCCGGTGACTCAGGAGTCAAAAAACAAACATTTTCAATTGATATAATAAACATAAAACTACAGAAAACAAACCTGCATGAAATCTAACTTTGGTTTATTGATCATACCTTCACTTAAACTCATTTTATCACTGAATAAACCTGCAGATACTTCCACAAGTGTTGTAAGAGGAGAGGGAATATTTCTAAATAAGTAAAAAGGTCAAATAAAATGAAGAAGAAAACAAATGAACAATCATAATTAATGCTACACAACAGTCAAAATATCTTCATAACTTTCAGGCAGTTTTACAGCTTGCATAAAAGCTTAAGCTTTAAATCATTTACAACCTCTTCAGACAAAACAGACTGCACTGTGAACATAAGGATTTCAGAATAAGAGTACCTCCACCTGAAGCAGCTCGGAATAGGCAGCCCTTGCGAGACGATATGGCACAAACAGATTTGAGAGGAGGAACATGGCGATCCCCGACCCGGTCAGTCCCATGGAGAAAGTGTTGACGGTTAGCAGCGTGGCGTGAGGAGCAGCGCAGAGTCTGGCCAGCAGGGGGAGCATGTGAGCGGAGAACAACCACACCTTTCTGGTCTTCATCAGGAAGGCACACAGCGTGCTGAGAATAATCTGACCTGAGCAGGAAATAAAATGACCACAGCTGTAAAGCTTAGCATGTTTACCACCCTACCTTAAACACCCGAGCCAGATGTTGTGATCCCAGCCACAGATTGTATTAACATGATATCAGCTATCATATATATTAGGTGACAGTTTTTGACTACATTTATGTGAAATTATATATTTCAGCATCACACACGTGGCTCTATTTCTGTATTTTTTTGTCAAATATAGCCATTATCTGGATTTTTAAAGGCGATTTCCTATATTTTTATTTCTGTCAATAAATCCAATGAATGAAACAACAATAAATGTATCACGTCCTGGATTCACAGACACAACACATGTTTTATTTTATGTTGTTTTGTTCTTTGGAATTCACTGACAATAAGAAAAATATAGAACGTCGCCACCTCGGTCCTTTAACGTCTTCACCCTCACTAACCTCAGAAGTAGGGAAGTGAGTACAAACTGAAATTGGGGTAATGGGTATAAAATGACGCAGAGAGTTTTGTGTTTGAATATTTCTCTCAAAAACATGATATAGTTATAAGACTTGAACAAGCTAAAACAGAATATCTATTACTGTCACACAGTGTGGATCATTTTTCTATCCCTAAAGCTTAGACAGGGGGAGATCTTTGTGCTAAGGAACTAGATTATCTTATTTATTGTTACACTCTATGAAATGCAAACTTCATGGGACAATCTTATAAAAATTGGAAAACAAAAACAATCTATGAATATAAACCTAAATGAGCCAAAATACATACAAGTAAATATTGGGACTCACTAGTCATTGCAGACACAAATCTGTTGAAGGACAGAGAGTCAAGGTACACTGCTCCTTCATAACCATAATGCAGCTCTTCACGAACATAATCCCTGTAAAACAAACAGAAAAAAATGTTTTTTAAGAATAAATGTTCACTGTATATTGTTTATTTTAGGAAACACGTCATCCTAATAACAAACAGCAATGCAGAGCTGCCTGAGGTGGGATCTTGTGCTGCATTTTGCTAATGTTTGTTTGTTTTTGAGAGTTACTACACAGCTGTTATTCAGACTGTATATTTGATAGGAGGGCAAATGCAGGAACCAAGATGAAATATATTTAATGAAATGAATAATTAAATAGATTATATGCTGAGCTAATTTGAGAAAACTCATAAATTAGTGGATTGTGTAATAAAAGAGTTGATACACAATCATTTGAGAGAAAAATATAATCCTGAATATCTATAATGGGAATATCTCTTCTTTTTTTGCATTATTAACTAAGAAAATTTATTTATTTCTTGTTTCGAAGAGTTTATTTATTAATTTAGATCAGGTTTGGTCTTCTTTATGGTATTAGGCCTTAAGCGTTCTCTCACATTGTTCTCAGGTTACAAGACAAATTTACAAGATGGTGAGCTGGAAACAACAGTGTCCTCAACAAGAGGAACAGCGCCTCTTAAAATAAATCCTCAGGCTGAAGACTTCTAGGTAAACAGAGAGAGAAGCACTGTGATTACAATCAGGCTTTGTCAGGAAAGAATAATGATCCTGGTGCAATAAGAGCAGAAAGTATAGTAGTAGTAGAATAGGATGATATCTCACTTCGAAATCTGATGCCCCATGTAGAGGAGAAGGGCAGCGAGGATATGGAGGTAGAGCGTCACAATGTGTCTCAATGGCAAAACCAACACCACCACGTTTATCAGATGACCTGGAGGTAAAGGAGAACACNGTTTTGCTAATGTTTGTTTGTTTTTGAGAGTTACTACGCAGCTGTTATTCAGACCGTATATTTGATAGGAGGGCAAATGCAGGAACCAACATGAAATATATTTAATGAAATGAATAATTAAATAGATTATATGCTGAGCTAATTTGAGAAAACGCATAAATTAGTGGATTGTGTAATAAAAGAGTTGATACACAATCATTTGAGAGAAAAATATAATCCTGAGGTGACAAATAATGGGAATATCTCTTCTTCTTTTGCATTATTAACTAAGAAAATTTGTTTATTTCACGTTTCGAAGAGTTTATTTATTAATTTAGATCAGGTTTGGTCTTCTTTATGGTATTAAGCCTTAAGCGTTCTCTCACATTGTTCTCAGGTTACAAGACAAATTTACAAGATGGTGAGCTGGAAACAACAGTGTCCTCAACAAGAGGAACAGCGCCTCTTAAAATAAATCCTCAGGCTGAAGACTTCTAGGTAAACAGAGAGAGAAGCACTGTGATTACAATCAGGCTTTGTCAGGAAAGAATAATGATCCTGGTGCAATAAGAGCAGAAAGTATAGTAGTAGTAGAATAGGATGATATCTCACTTCGAAATCTGATGCCCCATGTAGAGGAGAAGGGCAGCGAGGATATGGAGGTAGAGCGTCACAATGTGTCTCAATGGCAAAACCAACACCACCACGTTTATCAGATGACCTGGAGGTAAAGGAGAACACTCGTGTTATGGTTTCTGTGTTTCCTGAAGCCAAGAATAAAAAGATGCACACAAGGTAGATTCACATCCATCCCTTGTCACCATACGATCTGCTGTATTTAGCAGTTTTGAAACAGCTATAATAAATTATAATATATAATTATGGCAATGCTGGCTTTTTTTATCAGGCAGACTAAGCTGCAAAAAAAACTTGAGCGCTTTGCAAGAGCGTCTCACAATAAAGTTTCTCTTTTATAGTTCAACTGTTACTGGAGTGTTGACCCTTCTTTCATGCAGCCTGGAAGAAGGTGAAGTTGCGTAAGAAATCTCTGCAGACAGCTGACATTTTAGAGTCAGTATTCAACTTTTTAAGCTGAGGATCAAGACTAATGGTACCACAACAAGCAAGAGCTGAAGGTGACAGATGTCCAGGGGTAAAGGACAATGGATTTTGACTTCATGTCTATCTGTCCAGTTACTTCTGAACCCCTCAACTTGGGGCTATAAAGTGTGTCTGAAAATGGCTTTATCTCCCACACAGCTCTCTCACTATTGATGTAAACCTACTCAGACTTGAATGT
This sequence comes from Seriola dumerili, assembly GCF_002260705.1. Taxonomy (NCBI): domain Eukaryota; kingdom Metazoa; phylum Chordata; class Actinopteri; order Carangiformes; family Carangidae; genus Seriola; species Seriola dumerili. The sequence continues at coordinate 1,342,595 of NW_019174404.1, forward strand.
AGTGCCCAGTATCTTATTTCAAAGTGAATGCGCCGAAGCACATTATTGCACATTTAGCAGATGTGTATAACACTGTAAGGCTTTTACTATGATTTCTTCTCTTCTTACTGCCCACTTTGTAATAGAGACTTAATTCAATTTTAATTTAAGCGTAGTTCACCTCATTTTTTAATCTCTTCTTTTTTTACCTACAGCTGCTGAAAGTCTTATCTTATTAGATCACTTACCAAGGTAGTACATGTTCCAGATGACATATTTGTATTTGAAGAGCATGTCTTCATTTTTGGCCTTGAGATGCTCTGTTAAACCTTCAATGTCACATTTATAGAGCAGGTCCAGCACCAGTATGCTTGGCACCCTGAGGGCAACGTTGGCCACCTCTTCCAGGCGAGGCATCTTGATTAAAACCAACTTTTTTTTGGCGAGCAGAGAGCTCCTGTGTCACATGCTGTTGGCTACACGTACGGGACACAGGTTTCCAGCAGTTTCACTACTATTCTAGCTCGTCTTCTTGTCATCTGAAACACACACATCCACACACAATTTAGGCTTCTCAAATTGCACCACAGCACTCCTGAATGAGCAACCAGGCCGTTATTTAGCTGTGAATTCCCGCTTTAGAGTCACATTTCAGCCACTAATTACAGCTGGAGAAGCACATGAGGTAGATTCTGTAATAACGTATCACAATGACAAAGCTTTTTAATTATACATTGTGTATAAAGTGACATAGTTTCACTTACTTCGCACGGTGACAGACATCACAGCCGAAAAACCATTTGCTAGCTAGCTGCTGCTGCTGCTGGTGGTTAGCTTCTACAGCGAGCGGCAGCATGTTTTCATAGCACGGCACGGCTCGCTAAATATTTAAGTTCTTCTCGAACTTCCGCTCGTCAAAGACAGTCTGAATTGGCCGCCATGGGGAAAAAAAAAGAAATCAAACAACTAAAATTAAACGAAAGGAGGATGAGTAAAGACACTTTAAACGCAATGTTGTGATTCCGCTCGGTTGCGTGGCCATTTCCCGTATACACGTCATATCGAAATGAGCCAATCGGGTTCAGGTATTCTCGATTTCAAAATAAAAGTACGCGTTATAATAATATGAAAAGTAAATTAAAAAATAAATAAATAATAATAATAATAATGGTAATAATATTAATAATTCTGGGGTCACAAGATGACTAAATGTATAAAAAAGAAAGAAAATAGGTTTCTGTTACACAGGATTATGTTCATTATCATTTTCTCTAGTTGTACTTTCTATGTTAGAAATTTATATTTCAGGTCTCTTCAGGTCTTTTGGAGGTCTCAAATTGCGCAAACATGTTTCTATAAACAATTAATTTTCTTGTATTTCTTGTGATTTGATATGGAATGGCTGAGGGTGATGGAATAATAAAGCACAATTAAAATGCTGCATCCTTAAATGTCACATCAGAGAAAGCAGACGCACTGTATTTGATGACGCCCAGAAGTGCGCGGGTGGTAGTCAAAAGGAAAAAAAAAAACGTTTAACAGAAAAAGGTTTCAGAAGGCCTTTGACATATCTGGATATTTGTCATACCTGCATGTGCATTAAAGTGTCATGTTATCACCCATCTGTGGTCAGCGTTTCACTGCTTTCACTCGCTTTCAGTCTGACACAAACAGAGTATCTTCCTGTCTATCCAAACAAATAAATCATAGTCTCTCTCTCATGATAGAATTATGTCTCAGGGTAATGTTGTTTGTCTTCAACGTACACTGCTATCGTTGCAATTTTTTTCAAAGACAGAGATGACTAGCACCAAACGGAAAAGCACATTTCCTGATTGTGTGGGTGAGCACAGTTGACTGGCCCTCTGCTTTTCATCTGCATATAGGAAGGAAGCTGCTTCTCATGTATAGTTTATATTTGATGCCATTAGGAGATCATCACCAAAAGTTTATATGTTAAACTTTTCAAACAGAAATTGTTGATTTACTTTCTCATAGTGGATCAAGATGGTTTCGATATTGGCCTTAGCAGACGATGGCTACAACTCCTCCTCATTTATTTGCGTAACATTTGTAGAAGAGCTAAAACCTGTGACACTAACAAACTAAATAAGCCTGTTGATGTGTTTACTTAATGTGCTCATGTGTTATGGATATGTAATACATGCAGATGTGCAGGGTCTGTACTGTGTTTACATCTTGCTGACATGTCATTGCCTCAACCTGTCATATTATATCTAAAATGAATTAGAATTGCAATCCCTCCCTTTCTCTCTGTTATTTCTTGGACAAAATAACTGACGTTAAACCAGTTGGGAGCTGCACTTGGAGCATTTCCACTAAACTATATGGCAGTGGATGAATTGAGTTGCACAAGTGACTCTGTGCTGAAGAGAGGTTCATTAAAATGCTCTCAGAGAGACTGAGAGCCCCAGCTCAGAACACAAACAAATGAAGCCTCACATCACAGACGTATACATGTACATAGTGTATTTACAGGCCAGCGGGGAACAAGTCATATACAGCTTACACTGTGACTCCTTGTTTTTCGTAACGTCGTCTTGCATTGCAACATCATCAAATTTACCAGATGGTGACAGCCAAGTGAGTAAAAACTGAGTTTGTTTCCTGCCAGTAAAACCTAAATAAAACACAGATGTGATGGCTTCCAGTTTGGATCCAAGTCAACAAGACAAAGGATGATGTGTCCTGTTAAGTGTGTTTGTCCCATTTGCTATAATCTCTGTCTTTACATGAATATCATCTGTTTGAGCGCCGCAGTTCTGCTGCTGCAATAAATAAGACAAGATCGAGGACAGCACAAACATGATACTGGCACATCATCAAATTTTTTTTTAAATATTATTATTTAAGAGAGTTAACATTGTCTCAGCTGTTTTGCATTTGATGTTTTTCAGGAAACAACACAAGGGTTCTTTTGAAGAAATCTCAGAGCTACCAGCAGGAGCTGGAGACGATGTTGGCAGAATTACAGAAGAGACAAAGAAAGTTTCTCAGAGGGTCAGAGCAGCAGAGGGGGGTGGAGGAAAAGTAAAACAATATGTCCAAATACAAACTTATTAATAATGCAAAGGCAAGCAGATGTTCTTCTGAAACATATTTGCTGAAAGATACTTTTTATTGAGTTTAAACAAACAAAACAACATACAATACCCCCACCCCAGACAGCCCTATAGCACACACACAACAAAAGAGAGAAATAAATAAATAAATAAAATAAAATAAAATAAAATAAATGACAGAATAAAATAAAACAAGAAAAATTAATTAAAAAGATATATAAATACATAAAATAATACTTGAGATTGAAAAAAAAGCAATTTAAAAAAATAATTACATGAAAATTTACATCAAATGAGGTAAAACAAAACATTGTCTCCAGTCTGCTCCATGCATGAGAATTTAAACCCTCAAAAGTACGTTTTTTAAGTCTGCTGTAAATCAAGGAAGGGTGACTGTACATCCGTAAACAGCTCATCTTTTCCCCTTAAAACAGCCTGTAACCTTTCATGGGGGAAGGTGTTAAAAATCTCCCTGTACCACAGGGTAACACTTGGCAGGGAGGTTTTGATCCATTTGTGCAAATGTTGCTTTTTAATTGTGCAGTAATGTAAAGTTTGTGTACAGTTTTATTTTCAAAGTAAAGAGTGATCACATACATTTTCACATTTTACCCTGGCTGGTAAAAATATATGGGTCACTGCTGCACACATGACCCACGTTATGTAAACTGGAATCATGCACAAGTCTTTGTATTCTTTTTTATTTTTGAATCACAGATTTTCGCGGGACTTCAGCTGGAATTGTGGGAGGGAGGGTGAGGGAAGGGAGGTGGGCTTGAGGAGGAGGAGGAGGAGGAGGGATGTGGATGGAGGTCTGGCTCTGTCATCTCCACATAAACCGGCCGGGGGAATTTTTTTTTTCTCCCCACCACTCCTGCAGCAGCAAACAAAGAGCAACATGGAAAAGTCATTGTGCATGTTGGCTGCACTGATTTTTCTGGGAGTTTTTTTAGGTGCAGCCGGAGCGCTGATAGACGATGCAACAACCCAGAGGTATTCATTATTCAACAACACAGCTACAACCGGGACTGTGAACAAATCTGTCGCTGTGGAGGATCAGAGCGGAGACCGAGCCACTCCAACTACAGCAGAGACAAAGTTATCCACCACCGCTGGCAGAGGGAAACAGCTGGATACCCAAAACACAAACAAAGACAGTGAAGAAGTCAACAACAACAGCAAAGAAGAAGAAGAAGAAAGAGATGCCAGCAAGACAGAAGATAAGAAAACTGAACTGGGTAAGAAAAAATATCACTTTTACCACCTGAACTTCTGCCAAGTGGTCCACTTTTACTTTACTGTGAGGAGCCAGAGAGACTTCAAGCTAATTAAACCCAACTATTATTGGTAATTAAATGAGCAGTTAAGTGCAATTAATGAATGATGCCTTCAGGGACCCACTGAGCCTCTGCTTTAACTCTGATGTGGTCAGCTCAGCATGTGCAAACCCGTAACGCAAAAATCAACTTGCATGACATTTTTTGTGGGAATACAGGGGGTTTATTAATAAAAAGGGTCTTTAAATATGTGGAAGTAAATAATAGTTTTTATTTTGAATTAGTTTTATTTAAGAAAGAGCCAGACCCTCTTTTCAAACACCTTTCCTGCCTTGGATTCATCTCAATAACAGATTTAGGACCATAAGCAAGGATTGTTTTATATAGCTGTGTTTTTTTTTGGCTTGTTTTGTCAGAAAACAGTCCAGAACCAAAATATATTAAATTTATATGGAAAGAAAATAGAAAAAAGCATCAAATCCTTAATTCTTTAAAATATTACTTCATAATTAAAATGAATTTTGAGGATGTTGCTGTGAAAATGTCTCTGGACCTGAAGAGAACAGACGAGGCTGTTTTGACCTGCCAGGTCGAGTAGTGTTTGAGATTGATGGGAATGTTGTTGCTTGTTCCCAAAGCCATAAAATACCCTGCAGCTGTAGCTCTCTTCCTCCTGCTCTGCTGAAGGTTTGACTTTACGCTCTTGGCCCCTAAACTTTGTCTCAAATTACATTCAAACACTCCACACATTCACTTATCTGCAGTTTCCTCCAGACACGCAGAGGAGGGGGAGGAGGAGCAGCAGGAGGAGAGGGCCTCCAAACCTCCACTGAACTGACCCAGGATGATTAGAGATATTCCACACAACCTCTGGGACCTCGTGTTACATCAGCCATGTGTTTGCTTACTCAGAAAAAGAGAGAGAGAGAGAGAGAGAGAGAGAGCGAGCGTTTAACCCTTCAGCAGTCAGTACCAGAGCTGTTTCTGCAAAGGATCAGCATCTCCAGAAAGGCACAGACAAAACCCGAAGAAGATTTAATCTCATAATTGCTTTTCATTTTCCTCCCAGACTGTCCTCCCCTCGGCCTTGAGTCCCTGCGGGTCGACGACAGCCAGATCCAAGCTTCTTCCTACCAGCGGATGGGCCTGGGTGCTCACAGGGGACGGCTGAATATCCAGGTCGGTCCAGATCTGGATCAAAGTCAATTCAAACACAAAGTGCAGAGTTTCAAAAAGATTAGTTTGGTTTATTCATGTGATCTAACAAGATTAAAGAATTCCTCTAATTTAACTTTCTACCCAGAAACCTTCTGTTCACTTTCCCAAGGGTCTTTAATGTCGTCCACTTAGATGGAAAAGCAGGAAGCAAACTCATGAGGACAGGATGTAGGCAGATCAGAAGCATCGCTGCACATGTGTAATCTTCGCATTTTGTTGTTTGTAAAGAAGCATTAAGATAATCCAAAATAAATATTCATATCTATGAATACCATTAGAACCTGGCTGCAGCTGTAGTTGTTGCGTTTTCCTAAAGAGCCTTTGCATTGGTACAGAAATGATGTATTTTAATTAATGATGTCCAACTGTTTATTGTCTCTCTGAAGGATTTCCACCTCACTGTCGACTGTCACAGGTGATGTGTCGCTGCAAGGCAAATGAAAACATTATTTGCTTCACAAAGGTGGTCCAATAAATCTGAATCAAACAGTTAAATGTTAATTCCAAAAGGAAACTGCAGTAATTATAACAACTACGCATGACTTACACAAACAATGCATCCAGTCTACAGCTGACTGGAGACAAGGTCAGTCATTACACACAGGTAGCATGCTGCAGTGAGCACGGTGCAGTGAGGCCTCAGGTGGGGCCTGACTGGTTGAGGCTAGGCCCCGCCCACCTGTGACTGGGCAGGAAGTTATGTTTTCAGTATGAAGATGTACAAATTAACACCTCAGAATATATCAGCTGATTTACAAAATATCTTTTAATTTCCTTACTCGTTCACTCTTTTATTTTCATCCATATATTTCCACTGCATATTTCTGAAGCTAATGGATTGTGAAGTAGGTTGACCACACTCTCCATCTCTTTTTTTCTCCTCCTCTGCCTTTATTGGCATGTAAAATTTCCACTCTAATAAAACTCCAGGGACTGGATTTGCAGTAGAAAGTGTCCTTGCTGAGCACTTTTATGTCGTTTTTCAATGATTAGAGTCACTTAGCAATTCAGTGAAATAATAAGCAAAATGCCAGCAGTGTTATTCAATATCCCTGCCACCCCCCTCACCCCCCCACCCCCCCACCCCCTTGTTCTGCAGTCTGAAAGCAATTATTTTCCAATCAGGTCAATGCCAAAGTGTTAGGCAATGCTTCACATAGGAGCATTTTCAGTCAGTTTAGTGGTTTCTGCAGTTGACAAAGGAAAATACTGTTTAACATGTTTGTTTTTTTTTAGTCTGGCATCGAGGACGGGGACATGTACGATGGAGCCTGGTGTGCAGACTACAAAGACCAGCACCAGTGGCTGGAGGTGGACGCCATCCACCTCACCCGGTTCACTGGAGTCATCCTGCAAGGCCGAAACTCCATCTGGAGGTCAGGTAGTATCAGGATCAAAGTCTGAAGAGTTTCTGCCTCAGAAATAAAAATATCCACCAAAATAAAAAAGAAAGATGCATAACACACAACAAAATTACTGAAAACACAAATCATTTGCAGACAAGCTGATTGCAAGCATCTGTAAAGCATTTTGGAAATTAGCTCCTCATTTGATATACTGGTGGTTTAAATTCAGTGTTCTGTGCAACAAAGACAGAGCACATTGTTTTTGCCCTGAAGTCTGTTTAAATTTGATTTCTTGTTCTTGTTCTTGTTCACTGTAGTTGGGACTGGGTCCAAACCTACAAAGTGCAGCTGAGTAACGACTCTGTGAACTGGCAAAGATGCATGAACGGGACAGTAGAGGCGGTAAGAACTACTCGCTGTACTTTCAGATTTGAGGAATGTACCAGGCGAGACCACTGGACCTCAAACAGATGGAAAACAGATTTTGAAGAGTTTTGTTCCAAAGTAAAAATATGTACCATGAACAAAAAAGTTAGAGAAAACTACATGAAATGGAAACAAATGAGGACGATGTTGCAAGAAACTGAAGATCCTACAGTGTTCGAGTCTAAGCGATGTTATGTTGAATTGTACAGATATTTGAAGGGAACCAGAATCCAGAGACTCCGGTGCTCGGACTCCTCCCTGTTCCCACTGTCGCACGTTTCATCCGCATCAACCCACAGACCTGGTACCCCAACGGCACCATCTGCCTCCGGGCGGAGATACTCGGCTGTCGTGTTGACGGTAGGCAGAAATACTGAGAGTCTAAGTAATGATGAGTCGTTTTCAGGGTTGATTAATATATTAAAGGTCCCATATTGTATAAAGGTAGATGTCCATGTGTTGTTTGATTATAGATCAGGTCTTGGTTCTATATTAATACTGTGAAAGTATCAAAGCGTTCAGTCCACAGAGAAATGCACACAGCCTGTATTCAGAAACTGAGCCTTCAAACCAGCCGTCAGTAAGTTACTTCTGTAACTTTGTGATGTCACAACAAAGCAGCCACCGCCCTCAACCCTGCCCCAAAGCCCCGCCCACCTGGACCCACCATCCAAACCTTGCAGGGTTTGGTTTCTCTGAGTGTTTTACCTTTAATCCGCTAAATTTTTATTGGATCACTCAGAAGACAGTAAGCCAATCAGAAGAGAGGCTCAGAGCCTCCTCTCTTCTGATTGGCTCACCGACCTGGTATTGCTAGAGCTCCAGAGAGAAGCCTGAGAGAGGAGATGTAAAACTACATTGAGAAAACTACAAATATATCTTTGTATGGATCAACACTTCAAAATAAAACACAGTGTGTAAAATACGGACCTTTAAAATGTTGCATGATTGTAATTCTGTCAAACCTCATGTTCTATTTCCTCGTAGATCCATCTGACATCTACGCCTCAGAGCAAGATCCAGGATCGAAGGACGCTCTGGACTTCAGACACCACAACTACAAAGAGATGAGAAAGGTCAGAGCTGAGATGCCACGCAAGCACGATGAGTAACTTTGGTTGCTCCTAAAGCTAATGCCAAGGGTTTTACTCACAGTCTTAGCAGTTTGCAGACTTTCCTCAGAGTTCAAATTTAACCCATTGAAGGCTTTCAGTCCAACAAGTCCTCTTCACCCTGCAGCTCATGAAGTCTGTGACGGAGGAGTGTCCGGACATCACCCACATCTACACCATCGGGAAGAGCTACATGGGCTTCAAACTCTACGTCATGGAGATCTCAGACAACCCCGGCAAACATGAGCTCGGTACGAATGATTAAACTTTTCTCCTGCGAGTCCAATATGAGACGAAACCTTAAATCCAGAACTTCCTGGACCAGAATTCATCATGTTTCTGAAGTTGCTCTGAGTTCAGCAGCTCAGGGTTCCAGTTCAACATCCTCCAGTGTTTATATAGCCTAGTTTCTCTGCAGCGGCACCACACAGGGAGTCAGGAGAGTCTTGAGGAGAAGGCCTCTCTTGTATAAACAAACTGATAACAGTTTGAAATTAGAGACTGCCCATTCAAAACACCAAACAAGCCAGATTTTTTTGTGATACTGTCTTCAGATGCAGGGAATTGTGGCCGCTGTATATCTGCCAAAAATAAATGTAAATAAATGAAGTGGAGTGCAGCTCCAGCTCGTCTTTCTTTGTTCTCGGAGAAGTGGCGTAAACACATTTGAAAACAGCTTCACTCCCGAGGGGGAAAAAGTGGGAATTTAGGTTATTTAAGCATCAACAAAGCCAACAGCTTTAAATATCAGCTGTTTCATGGTTTGATTTGGTGCCAAATCCAAGAAGAAGAGGGTCAGGGGCGCACACGTCTTTGAAGTTACAAGAAATGCTCGTGTATCGAGTGCAGATCTTGTGTCTTTGGAGTCTTTATATTCAGGAATGTCTGCCATCAAGTCTGGCCAATCCATGTGTGATTATTGGCAAATGTGCTGCAGACCAGGTCCACGCCGTTGCCTAACACAACACAGAAGGGTTTGAAAGTTTTATCTGGGAGGTTGAATGTGTTCCTGATGTGCCTCTGGGTTTTAACTTTTACCTACAGAACAAACTCAAACTCCAGACTTCAGTGTTTGAATCCAGTTTTACTGTTACTCCGCGTTTGTTTTGTCTTCGCACAGACGTCATCAGGATGAATTTCTCCACATGTATTTCTTGGCAGGTGAAGTGACTCTCTAGTTTTCTCTCTTGGCAGGTGAGCCTGAGTTTCGCTATGTGGCGGGGATGCACGGGAACGAGGCTCTCGGTCGAGAGCTGGTCCTCAACCTCATGCAGTACTTATGCAGAGAATACAAGAAGGGCAACCAGCGTGTCGTACGACTGGTCACCGAGACACGAATTCACCTCCTGCCCTCCATGAACCCTGACGGATATGAAGCAGCTTACGAGAAGGTGGGGAGTGCTTCAAGTGACATCTTGCAGAGCAGTGGTTCCCAACCGTTGCCACCTCATGGCCCACGTTAAAAATCTCAAAAAATGTTGGCGGGAGACGAGAGCCCAATGCACTGCATCTTCAGAAAACACATCAACACATGAGCTGCAAATACTGACAACACGACGGAAGTGTGTTTGTTTTGTCTGTTTGCATGTGTTTTCTTAAGTTGCAGTGTGTTGCGCTTCAGGGCCACCGTACATAACAAGACCGAGGACGAATAATGCGTTCTCAGAGCACTTTTTATTTTAATTCATTTTAAATTTAAGGTCAAACATTCAAGGACTGAACTGGAATCAGGGGGAAGCTATTAAACATATTGCAATACGTTCACGGCCCACCAGGGGGCTGCAGCCCACAGGTTGGGAAACACTGGTGAAAAGTCAATGGCTTTTTTTCTTATATTTTTCCCCAAGATGTTTAAAGGAGAGTCAGTAAACTGGTTGTTTCGACCGTGTTGGACACTGAGCTCGTGTCTTTGTGTAGGAGACACTGCGAACACTACAAACCGGATTTTGCTGTAAACACATTGGGATACGTTTTCAAAATTCATCGACTGGCCCAACAAGAGCACCTTGTTTAACTGTGAGAGTAAACCCTGACTGTGTGAAGTATCTCAGGCAGGACGGTCTGATCTAGATGAACGTGGAGGATTGTGGTTTGTAAAACTCCCTCAGTGTGATGTCTGACCTTTTGAAACTGGATGTAGAGGTGAAACATTCGTTCTTAACTGAGAGTCGGTTGGATATTAGTCAAGCGCAGACAGGGAGGTTGAGGTTTGAGGTTTGCAAAGTTTGCAACCCACATTTTGTGAAATGATGATGATGCAGGCTGTTGCTCACTGATCAGCTATCTTCATCTTTCATGGGGGCTGACATCTATACACATGTGATTATTTGTGAGACCGTAGGGAGGCCACAAAGGAGACAGTATAATCTTGTTCTAAATGATGGCGTGATATCATGATATATATACATACATACATGTTTCTGACTGACTGATCTGCTGCAGGGGTCAGAGCTGGCCGGCTGGGCTGAAGGACGGTACAGCTTTGAAGGAATCGACATGAATCACAACTTTCCAGACCTGAACAACATCATGTGGGACGCCCAAGAGAAAGCAGCGGATCCATCCAAAGTCCCCAACCACTACATCCCCATCCCGGAGTACTACACCAAGGAAGATGCTACTGTAAGATGTAGTTTTATACGCGTGACACTCAATAGACGGAGCAGGTTCAGCCACTAAGTGGAGGGTTAGAGAAATGTCTGACTTTGGTGCCACCTGGTTGTATTATTAAGAATGAAAGGGTGAAAAATTCTCCTCTGTTGCCGCTAAGGTATAAAACCAAAAGACAGAGACTCTGATGTAACAACGATTATCCATTATTAAAAAGAAAAAAAGAAAACAAATTGAACCAAGCTATTTGTGTTGTTATTGTTTGTAGGATCCCTTTGAAAGCAATAGACTGATCTATCAAACTGTATATAAAGTATGAGCATCAGTATTAACAGTCTAATCTTATCTAATGTCATATATTATAATATGTCATTTACAGGGGCCATTTTACTGCAGAACAAGTTTTACTTTTGATACCTGAAGTACATTTTGCTGATAATACTTCTACACTTTCACTTGAGTATTTTACATTCATGTATTGTTACTTTTACTGGAGTGAAGGATCTGACCTCTTCATGTCCAGGTTGCGCCGGAGACCCGCGCCGTCATCAGCTGGATGCAGGACATTCCCTTCGTGCTCAGCGCCAACCTCCACGGCGGAGAGCTGGTGGTGACGTATCCCTTCGACTGCACCCGAGACTGGGCCCCTCAGGAGGACACCCCCACGGCAGACGACGCTTTCTTCCGCTGGCTGGCCGCCGTCTACGCCTCCACTAACCTGGTGATGGCCAACCCCGACCGCCGCATCTGCCACTACGAGGACTTCCAGTCGCACAACAACATCATCAACGGAGGAGCCTGGCACACCGTCCCCGGCAGTGAGTCCCAGCAGGGAATCCTTGACCCACCTGAGCCGCCTCAGAAGATGTAGTTCAGGTTCAGTGAGGAGCTTTTACAGAGGACGTCGGCTGCTTTCAGTTAATGTTAGAGGAAAACTAGATTCCCTGTTTGTAAGTTTAAATGTTTAAATTAGTGTTGAGCCGATTAAAGAGATTAACTACCTTTAATTGTTGTTCTCTAGAGGATCAAATTCAGTTGTTTCCCCATTTAAAAGACACTAATCCACACACATAAAACACTGAAGGTTGTTTCAAGGTGGAAAACAACGTTTGTCTGACACATTTTAGCTGAATTAAACTTTGAGTTTTGTCTAACTATTGAATGGTTGGTATGCACATTGTTTTAGTCTTATTTAAAACAGGGACTCAAGAGAGATAGATCAAATTCTAGTTATTTGTATTTTATGTCTTACTTCCTGTCTTTGAGATTTACTTTTTCACCTTAAAAAAAAGACTTTCTATCAGTTTATGCATAAAAAAAACTAATAAATTCAAATTTTCATCTCCTGAAGCAGCTGTTTTTAATGTTTTTTTGCCTGTTTTTCTGTAACGTGTTCAGGTATGAATGACTTCAGTTACCTGCACACCAACTGCTTCGAGGTGACGGTGGAGCTGTCCTGTGATAAGTTCCCTCACACCAGTGAACTTCCCATCGAGTGGGAGAACAACAAGGAGTCTCTGCTGGTTTACATGGAGCAGGTCCGACCGTCCAGAGAAACAATGATGTCAAATGAATCCAGTGTTTAAAATGTCTGCTGTTTGCAGTTGTGACACTGCAGCGTTTTGTCTTCACGCAGGTTCACAGAGGGATTAAAGGTGTGGTGAGGGACAAGCTGACCAAACAGGGAATTGCAGATGCTATAATCAAGGTGGAGGATCACAACCACGACATCCGATCAGGTCAGCCGGTTGATTTCATGACTTCGTTTTCAGTTTTCTTCATTTCACTTCCCTTTTGTTTTTGTCGTTTCTTCACTGATAGCATAATAAACTGAGAGAGTGACAGAATTCACAGAAAAGATCTCAGGGGTGGAGATGTGGTCTGCGGAGACAATCTCTGGACGATCACAGACTCTTTAAGAATCGAGGGCGAAGAATAAATCCTTAAATGCTGACGATGCTCAACGTTTTTGGTTTTTGTTGTCGTCTTGTATTGTGCAGTATTTCGAGTGCAGCTAAATGGTGTGTTTTGACAGTTCCAGCTGTGTGCAAAGAGGGAAAACTACTGTATTTGAAGTGTTTGATCAGCAGTGTAAAACAAACGTTTGTCCTGGAAAACCTGGACGGTCAGAAATCTTTTGTTGAAGAAGCAGAGTTTCTGCCAGTTTCTGCACCAGCAGCAGGTATTTTTAGCCCTCAGTGATGTTCACATATTCTTCAGCAGGTGTTATTGCATCAAAGCCACAGCTCTCAGTGAAATCCACAGCAGAGTGCAACAAGCTGACTCCTGTTCTCTCTGGACCTGCAGGTTAATCATTAACAGAAGCTAAAAATCAGAAATAGATTTGAAATCTTCGGTTTTGTCTCCACATTTACCTCCTGTAGCTGCTGACGGAGACTACTGGCGTCTGCTGAACCCGGGCGAGTACAAGGTGGTGGTTTGGGCCGTGGGTTACTTCCCGTCCATGCGTCGGTGCCAGGTTGGGTCGGAGCCACATCCCACCGTCTGTGACTTCACCCTCACCAAAACGCCCATTCAGAGGCTGAAGGACATCCGGGCCAAAGGAGGGAAGATCCCCCAGGACCTTCAGCTGCGTCTCCGAGCCCTCAGGCTCCGTAAGCTCCGCGCCAGCACCAAGGCCATCAACCAGCGCAGGGAGAGCCAGCGGCTGCAGGAGCAGCTGCTGCAGAGGAGGAGAGCCCGGTCCTCTGGAGCCCGGAGAGCATGAGAGGAGAGCGGGACGACGGGCTGAAGAAACCTCAGAGATGAGCTGGATCAGGGGTTAAAGAAGTTCAATCCATGATGAGAAAAATGCCATCTGGGTTTCGACTGTTCCCAATCGACAAAAAACATATTCCTCTACACAGCTCCAGTGATATCGAGACATGCAGACAGTTTTAAAACACCTGCATCTGAAGTTTCAACTTTAAAATCCTTTAAAAAAATTCAACAGCTTTACATTTGTGTGTGCTGACCGATTCCTCCATGACAGTCACACAAACTCCTGCAAAAGTTGACAAGATGCATAAAGTAAAAACAGGGTTTTTATACAAATACAAAGATACAAGCTGAAAATAACTTCTAAAAAGTTGCACAAACAAGTTATGGAACTTTTTAGAGGACAAAGGACAAATAAACAGTTATGGACAGGCATCCTGGAGTGATTCATGAAACTATTCATCTGTTTAGTTCCTCATGATAGCGGATGAAGCTGCGGCGTTTGTTACGCATCTGTGAAGAGACTGAGTTGAGGATTTAAGTGTCAGCTGGTCTGATGTGTGTCATGTTTTTTTTTTTTTCTTCTAACACTGCATCTGTTTGTTTGACTGAAGTCCAACAGGACCATAAACTTTCAAATAAATATTCCTTATTTGTGTTACCTGTATTCCAGCGTCTAAATCTCTGCTCAGCTTTTACAGTTTATATGCAAAACTTTCAACATACTTTAGTGTTTTTTTCAGGAAGTGATCCGTGTGACATCAGATGGGAATCAAACAACAGCTCTGGAAAGCTACTGACTTAAACTAATATTTAAATCAAAATGGATTTATCATTTTTAATTTTACTGGAGACACATAAGAGTGATAAAAAAAAGTAGGAATTATTCTCTGGAAACCGTGAATGTCTCCAGAAGATGGTGAAATATTTCAGTGGATAAGTGAAATATTTGAGCTGCTGGAGGCACTAGATGAAAAGTCTGAGGATCGCCAAAATAATCAGGAACCATCATCTGGGAACCACGAACATCTCTGCAAAATTTCATGACAATGACCAAAATAGTGGACTGACGGGACATTGTCATCCAGAGGCAGGACGTTATCATTTTAATCTTTGCTTGTTTTATTGTGAAAAACAGGAGTGTTTGGAATCTGCAAGACTTAAAATACAAGTCAAATCACTCTTTGGTTTTACTGTTCACAGCTCACAGAGTTACTGTACACAAGCTGTGACAAGGGGCTGCGAGAGGTCAGAGGTCATCATCATCTAAAGGGTTTGTTCCAAAAACTTCAATCCACTGAAACAAAACTGTGTGTACTTGCGACTGTTCATGTCTACAAGCTGTGACCAGATGAATCAGTAAACTAGTCATCCTTTATTAAATCTCTATAATTTTTAAAAGCCTGAAGAGGTGAAATTATCCAGTAATATGCACAAAAAAAATCCAAAGATCTGAAGAAATAAACCCCTAAAACTCATTGTCCATGACTGACTGCCACCTAGTGGTAAACTCTCATCTCTGCATGTGTGAAAATTCAATTTTGTAATAAAAAAATAAAAAAATATTGAACAGCAAAAAATACTGGAGCCAAACACCAAACAGTCAGCAGTGCAAAAGAAGCTAACCTTTTATTTCAGTGATAATAAGTACCGTTTTAGTATCATTGTCGGGATTACTTCCTGTGTGTAGCCATGTAGGAAAACAACAGTGCGAGCAATTCAACATTGTTTTTGTCTCTTGTCCACCCCCCCACCCCCCCCAGCCGTGAGGTGCACAGGTAACAACAGAACGACAGTGAACATTCAATTAACCCACAACAGGATACAGGTTAAAACGAAGGAACAGGACTGACAACAAAACAAAACAAACAAAACAACAACATAACAAAACAACAAAACAAAACAAAACAAAACAAAACAACAACATAACAAAACAACAACATAACAAAACAAAACAAAACAACAACATAACAAAACAAAACAACAACATAACAAAACAAAACAAAAAAAACAAAACAACAACATAACAAAACAAACAAACAAACAAAAAAAACAAAACAACAAAACAAAACAACAACATAACAAAACAACAAAACAAAACAAAACAAAACAAAAAACAAAACAAAAACATAACAAAACAAAACAAAACAAAACAAAACAACAACATAACAAAACAAAAACATAACAAAACAAAACAACAACAAAACAAAACAAAACAAAACAAAACAAAACAAAACAAAACAAAACAAAACAAAACAAAACAACAAAAAAAAGAACAAATTCATAAAAATTAACCCGGTTTTTTTTAGTTGCTATACCTGAAGTGAAAATGGCAGATAAGACACTTCTCTCCGAAGAGCTTGTGAATATACGTGAAATAAAAGCAGCAGTGAATATACAGCATGGCTGGTCATTTAACCTTAAGCTCAGTCAATTAAAAAACAAAGAAAAAGACTATAAACGTAACAGTCGATGGATGAAACCATTCTTGAGTATTTCTTAATGCCTTTAACTCCAGAGATTTGATGTTTGAGAAGAAAAAAAGTCCCTGAATTGACTGAACTGAAAGTGAAATGGACTCTGTTTGTGACATACTGAACAACACACATTTTGAGCAGTTAACTGAGGTACAAAGTGTTAAAAGCATCCTTCCTCCTACATACAGGACCATGTCGTGACTTCATCTTATCACCTCAAATCTAAAGTCATTTCTCCATAACTTAATTTCTATTTTCAAAACATTTTTGGAAAATACGTCTATTACACTTTCTCCCACATCGTCTCTACAGCCGAGCGGGAAGAACCGTTCACATCAGCCTCCGACTTCACGTGGTCCGCCGCCGCCGCCACTCTCTCCTCTCCTCACTCTCCACAGGAAAGCGACTCAGCGTATTCCCCAAAATGTCAAACAATTCTTTTTAAAGTTTAAGCTTTTGCCACATGTAAAGAGTTTGTTTTTTTGTTTTTCATTTTTATTTTTTTTTAAATCCATAAGAGCAGACTTTCACCTTTAGTTCTCAGCTCACAGTTCACCACAGAGGAGACGCACCGCCTTGTCCACGCAAAAAACATGTTTTGGCATCTGACAGCTCCACGCCGAGCACCACCCTCGCATAAATAAGAAAAGGAGAATCTTCATAAAGGCTGGTATGCATAGTAGTATACGCTTATGTCTATCTATTGTTTACGCAACAGCACGTTATTGTCTATTCTGCAGTCAGTCAGTGAGTGAGCTCTGTCACCAGTTTACATCAACATCCACACGTGTGCTTGGCTCTTACAGCAGCTATACTACACTGGTCACAAACACAAAGCATCAACAGTCAAAGCAATCCGTTCGCTACGTAGAGAAGAAATTAAAGAGAGAGAGAGAGAGAAAAAACAAAAGCCTGTTTGGTCACCTTTATGACAACATTGTAAAAGTTAGGAGATTGGGTGAGGTGAGGGGAAAAAGAATCAAATACTGACGTGAATCAACGCACTCTTCAGAATGAGGTACAAGGTCAGAAAAACGAGACAAATGTTTCTTGGCAACAATCCGGAAAAGATTTAAAACAAAACAATTTCCCGAAGGCAGATTCTTCTGCTAAAAACTCAACAAGCCACCGAAGACGAGGCTGGCAGTTCTTTTTCTACATTTTCTCATTATGAAAAAATTTCAATGAAAAGACCAAAAGCAACAACGAGCTGATTCTAACAAGCGTTATCGGTGCGGCACAACGCTCCATTGTCCTGTCAAATAACACAGTGAGTCACTGTGTTGCACTGGCTGACATTTCCCTTCATTACTGTGAACATGGGCACTGTAGTTTTTTTTGTTTTAAATTTAATCCAACATACACTATCCTGCTGCTGAAATACTCACTAGTGCTCCAAATGTGTATTAATCCGCTGCTGAAAGTAGTCCCCAGCAACTTTGCTCCTAATTGGAGTTCTGGTTGCTAAAAACTACAGTGCCCAGCTGTGTTAGGAAATTACTGAGCCTTTTGTTTTAAAATGTGAATCTACAGATTTGTGTTTTTAAAGATTTATAACTGCAGAGGGAACCAGTGCGCTCAGGCTGAGCGCCACAGCCAGGCCACAGAAGTCAGGAAGTCCTTTCTGTAAATCAAAAATGTAGAACAATGCCAGCCTTATCTTTTAGGGAAAAGATATGTGATTATGACTGTTGTTGTTTTCACTGGAAATCTTTGCAATACTGGTTTGTAAAGAAAGTAGATCTGGGAAATGTCAGGGTGGGAAAACTAAGACAGTGACAGCAGCTGAACTTTCCATTCATGAGAACAAGATTAAAACACACAAATTATAGAAAGAAATGAGAAGTAATTTCAGTGTAACAAAAGTGACCTCAGGGTCAAATGAATCAAACACCATGGTATAAGAAGAGCTGACGTTAATAAACCAGTAAAACCTTTAAAAACTGTAACGGCCATGAAGGTGAAAACAGGGTGGAGATGGGAAAAAAAAAAAAGTAGAGGAAAGAGGAGAAGTGGAGAAGCCACCGTCCATGAGCGAAGAAAGGCGTTGATGATGAGGTCCTGTAAGTCAGGGGGCGGGGGGCGGAGGGTGGGTGGGGGGGGTGGGGGTCAAAGTTCAGATTGTATGAGCAGAGAAGCAGCACCTGTAGAAAAAAGGCATGAGCAGAGCGGAGCAGCTGAGAGCGACACGATCCGCAGCGTCAGGACGATCAACGACAGCGCAGACGACGGGACACGGGCGCCTGTTTCTTCTTTGTCTCTTTAGAATTAATGGAGTCATGTGTCTGTTTTGCATCCTTAGTGTTTTTTTTTTTTTTTGTTGTTTTTTTTGTTTTGTTTTTTTTTCCTGTCCCAAGACAGCAACATCTGGATGTGCCGAGTCTCTCCAAACAGGTCAGAGTTTTCTACTGCTATAGAGACCAAAATTAATCTTTAGTATGAAAAAGAGCCAGAGACGACCTGCAGAGTTTGCCTGTTGCATCTCTTGATTCGACGATCAAGAGCTCTCTCCTCAGTCTGGATGGAAGTCTAGTTTGCAAAAACCAAACTGCCCCTTTTTTTTTTTTATCTTTTGTTGCCTCAAAGTCTCTTTTTTGTGTTTAGGGTCAGACAGGCTGAATGTTTCCATCCACTGCTGCAGCCCGGTCAGGAGGCCACAGCTGAAGTCTTTTCTTTTTCTTTTCTTTCCTCCAAACAAACTGGAGTCTGCTTCACAGCTGCAGACCTGGGTCTAGAAGTGCTTCAAATATTGTTGTTATTTTAGGTTTACTTTCTCCCCGTTAGGTGCCAGATGGATGGGGTTTTCATTACCTACAGTCTGGCTGAGGGTTCAGAAAAATATTAAAATAAGTATATTAAAGTCATCTTAAAAGCCTCCAAGAATACTGACATTTAGATCATGTGTCACACTATTTGAAATATCTGCATGCATAAATCCCACCCATCTGGTCCTCTGAGCACTTTAGAACAAATGCTGGGAAATGTTATTAAGGGTTCCTACATTTTGAGAATTTAAAAAAGATTTTCCTCTGATGGTTTTGATATAATTCATAAAGAGTTCATATCACTCTGTGGATAAATACTAGTTCTGCACAACAAATATCTGCATATATTAAATGACAAGGGTCTAAAATCATAGAAAATATTTAGTTGTACAAACAATATATTGAGGCAGTGCAATATTTTGACTGATTTTTTTGTGCAACTTTCAAAGTTATCAAACCTGGAAAACACTAACTGCTTCTTCAATCTCTTTCCAGACTTTCCAGGTGTGAGCAGGAATCCCGATCAGGACTTCTCTACCCAGGTCTGCGCCGCGCCGTTCTTTCACAGCGCTGGATGCTAAAACTTGGGCTGGTAAAGGGCCACGCGTCCGCTGAGGCAGCCGGAGGCCAGCTGGCAGTGTGTTGGGGAGAACTTGGTGGTGAGCACCACGTCGCTGTGCGAGTAGATGGAGCGGATCTCCCTGAGGCAGCTGGTCTGGACGGGCAGGCAGTCGGCCAGCTCGCCGCAGCTCTCGTCGAAGGCCAGCAGGCGGACGCCGTAGCCGTACGGTGAGCAGATGAGCCGTCCGTCCGGGCTGAAACACAGCTCCTTGATGTAGCCCCGCCCCACGTTGGCCTCCTCGATGTAGTGGGTGAGGCGGAGGGAGCAGCGGGGGGAGACGAGCGGGCGAGTGGGCGCTCCCTCCTGGAACTCATACACGCACGTCCACTGGAGAGAGAGAGAGAGAGAGAGAGAGAGAGAGGAGAAAGGATGGAGGAGAGTGTAGTGGGAAGGAGTCAGTGTCAGAGCAGCTCCCGAAAGCATCAATCATCATGGTGTCGTCACTGGAAAGAAAACCACAGTGACTCCAACCAGCCATCAGTCGACTTTCACTGGCGATGAGAACAGCAGGTCACATAATCAGCGGTGGACTGAACTGAACTGAGGACAAACTGTAAATAAACTGTATTTAAAACGGTTTAATGTGACCAAACTTAGTCATATTTTGTTCCTAGTGACATTATTTGAAAATGAATTAAGACGTAAAAAGTACAAAGAGGGACACACTCCACAAACAGCGCCAACAAGCTTCAAACCACTGCAAAACTCTGACAGATAACTGACAGTTTGAGAGTCTGAAACCCTGATAAAGACGAAAAACTAATTTAATCATCTGTGCATCTGATCTCTGAGCGAGTGCCGCGTGAAATGAGCTCAAGTACTGTAACCTGACAATTACTGAACACTAGCACTGAATGTTTGATCAGATTTGTATCCTGTGGGGTTTTTTTTTTTTTTAAATCAGATAATTTCTGATTTAAAATAAAACTTTGCTCTTTTGAGACTGTTATAATTAGACTAAGTTCCTAGTAGAGCCGCTTGCGTTTAAACTACATATAACATTAGAGAGGGGGCAGAAAAATTCTTCCTCTGGTTCCTTTTCGGACATTACATTACATTACATTAAGACACATTTATTTCTGTTAAATTCTATTGGATATTATTGTTTTCTTTTTTTTTTAAATTAAATACATATTTCAAAATAAAACCACCACCACGAGGCTTGAGAGCTTTAGTTTCTTTTACTTTTGTAAATAAAACATGTTCATATTTTTCAAAGTAAAGTCTTTTAAAAAGAACTGCTTTGGCATCTCTACTGAAAGTCAGGAAAAAAGACAATTCATCGTTATGATTATTGATCACTAGAGTATGTGACAGACACCTAATATTCACTGTCTATGAAGCTACTTTGAGAGTGAAACTGAAACAGCTTTTTTTGTGTCAGTTGCTTCAAACGTCACAGTTCAGGCAAACTGAAGGATTTTCAAGGTCAATAAATAGATGTTTTGGTGCAGTGTGCTATTAAGTTCCAAGTAACAATGATGATGCAATTCCTATGGTATTGCACCACCAACAGAGGTCAACAGAGGTCAGAAATTACATATTAGATGTATAAAAAGAAGTCTCTAAATTGTTTTCAGGTCTGTAAAAACATAAAGAGAGAGATGAAAACTGAGGACCAGGGTCCGTATTCACAAAGCGTCTTAAGGCTAAAAGTTGCTCCTTACCTGCCGATTCAAGAGAAACTCCTAATAATGATGGGTGTGTCAGTCCTAACTTTAGGACTCCTACTGGAGAAGGTAGAAGTAGTGGAGAGAACTCCTAACGCACTAAGACCAAATCATAAAGGATTGTAAACTGGCTGCTGTCATTCCACGTCGCAGTAGTTTGGAAAACTTACAATAACATCTCCTAAAAATTAAGTGTTTGGCAACGCCGCGCTATTTGGCAACAAAGAAAAGCCAGGACAGGACAATTCATACGATTTCTGTGAACATCTAAATCACCGGCACACACTGGTCATCATCAACCAATCACTGAGGTTGGTCTAACTAAAAGTTGGTCTCAGCAGCTTTGTGAAGAGAATAAAATGCTTTGCAAGTACTGGCCCTGATCAGTAACACAGCTCTGAGATGACGGCTGAACGTCCTCTCACCTCCTGGTCGTCCATGTTGCTGGAGCAGCGGATGAGCGTGGCCCAGCCTTTCGGATGGAGCTGCAGGGAGGTGATGCAGTTCCCTCGGTCCCTCTCTCCGGGGATCTCTGGAGTCAAAACCTCCAGACTGTTCCGGGGAGAAAGACCTGTAAGAAAAGAAAGACTCGTGGTCATTTTATAATCTAGAAAAAAAAAACCTCATTAGTAATTCAGCTTTATACCACGAGCGCCTGACCTTCTCTGTGAGGGTGGATCTTACTGGAGTCGTTTCCCTGGCGAGGAGTTCCAGCTGACCTGGACGCTGATGTGCCTCCATCTACAGAATCACAGCAGGGTCAAAAGTCATTTTCTTTAAACTGAAAACAACAGTGATCAATTTAATATTTAGTCAACAAAAACATCAGTAAGTCAACAGAGACCAAGGTGATGCCTTAAAACATCAGAACAAAAATATCAGATGGAGAAAATCAATTCTTTGCATCTATCAAACTGTAATCAGCAAATTCTTTATATATTGACCTGATCGAAAGATTAAAAACAATTGCTCAACCTTCAAAAGACCTGATTTATTATTTCTTAATAAACTAATTGACTAATAAGTCACTTGTTTTAGCACTAAAATGTTTGCAAAGTTAACAAAAAGGAATCAACTGTAAGAAGAATAAAGTAAAAAAATTAAACCAAAAAGAAAATATAAAGATTCAAGGGAAACCCACAAAATATATGGGAATTTTTTTAGTAATAAAAAATAATATAGAATATATGAGCGTCTATGCATATATGTAAGAATTGTGTGGTGCTGGGGGGTAATTTTTTAATTGGTATGTTGGTGAGTTGATATGTTAAAATGAACAAAAATTTAAATGACAAAAAACATAAGTGAGACATGGTCAGGTTTCTTTTTTTTCTCTTTTCTTTATTGCAACCAGAGAGCGTGATCTGACCTGAGCTGAGGGGAGTCCGTCGCGCTCGCAGCATGCGGTAGCTCCCCACCTCGAGGGACTGCGTGAGGTCCAGGTCGTGCAGGATGAGCAGGTACCCTGAGGAAGTGGAGATGAGCATCTTGGAACAGTCGGGCGTCAGACGCATCCTCATCAGGTAGCGAGTGTGGAAGAACTTTTTGTGCGGGCAGCCATCCTCCGTAAACCTGAAGAGGAAACACAATTAGAGACGGTTGGAAAAGGTTTGATCACTATCGGACGTAATGCAGGGAGTCTCTGCTCAAAAACAAGCCGGTCTGGACCGAGACAAATGAGCCAAGGTGAAACGATTCGTCACAAATTACAGAAACTTTAGATCCATCCTCTCTGAGCAGTTCTTCATTGGTTAAAACTGAGTTTTCAGGGTTGAATTACAGCCAAAAATCCCATTCATCCACCTTAAAACCTGTAAAGGCACGTTTTTTTGTTTGATGGAGTGATGAAGAGAGAGCCTGTTAAAAAGTCAGTGATGTATTGGTTGGAGTTTTTATGTGCAGCTGCTGGTGCAGCATGACGTCACCGTTACAACAGACCATTCTCCAGGTGGTACAACTGGTGGGATTTTGACTCCAATTTATGAGATAAAAATGTATTTTTCTGTATTTACTGAAAATGACAGAGGATTTACTGAAATGTCTTATGATAATCAATGGTTTTATGATAATCAATCAATGAATGTTGCCTTATGATATCATAAAATCAAGATAATGTTGTGTATAGCCAATAATAAACATTATCTTACATCCAGATACATGAAAACATATTTCTAAATAAAACCTGAAAAAATAAAAAAATAAAACCACCACAACACGAGAGCTTAAGTTTCTTTTGACTTTTGTAAATAAAACATTTTCATATTTTTCAAAGTTCACTTCCTGTGACTGATGACCAACCTGTTAGTGTCCCATGTGATGACGTTGCCGTCGAAGCCAGACGTGACGAGGAGACGAGTGTTGGTGTCGTACTCGATGTTTTTCACCCAGCTAGCGTGGCCATGCAAGGAGCAAACCTTTGAGTTCAGCTTACGGAGATCCCATAATGCAATTGTGGTGTCGTCAGAGCAGGTGGCAAACAAACGATTGTCCAGAAACCTGCAGAGGTAGACAGATTTAGACTCTCATCGGACATGAATCTAGAAGGACATTCACTTAAATTATTTTTTTTTACTGGGCTAGACAAATAAAGACGAAGCAGGGTGCTTTCTTCGTAAACCCTCCCTGCGTGATTTAAGATGATAGAAATGCACCTTATGTTGTTGACGCAGTCCTCGTGGGCCTCCGTCAGGGTTTTGATGTGTCTGGATGAGATGGGATCAAACAGCAGGACTTCAGTCTGCTCGCAGGCCACAGTCAGCACAGACCTGAGCACAGCAGACACACAAAACAAACACACTCATTAACATAAGGGGAGGAGAGTTGATCTGTTTGGACATTTAACAGAAGAAACTTTAATCGTCTTATATTTGAGGGCAGACTTCACCCGTCTTGGATCAACGACACACCCAGAGATAAATGAAAAGATGATTTATTATAATGACACCCTGCTTTTCAAAGCGTAAAGCAATCCACCCAGATAAGGAACTGATCTGTGATGCAAAAGCAACTGTGATAATGCAATTATTAATTTTGTGCCATGGAGATGAGATCCTTTTTCTCATCTAAGATCAAAGATGTAGAGAATCCGAGGATGAGCATGTTCATCAGGATGTTTTCAATCTCCCGCTAAGGTGTAATTTCCTGGAAAGACTAATATTCACTGTGTATGAAGGATGTGTGTTTGATCCTGCTGTCACATGAGCCCGCAAACAGCATCTGATCCAGTCTGGACACAGCTTGACCTGGTTTGGCTGCAGGATTTATTTCCTACATCTGCTGTCTGGTCACTGAGGCTTGCACCCTCATTAGCTGTGTTTGCTGTGAGGGGGCTTTTGCAAGACTTTTAAAAGGTTTTGTTCAGAGAAATTTAAGAACTTGAAATTGTCATGTTTTGGTTGTCAGTTAGATTTAGTTAAATTGCCAGATTGTGGCTTTAACTTAACCGGTGAGATGAAGCATCATGAGGGTGAATTTGATGTTGAATTTCAAGCACTTATCCAGTGTTTCACATTTCATACTTTTTCCAGTAAAGCCTGTGAACATGAGCTCCAGGTGAAAGGCCTCAAATACCCGCCACAAATGTTCGTCTTACCCGTCCGGGGAGTACTCCAGGTTGAACACCGCACCGTGGGTCTGTGTGCTCAGGTTGACAGACTCCACAGCCGGATTCATGGAGCAGTACAAACTGGTCATTGTCCTGAAGTTATCCCTAGCTGGGTCTACAAACACCCCTCGTCTAATAGTCCTGCTCTGCAGCCAGGAAAACAGACTATTCCCCCTGCCGCTGCCGCTGTCTGTGTCGGTGCCGGAGACCCCGCCGCTCCCTGTCTGCGGCGCGGCGGTCGGTTCGCCACGGGGCTCCCGGTCCTCCGACGCCGGGGACCTTGAGCTGCGCTCCGGCCGGTCTCCGCTGCTCCCGGGCATCGAGGGTGTAACCCCCCGAGCGATGTCATCTTCCTCCTCCGACTCGTCGATGTCAGGGTCTTCCTCTTTGTCGGAGACGCTACCACCGTTGGGCCTGTCCTGCGACTCGTCGGCGTCCTCGCTCGCGCTCTGCTGCTCCGAGCTCATTGTAGCAGCGTCCACACAGCCGTTTGTGTGTCGGGGCGCAGCGTCTCGGCTCAACGGCGTAAAGTAGACTGACTCCGGTCACCTACCGAGCATGAAACCGTGTCTCCCTCCAATCCTCTAAGGCGCCATGGCAGTGGATTTTAGCTGCATAGGTTACGTTACACAAATTATATTTTGATACCCGACTTGGCAGCGCCTTATCGCCGCGCGTCAAGTTAAACACGGTTAGCTAAAATGCGACCGGAAGTCTACAGATTAAGCCTTCAAAATAAACTAGAAAGTGTATTTTTCAAAACAAATAGTAAGTGTTCGTCGTAAATAAGACAAAAACACATCATATATTCACTTTGTTAATAGTAATCGTAATTTTATTAATCTGTTGTGAATTAAATTACGTATCATTAAATCTTTTTTCGTCAAAAATATTTTAAGATGAAGTGTCCAGGCGGAAGTGTAATCTCTTTTTGTTTTAACTACCTTGACTGGTTTCTCTTCACCAAAACAAATGCGAAATAAAAAGAAATGACGAAGTTCCGCTTCCTGGTTGACTTTCTGAGGCATTCGTAAACTGGGTGCTGCCACCTGCTGGACAAATGCTGCAACTTCATTTGCGTATTCTTCATTGCACCCACGATGAAAGGATAGATAATGTAATTTATTGGTCTCTATTTTAGGAAGTATAGTCTTACTGTGGGTGATGATTCCAACAGCATTCGGGCTTATTTAATAAAGTTATTGTGTGTTGAATTACAATAATTCTGTACAATTTTACAATTTCAAAGAACAAAAAAAAGTTGAAAGCATCCCTCCTTTTAAGGAATATCATGGATTAGACTGTCAGATATTTTGCATTTATTTATTAAGGCCCTGCAATGTCAGTTAATATCGTCTCTAGTGATGCATACTTCCTAAAAAGCTTTAAGTAAACATGATAAAACAAAATATTACTGGTGCTTGTAAGAATCCGGAATTTATTTATTTATTTAGATAAATAAACATCTATTTTTTATTCAGGTTGCACTGCACTAAGAAGAACCGTAATACTTCCGAGATCACTTATAGGCTAATTTACATGGGTCTACACCTAATAGGCTATTCAATATCCCATCACAATTAGGACTGTTATTAGTCTTGAATACATGTGTGGTTTCTTATGACGTTTGCTGAGGATGCCTCTTCCAGCCCCTTTTTGTTTTTCTTGGCACCAGGACAAACTGTTGACAGACACTTTTCCTGTGTATTCAAATAGTAGAGTTGACATGCTGGGACAGTAGATGTGCAGGATGAAGCACAGCCGCGACCAACAAACAGCCAGCTGCCTGGAGGCGCTTTTACGTGAATGTTAAACAAAATTACTGCCTCTCGATGTGTGCATGTCTCGACACTGTGCCCTGTTTATGTGTGTGCCTGTAATTGTCTGCCAACTTCGCTGGGGTTCTGACAACCACAGTTTGTGGTGGAGAGCAAAACATGAATCCATTAACTTCATTAGGAAAGTGTTTTGTTTTAATTGCGACTAATTGGCCTGATGGGAGACAGAACTGGCGACAAGGTGCGTTTTCACCTGGCTGGAGTCAGGCGGCGAGGCGTGGGGCGAGGGGGGCAAATGAGGCAGGGGCTGATTGCGGGGAGGCACCTCCAGCTTCAGCTTTTGCGCACACGCAACATACGCATTCACGTGCACACCGGCTCATACTTAAAGGAGAGCAAACAGTTGAAATATTTCGGGGGCACGCGGCAAAAATGACAAGCACACGGGATGCTGCGCTCCATCCATGCGGAACTGACCACGCGGCTTTACGCGCTGCTGCAGGTCCGATCTCATCCAGGAAGACCCCGAGCCTTCCCGAGTTTATCCTGATCTTGTCAGTGATGTTACTCGTCCCGGTCCAGCCAGCATCAGCTCATCCTCAGTGCCTGGACTTCGAGCCACCTTTCAAACCTCCTTGGCACCTGGAGTTTTGCACGCAGTACGAGCAGTTCGGCTGCTGTGACCAGAAAATGGATAACATGATCGCGGAGAGATACTGGGACATTGTTGAACAGTTGGAAGTGGCGGGTCTTGAGCTCTGTTCAGATATGTTGAAGGAAATCATGTGCCAGGTGAATATATGTTCTTCTCTAAAAGTTGGGTTGTGTGCCTTTGAGGATGCTATTGTGATGGAACCAAGTTATTTCACAAAATAAAACATTTCTCTGTTCACTGTTGTTTCATATAGATCCATGTTTGTAAAGCACAGTCTAAACTGTCTATCTGGATATCACAATCCACAACTCCCTATCAACATTTTAATTGATTTCAGTTTTATCTAATTGAAGCCATCATCTACTTATGTTATACCTACATTTGTAAAGGGTTCAAGGTCTAGGCATTATACAACTTTGATTTAATTTAATTTACAGTTCTCCCCTTCTTTTGTCTAATTTAATCCACACAGCTGGAGTGAACTTTTGATGGCAATAAATAATGTTAAGAATGATGATATCATTGGAATAAGATTAAATACAGACTTAACTAACACTGCAGGACAGCACCTTGAAATTAGATTACTATAGATATACTATAGCTATGAAATGAATCTAACAGTGGGGGAGTCTATAAGGGAACGACTGCTGAAATGCCCTTTTTTGAAAACCACAAATTCTGTTGTAATTGCTTTGTTTTTCAGTCAGCCCAAGTGTCTCGTAGTAGTGTCTCGTCTTTGTCCCCCTCCAGGAGTGCTCTCCTTATGCCGCCCACCTTTATGATGCTGAGGACCCATACACACCTGTCAGAGAGCTACCTGGGCTTTGCTTTGGCTACTGTTCCGAGTTTCATGGCAAATGTCGCCATGTGGTGAGATATTTAACTGAGAACCAGCTGCTGCAGGACACCGCCGAGCGAGACGTGTCCACGTTCTGCAGTGTGGCCGACCTGTCGGACCAGGACTACTGCTACCCCAATGTTTTGAAGAGCCCTGACCTCAACACCAACCTGGGGCAGGTGGTGGAAGACCCCAGAGGCTGTCTCCAGCTGTGCCTAACCGAGGTGGCCAACAATCTGAGGAACCCTGTCCTGATGTTGCACAGCGGTGATGACACACACCGGATGTTCATCGCTGAACAGGTGGGATTCGTGTGGGTTTACCTGCGTGACGGCAGCCGGCTGGAGCAGCCTTTCCTGGACATGAGCGGGGAGGTGTTGACCACACCTTGGCTGGGGGATGAGAGGGGTTTCCTGGGCATGGCGTTCCACCCCAAGTACCGGGACAATGGACGCTTCTTCATCTACTACTCTATCCAGGTCAACAGCAAGCTGGAGAAAGTCAGAATCAGTGAGATGAAGGTGTCTGACTACGACATGAACATGGCTGATCCTTACTCAGAGAGGTACGCAGGTGGGAGGTTTCCTTTTTATGGCTGTGCAACAACTGCACTTACCACTGACAGAAATATAGGACTATATTATCATCCACCCCCTGGGCTGTAATTGTACTAAAGTTTGCATAAACATGTTCTGAATTTAATAGTGAATCATACTTAAGAGCTGGCCCAAGCTTCCTGAGGCCCTGATTTAAACTCAACTTTTCAATGTGCAACAATTAAAATCACTCAATGATAAACAGGAGAAAGCACATGTAAAAAAAGAAGTACACAAAAGCTGCATCAGATAAATTAATGCAGTCCCTGAACATTTATTTGTTACAATATGAGGTACAGTCTACACAATTTGTGGGAATACTTTGACGTTATAGGAAATAGGATCAATACTGTTCAATACTGTTCTCATGTCTTCACAGTAAACAAAGCTACCGCCAGTGGTTGGTTAGCTTAGCTTGGCATAAGGTTAAACAGCCATCCTAGTCTTTCCAAAGATAAAAAAAGTCCTTCTAACACATCTAAAGCTCACTAATTAACACATTATATCTCTGTTGTTTCATTGGTACAAAGCTTAACTGAAAAAAATAACATGTTTAGCTTAAAACCAAAAAGGTAAAATCAAAACTTTTCCAAATTAAGCAAACAAACTAATCAGATGTGCTGATTTTGTTACCTTGGGTCAGAGCCAGGATAGCTGTTTCCCTCTGTTTTCAGTCTTTATGCTAAGCTAAGCTAACCAGCTGCTGCCTGTAGCTTCATATTTAACAGACAGACACGTAAGTGGTATCAGTCTGAACATCCAACTCTGCCTGAAGGCAAACAGTCATATTTCCGACGAACATTCACCCCAACTGTTTTGGTGTCAAAACCCTCCCCAAAAACGATCAGCATGACCCCATATCTGCGTCTTACCCCCCTCAGGCCTTCTCTGGTACCACTTCTTCCTATAATTACTGCACAAAGGTTGTGTAAAAGATGTAGAGGATGGATAAGAGCTGATCTGAGGGCGTACTTATGAAATATGGCAACCACATATTCACACCTAGAGGTGACTAAACTATTCTTTTTATATTCAGGGTCATTTTAGAGATTGATGAGCCAGCTGCAAACCACAATGGAGGCCAGCTGCTGTTTGGTCTTGATGGATATTTGTACATTTTCACTGGAGATGGTGGAAAAGCCGGGGATCCGTTTGGGAAGTATGGCAACGCGCAAAACAAGTAAGGTTCTTCAGAATTCTTCAAGTGTGAGGAAGAGTGAGAACTGACGCAGAAAGAACGATTTTTAAATCATAGTTTGTTTGTGTTTTACAATATGTTTCATTTTCATTCTCATACACTGATGGAACAGCCATCAGGGGGGCAATGCGGGGTTCAGTATCTGGGGTTCAGACGAGCCGGAGGAGCCAGGAATCGAATCACCAGCCTTCTAATTAGTGGACAACCCGCTCTACCTCTACCGCCCTTGAACTGTTATCGTTAAGGTCAAATTTCTATTCTTACCACTACCAGAGTGGCAGAAGCTGGACATCAATCCTTCATCCATTACTTTTAGCTAACTATTTTATCCCTTGTAGCTAACCGTTTCAACCATTTATCCAATACTTTTAGCTAAATATTTTAACCATTTATCCATCACCTGTTGCTATTTTCAGTTGTTTATCCAATATTTTCAGCTAACCATTTCCATTACTTTAATCAGTAAGTTAGTTTAAATAGTTTCCCATTACTTTTATCTAACTATTTTAACCATTTATCCATTACTTTTGGTATTTCAGGCATTTATCCATTACTTTAAGCGTACTATTTCAACTGTTTATCAATAACCTACAGCTACAACAAACGTTGATCCATTCCTTTTTGCTACTTTAGCCATTACAATTAATGTAGATATACAATTTATCCAGTACTTAACTTATTTTAACCATATACCCATTACTTTAAACAATTTCAACCATTTATTTACCACTTTCAGATAAGTTGTTCATTTACTTTTAACAACATTTAAACATTATACTTTTAGCAACTATTTCTACTTTTTATCCATTACTTTAAACTGTTATCTAACCATTTCAACCATGTATCTGTTACTTTTAGCTGACTATTAGCTCTCTATTTCAACCAGTTATCCATTAGACAACTTATCCACCCCTCTGCTTACTTGCTATCTTGTTACGAATCAGTATTTCAGTACCCCCGGGGTACATGTGCTAAATCTTATTTTTCCTACCCAGGAGTGCTCTGTTGGGCAAAGTGCTCCGCATTGATGTGGACGGAAGTGACTCCAGTGGAAGGCAGTACAGGATCCCTCTTGGTAACCCATTCCTCGGTGACCCGGATGCCCGGCCAGAGGTGTATGCATATGGGGTCAGAAACATGTGGCGATGCTCT
Organism: Seriola dumerili; assembly: GCF_002260705.1. NCBI lineage: Eukaryota > Metazoa > Chordata > Actinopteri > Carangiformes > Carangidae > Seriola > Seriola dumerili. Next base: position 1,373,719 of record NW_019174404.1, read on the forward strand.
GTGGACCGCGGAGACCCCGTCAGCCGCTACGGCAGAGGAAGGATATTCTGTGGAGATGTCGGTCAAAACCGCTACGAGGAGATTGACATTATTGTGAAGGGAGGAAACTACGGCTGGAGGGCCAAAGAGGGTTTCGAGTGCTACGATATCAAACTGTGCCACAACTCCTCGAGTGAGTATTTTCTCGTCATGTGAAACTTAAAAATCAAATGCTATTTTCTCTCTCATTGATACTTTCACCACCTGTTAGTTCTGCCTTAATGTTCCCTTTCCAATCTATTTCTGATGCTCCAGATTTTAGTCAAAAACAGTGCATCTTTCTCTGCCACAACAGATGACATCCTGCCTATATTCGCATATAATCATCATGTTGGGAAGTCTGTGACTGGGGGATATGTGTACAGAGGATGTGAATCACCCAATCTGAATGGCCTATACATTTTTGGAGACTTCATGAGTGGGTAAGATTGTGCTGATCTGAGCCAAGTAGTTTACTCCTACTGTTGGAAACGACTTTTTGTTTTGTTTTTTGGCTTGTTTTTTCAGCTGTTGCGTTTCCAATTTTAAAATCAATACATTCTCAATGATGTTCCAACTTGAATTAACTTGAGGCTTAACTTGGTGTGGTTTATACTCATACTCCAGCCCTGACTCGAGAGTTACGACTCAAGATGTTTGAGAATTACAATTTGAGGAAAGAATGGTATGAGCTGTTGTACCTGCCGTCATTTAATTTGTCCTGATGAAAGTCTTTGACTCCGCTCTTCTTATGTGCTGCAGAGTAGAGGTTTCTGGCACAAAGGGAAAAGCAAAAGTCTAAAGGGGTCAAAACTTCAGCAACACCTACAGTATACCCTTGTTATGTACTGCCACATTTTTACAAAATGTGAATAAAAATAATTTGAATTCACTTAAAGAAACTGTGTCATTCCGGTGTATCGGGTTGATGCTTTTTATTAAAAGGAATAGGAATTTTCTAAATATGATATTATTATCCACTTTCTTGACAAGACCTAGATAAGAAGATACCACTCAAATATATCCCTCTGTACGGTAAAGATGAAGAGACAGTTAGCTTAGCTTAGCATAAAGACCAGAAACAGGTGCTAGACTATCTCTCTGTTGGTAGCAGTGACGTCCCTGCTGGTGGCCTGGCTTAAATCAAAAGAAATAGTCTGGCGCATGATAAAACCAAGACTTAGCTGTTTCCTCCCATTTCCATTCTTCATGCTAAGCTAAGCTAAGTGGCTGCATATTTAGCATCAAAGCTTAAGAGTGGTATTGATCCTCTGAAGCGTCTGTTTCCCAAACTGTTGAACTATTCCTAGTATTTGAGGCTAAATAGTACCGACTTCTTAGTCTTGGTTTGAGTTCTTGTTTCCCATAATGGATCTATGCTTTTTCAGTGGCTTTTGCATCACAAGAATATAGTTTAGAGATGAATGATTAATTCCTGCCCTTAAACGTGATAAACCCACGTTGCGTGGTTGTAACAACACAAGTGATTCTTGTCAATTTTGCAGTCGAATAATGGCGTTAGAGGAAGATAAGACGACAGGAAGCTGGAAAGAAAGGAGCGTGTGTATGGGTGATACGAAAACGTGCTCTTTTCCCGGACTCATCAATCGTCACCACAAGTTCATCATCTCGTTCGCTGAAGATGAAGCAGGTAACATTTCTTCAGTCTCTTGTGGTCTTCAGGGCTGGATTTCACCGGTGAAGCAGAACTGACAAGCTTTGTCTGTTTTTTAGGGGAACTATATTTTCTGGCCACAGCTCACCCCAGTGCCATGTCTCCTTACGGAACCGTTTTCAAATTTATGGATCCCTCCAGGTAGTGTATATATATCAGCTTATCATACTTATCATATTACCTTTGTTCTTTACCTTTGTATCATATTTGGACTTAAATCTAATGAATTTAAACTTTAAACCTTTAAAATACATCTTCCCATCTGTGGAACAATTTGCCCTTGGTAGCGCTACTTTTGGTGTTTTGGTCTGTCCCGGACTCATTGCGAACTCTCGGAGGGTGAGAAGTGAGAAGTTAACTTTTCAACTTATTCTGCAGGAGAGCTCCTCCGGGGAAATGTAAGCAGAAGCCACTGCCTGTCAAAGTGAAGGGGAAAAAGTTTCCATTTGTGCCCAAGGAACGTAAGTTTACCTCTGCATTTTTTATCAATTCTTCTACTTAAAGCATCATTTGTCATTTTTACAGTTTGCACATGTTGAAAAAACAATTCGAAAGGCAAATTTCAGACTGAGTGAAAATAGTTTTGGTGGCTGCAGAAGTGAATGAGTAAAGCAGGTGGTGAAAATGGCTACTTATGACATCTGTACCATTTCAGTGACTGTGCTGGACACGAATGAAAAACCTACAAGACCACCACCAAGAAAATTCAAACTCACCACCAAACCGCCGGTGACGAGCAGCCAGGTCAAAGCTACGACGGCTGCAGCCAGTGTGATGACGAGGAGCACTTCTGCGCCGAAGTGGAAATCACCTGATAACAAAGAGAGGAAGAAAAATAAATTGAAACGACGGAGGAAAAACAAAGATCGGAACAAGAAGGAGGCGGCTAAAGCACGAGCGAAAAAGAAAACTCTGCAGCAGAAATCCAGGGTAAAGTCCGAAAAGACCACTGTGATAAAGTCTTTCAGTGACAAAGATAAAGTAAAATCAAAGGCCAATCAAACCGCCACAAATAATGATGCTCCAAAAGCCTCTAACAGCCTGAATGACAACTCAATCCACACAAAGAAGAGGAAACGAGCACAGCAGCAAATCAGACCTGAGAAAAACAGTGTAAAGGTGAAGGAAGCTGCAGCAGAACATCATTATGTCATGAACAGAAACTTGAATGTAAAGAGCAACACAACATCAAGAAACCAGCTTCAGGTAAAAAGAGATGCCAAAGCACTTTAAAACATTGTTTTTCATTATGACTGAGTCATTATTTTGTATATTTTTGTACATGAAACAACAAGTGCCAAGAGTTAGATAAGATTGATACCAGTGTTGTGTCGGTTCAATAAATATGAAGCTACAGCCAGCAGCTGTTTAGCTTAGCGTAAACAGAATCCACCTACCAGCAGCTCTACAGCTCTCTAATCAACATGTTTCATCTTGTCTGTTTCATTTCTCAAAAAACGAAGAGTAAAATTGACACCGAATCTCTGTTATTCCTGTTAAAATGTAATCTCCCATAAAACCACAAAATGTTGTTTTACACTTCTGTTTCCATGGTGATAAAAAAACATGGTTTAATATGTGATTAGTGAGCTTTAATCAATTAAGCTTCTGGATGTATTTTGTCATTTTTGGATAAAAAAAAACAACAACCAAGTATTTACTATACAGACGTGAGAGTGGTATCAGTCTTCTCATCCACCTCTCAGCAAGAAAGCAAGAAAATACAGTTCCTAAAATGTTGAACTATTCCTTTAATTACACAAGCGTTGCATGCAATAATGTATGTACTGACACTGTCTTTAGTTTATTTTTCATAAAATGACTGACCCGAGTTTTTGTATTTAGAACATATAAAATAGGTTTCAAATAAAAAAATAAGGAGCGACCACGCAAACAAAAAACTTCCAACTAAAGCATACACAATTTTACAACACATGCAAGTCCTAAAAATAAACATTAGAAAGTGTGTGTGTCTCAAGAGCTGTTTGTAAATAAACTCTGCACTACTGATAATACCTGAAGCCACTGTGATCATGGTTTGTACAATAACTGCTGTAAAAGAGACATGAATGTTAGTTACATGAATCTCACTATCCAGCATTTACTCAGCTGCTAATCTGTTGATTCTCACATGGTGTATTTTATCAAATGGCATTTTTGTAACTCTGTTGTTTTGGTTGTGCTTAAGGAAAGGTAAGGCAAGTTCATACACCCTCCTGTGAACTACTACCATGGCTGCCTTCATAACACGTAACAGAAAGCAACATAGCATGACAGAACAAACACATCATACTGTGTCATACAACCCGACACAAACATACCGTACTACACTATGACGTCATATTTTACAGCTATTTAACAGCTGTGTTGGAGTCATGACGCAGTGAAGACACAAGTCACAACAACTTTAAAAACCAAATCCTGTGTTCACAACTGAGGCCATCTACCGTGAAATGACAAAACCTACTATAAATATTACACCATACTACTTTGTAACACGATATAAACTAAACATATCATGACATAACATGATTTGACGTTGACACAAGATCACATAAACCACAGGTCATGTATGTAGGACTACATGTTTCTACCCCTTGTGTCTCTCTGGGCTCCTAACACGGACACGTTTGGGTGCAGTCATGTTTTCCTGAACACTTATTAGTCAGACATTTTGACGACCTGTTTCAAACTGAAGCACTATGAAATAAAAGGATTTTATTTTAAGTTTAAGGACCCTCTCAGATTGAAGGGCGCCAAGTGCTCATTTCCCTCCACATCAAGGTAAGTCTACTGTGTGTCCTCTGTATGTTGTAGTAAACCACAGGACCCTCACAAATTACAGACCTACATAACTATGCATTTCAGCTTTAAATGTCACCAGTTAAAACAACCTGGTGGTGTTGCACAAATTAACTTCTTGGATCTTTGAGTTTTTTGCTCTGGTTTTCACGCCATTAAAAAAAAACTCCAAACAAAACGACACCCCTCTCCCCACTGACTGTTTCCTTTAAAGTACCATTCTGTGACAGTGAGGACGCCCAGAGCAACGTGATGAAGTGGCTCTTTCCTGTTGTGCAACAGCTGCTATTAGCTCTGTTTGTTATTACATGTGGCTGTTTTGCTGGAGAGGCGACTGTTTGAAGTAGGAACCATGACACTTTTCAACTAACTACACTCTTTGTTGACACGTAAGGTAACACCCAACATAACGGTTCTCTCCCTCTTTTAAGCAGGATGTTTGCAGGTTTCAGTGATTTGCCATTCATCTTGAATTCCTTGCAATAAAGCTGACATGTAACGAGCTGCATTTGCTTGTTAAGCACATTTAAAAGGAGATATTTGTAAGTTTTGTTATTTGGGCTCGAGGTAGAGGTGATACTCCAACCATGGCATCAGTATCAACGTGCAGTAGTGCCTCGGAGAACAGGAGAAAAAAAATATCAACAGTGCATCACAAATTGATCAAAGAGCTGGGTTAAAAAAAAAACACACAAAAAAACACCATTCACGTGATTCACGTGGCGTTTTCTTCCTCTTTTGCAGCCTGGCGACATATGAGGTGGGCTGGAGACTGAATTGCACTGTGTGTGTGCACATGGTATGCAGCATGTGTTTACTATGTCACACTGCCTTCATAACGCAGGAAAAATAACTTTGCTCTGTTGATTACGACGACTGCAGCTGTGTGGACTGGCGGGAACATTGAAGCCGGCCGTAGAGTTGGAGGCTCCGCCCCTCTGCTCCGACCAATCCCGTCACGGAGTCTGCGCAGCCTGATTAGCATACAGACAAAACACACGTTACCTAGCTGACTGTGCTGCACTCAGTTGAAAATATTTTTATATCATGCAAAAAGTTGAACAAGAAAGAGCAGAACTGATAACACAATCAAGGAAAATTGCGCCAGTAGAGGATAACATTAAAAGTACAAGAAAATTCCTGGAGAAATTTTGAATGTTCCTGCTGCTTGGTGCTTGTACTTCACTCCTCTCGTTTCAATCTGCACAAAGGACGTTACTTTCAGCTTCATTCATGTCGTAGAGACTCATCCTGACTCTGACCTCAGTCACTGCAGCTGTCCCTCAAAAAGCCTTTTGAAGCCGTCACGACTGGCCACAATAACCTCACACTGACGGTTTCAAACCCAGATTTGTCCCCACAACCACAGCAAGACATGTATACACACACACATACCTGCACTTACAGAAGTAGATCTGCAACTTAAACATTATCACAACAATAAAGAGAGAGATCAACCATCTGTGTTGTGATACAGAGCAGTAATCAGTAAAACTCTGGTCAAAAGTTCCCACAGATGTGACACTGAAGTGACAAGGATCAAATTTGTACGGTGTCAGTGTCACACACTGGAATGTTGCACAACTGAGTTTTAACAGTTTTCAGCTCTTATATTCTCTGTACACGATGTCCACAAAGCACTTTCTTCATCCTTGTGTCTTGTTTAACCACCACTGATACATTTGTTCAGTTTTGAGCCACACAATCTCAACAAATAGAAATCTCTTGGCCACAAGCACAATTTATCACATACACATACCTTGAATTTCTCTGCAAGATTATTCTTCCAGGTTTACAAAGTTTGATTTAGAATACCAAATATTGGAATTATTTGTTAAACATTACTTTACGAAGCTCAAAATCATTTTGAGCCTAATTTGAATCCGGGGGCTAAGTCGGCGGGCTAAGTCGGCGGCTAAGTCGGGGGCTAAGTCGGGTTGGCTAAGTCGGGGGCTAAGTCGGGGGCCTAAGTCGGGCTAAGTCGGGGCTAAGTCGGGGGCTTAAGTCGGGGGCTAATCGGGGGCTAAAGTCGGGGGCTAAGTCGGGGCTAAGTCGGGGCTAAGTCGGGGGTAACGTACGGGGGCTAGAGTCGGCCATTCAGCACAATGCCTGTGCTGGGGGGGCGCGAGCTAGCCGCCGGGCGCAGCTTGCTGCCTGCGAATGCCTGTTGCTTGGGCGCGAGCAGCGCGTGTAGCTTGCTTGCTGGGCGCAATGCCTGTGCTGGGGGAGGCTGCGAGCTAGCCGGCCGGGCGCTAGCTCTGCTTGGCTGGGCGCAATGCTGTGCTCTGGCTAGGCGCGGGCGGAGCCTAGCCGCCGGCGGTAGCCTGTTGCTGGCCGCATGCCTGCTGGGGCGCGTTTAGCCGCGGGCGGCTGGTTGCGTCTGGGCAATGCCTGTGCTGGGGGGGCGCGAGCTAGCCGCCCGGCGGCTAGCTCTTGCTGCTGGGCGCAATGCCTGTGCTGGGGAGGGCGCTGAGCTAGCCGCCGGGCGGTAGCTCTGCTTGCGGGCAATTGCCTGTGCTGGGGGGGCGCGAGCTTAAGCCGCCGGCGCGCTAGCTCTGCTTGCTGGGCGCAATGCCTGTGCTGCGGGGGGCTGCGAGCTAGCCGCCGGGCCGCTAGCCTCTGCTCTGCTGGGCGCAATCTGTGCTGGGGGGGCGCGACTAGCGCGGGTCGGCTAGCTCTGCTTGCTGGCGCAATGCCTGTGCTGGGAGGGGCGCGAGCTAGCCGCCGGCGGCTAGCTCTGTCTTGCTGGGCGCATGCCTGTGCTGGGGGGGGCGCGAGCTAGCCGCCGTTTTTTTGTTAGCTTAGTAGCTAGCTAGCATTAGCATAGCAGTAGCTAGCATTAGCCAATTAGCAGCTATGTTAGCATTAGCATTTTTTTATTGATTCTTTATTGTAGAAAAAAAGCATGGACAAGCAGAATGTGTGGTGGCGGGGCTAGCTTAGTATGCATTAGCAGCTAGCATTAGCAGCTAGCATTAGCATTTAGCATTTTTTTATTTGATTCTTTATTGATGAACAAACAGACAAGCAGAATGTGGGCTGTGGGGGCTAGCTTGCTAGCATTAGGCAGCTAGCATTAGCATTAGCATTTTTTTTATTCTCTTTGGTGAAAAAAAAAATGACAAGCAGAACACAGGGGGTTGGGTGCTAGCTTGCTAGCCATTTAGCAGCTAGCAATAAGCATTAGCAATTTTTTTATTTGATTTTTATTGGTGAAAAAAATATGGACCATAGCAGAACAATGGGGTGGTGGTAGCTTGTTAGCATTAGAGATAGCATTACCGCGGGGTAGCTATCCCTGCTTGCTGGGCTGCAATGCTGTGCTGGGGAGGGCGCGCGGCTAGCTGCCGTTTTTGTTAGCATTAGCATTTTTTTTTTTTTTTTTTATTCTTTATTGGCGTGAAAAAAACATGACAAAGCGGAACATAGGGGTGGGTGCTAGCTTGCTAGCATTAGGCATTTTTTTTTTATTCTTTATAGTGAAAAAACATTGGACAAGCGAACAAAGGGAGCGGCGCTATCTTGCTAGCATTAGCAATAGCATAAGCATCTTTTTTTTTTATTCTTTATGTTGAAAACAACATGGACCAACGGAACACAGGGGGTGTGCTAGCTCGCTAGCATTAGCAGATACATTAGCATTTTTTTTTTAAAATTCTTTATTGGTGAAAAAAACCATGGACAAAGCAGAACACAAGGGGGGGGCTATTTGTAGCCATTAGCAGATGAGATTAGCATTTTTTTTAATTCTTTAATTGGTGAAAAAAACATGGACAAGCAGAACACAGGGGAGGTGCGCTAGCGTTGCTTACGCATTAGCATTTAGTCAGCCTTACCAATAGATTGCAAGATAAAAAAATGGTGGGCTAAGGATTTCTTAGCACTGATATCCAAAATTAGCTTCTTTTCCAGCAATAAATAAGCATAGGATTACAATTCATTAATGCTAAAATGATATGAACAATACATAAATGATGATGGCGGCAAGTACAATGTGGTGACAGGCATATAACCCCGCCCCCAACCAGCCTTTTACATTAGTGCTATTATAGCAGGCTGGTTACTGGCACATTGTTCACTGATGAATGAATTTCAACAAGTTTCTATAAGCAATGCAATAAATAACAAGTGGGTGATAGCTAGCGATTAAGCATTTTATTCATATCTTTCATTGATACAAACAGGAAGGTAACACAAGAAGACAGTTTAACCATGAAGATAGACAAGTGACAAAGTTGTAATTAATGTGACATTTTTTGTTTGTGAATTGTATGTAATAATAATGACAAATAGTAAAATAATAATTATATTTGTAAAAATAAACAATGTGTGCACGTACAGTACATAGTTGTTTGACCCCATTTTTCAGTAACGCTTACCATTAGCAGGTAGCTTGCTGGCATTTTCATTGATGAATGAATTTAAATGATGAATTAAGATCTTTCACAAAATAATACAATTAAAAAAGTTGAAACTTTACTTAAATGCACTGCTATGTACTAACTTGAATTGATCGTTCCAACTAGCCATCCTTAGTAATTCTTCCCAACAGGTGCCTTCCACCAGGGAATTTCTCTAGGATGAAATGTAATTCAGCGCAGAGTTTTATGTTCTTACAGCTGCTTTCACACCCACTGCTGTGTGTGTACTAAAATCACACCAAAATATAACATTAAACATTTGAAAACCTCTCTCTCTCTCTCTCTTCTCTCTTCTCTCTCTCTCTCTCCCTCCAGATTGAACAAAGAAGCCCGCTGGTGCTGCTCTGAAAACAGTTGCCTGGCGTGTACGATCTTTGGTGCCAGTCGTGTGTTGGATTGATAACGCCACATCTTGTCCCAGCTAGAGGGGAAGCGCGGGATGCTTCGGCCTATAGCGTGCCAAGGTCGATCCAGAGGATCTCCTGGGAGGAGCGGAGGCTCTGCTGTTGGACGGAGGACACATGGGGCAGGAGGAGACCGGCCCTCCTCAATCCAGATCTCCAACGTCACCCTTGACGTCTCTATTGCTGGATTCTCTCTGCAATCCAGGAAGTATGAGACAAGAGGAGCCACCTCGCTGGCATTCAGGACGGCCACCAGGTGCAGCTGTACACAGAAGACTGGTAGACTGACAAAGGGCAGGGTCGCCTTCCGGCTCTCCAACACTAACCGTTTCATCCCAGCGTTCAGTGATATGTGTCTCAGAGACTTGTGAATTATAGTATATATGGTGTATTATACATTTCAATGCAAAACACTAAAATTCATTTTTGATCATCGAAAACCTCTTTTCCTCTCGAAGCCAGCGTGCTCAAGTACTTTCTAGGCTCCTAGCGAACACCTGCAGAACGAGCAGGAGGACCGTGAGGACTCGTGGTCATTCTTTCAAGGATTATGTGGCCAGTGGTGCCGTGCCCGAGTGATGGCTCAGACGACATCGCTCTATTGCATTGAACTTGAGGACTCCCTCCGGTCGGTAAGAGTTTTGCCATCAAAGCTGTGTTTGGTCTGTCGTTGTAATCCTGTTTCTGTGACTTTTATCTATTTAATGAAAAGCTGAAGTATCCCATAAAACATCCTAGAAAGTCGTGTGTTGTGTCTGTGTGTGTCCAGATGCTGGCCAGGACTCTCCGCTTCAGCCACAAAGCGGTCTGTAGCATTCGGATGACAAGGGTTGGCGAACAAGGACAGTCCTTTAACCTCTTTGCTGTTCATCCACCTCTCTGCCTGAACTGACCTGTAAGCCCAGAGACCAGACGCCTTACAGGAAAGAGGAACGCACGTCCGAAGACTGCTGTGGCAGAGCCGGGCACCGCTGCCTGGAGAAAAAACCCCTCCGGCTGCCAACACTCATTAACATCGTTGCCAGCAAGTCGTGTACAACCACAAAAGATTGAACCTGACTTTCACTCACTTGCAAGTGTGTCACTGTGTGACTGTTGGTGGAAAGACTATGGAGGAGTGGAGGGAAGAGATGAAGAGAAGACAGGACAACGTTTTCTATCTTCATTTATAACTTTTAATTGACATTTTATTATATTTGATTTGTTGCAATTTGAGTGGTTTTTGTGTCATGGTGTCTCATGATGATGTCAGTCCAGTGTTCCTCTCTTTTAGCTCTGTGTTTGGTCTCACCAGCTACTGAGGGAAATCTGTCTCTTTAGCTTCTTATTGTACCATATGTTCAGCAGCTGTTCTCGGACCGTGTCTGTCTGCTGTTTGCTGCTGAGGAGGTCGTGGACAGTGGTATCGGCTGAAGAAGTAAATACATTTCAAAGATGACAGACGGTAACTGAAATCAATTATTTTATTTTGTTTTTTTTTTTAATTATATTTTTAGATTGCATTCACCATGGCCTTAAAAAGGTCATAAAAACTCTTCACAACCAAGATAGAAAGTTAAAATGAAGCGAGTGGAAAGACTTGACAGTGACTGTTTTCCATGGTAAAAATGTTGTAAATAGTTTCCATGGGCACAATGCTGTTAGTGTGTGTAAGAATTCATTTGTAATGTGTGCTTTTTTTTATTCTTGCGCTCACATCATGTGCTGTGGTGCAGTGGATGGATGGGATCGGTTGAGAAAATAAGGTCATTACATGACTCATATCACAGGGTGGACCTGGAGAGAGATCATCAGTTTCACCTGTACTGCAAGTTCTATTAATTAGTTTATGATAAGTTTATTGCGCTAACAGTGACAGTGGCATTAACAAGATGAGACGGACATGTTTCAGGACAATCTAGCACCAGTTACACAGTGAACCTTCTAAGATCAGTCTGCAGTTACTTACACTCTGCCCATCTGCCCATTAACTGTTCATGTTCAAAGAAATGCATTTTATTAAGTTTGCTGTATTTGGGTAAATTGAAATAAAGGGCTGATTTGTTTTAGCATTTGTGTTCCTTGAGTTTTATTTTTAAGTCATATGTATGTATTAGGTGAAACTGGATGAAACTAATGCAGTATAATGGAACAGGCCCTGCAGGTAAATCTCCTTCATGAGGATTATAATAGTTCAGATATTTACTTGAATCTGTTTGAGAAGTGTTGTTTTATTTTAATGGTCATTGTGGAGGCTGTGGAGGCCATT